>NC_045984.1:18856135-19200888 GCF_010909765.2 Amblyraja radiata
AGGCAGTGCCCGCAGTGTTGCATCGTGTGGATGCCAGGGAGATCCCGTAGTGTTTTATGGAGAGGGTAACAGGCAGTCTTATCAAGATGGTGCCAAGGAATGCCTACACTGTGACACTGATTGTGATGAACTGTGCCTGCATAGTCCCACAGAAGTAGTCACAAGCAGTGCCTGGAGTGTGTTATTGAGATGAAAATGAGCACAGCGCAGTGAGCACATGAGCACAGTGCTTTAACAAAATGATAACAAACAATATCAGTGGTCTTTAATCGAGGTGATGGCAAGGAGATTTTCCAGTGCTTTATGGTGATGATAATAATTGGTGCCTGGTGTGTTTAAATTGTTATAGCAAATAGTGCCTGTAGGGTTTTATAGTGATGACAATAGGCAATGCCCGCAGTGCTTCAAAGACATGATGCCAAGGAAGGAACTGCAGATGCTGATTTAAACTGAAGATAGAGACTGGAAAACTGAAGATAGAGAATGCTGGAGTAACTCAGCGGGACAGGCAGCATCTATGGATATAAGGAATGGGTAATGTTTCGGGGGGCGAGTCTCAAAAAGGGTCTTGACCTGAAACGTCACCCACTCCTATCCAGAGATGCTGCCTGTCCTGCTAAGTTACTCCAGCATTAGTCTCTATCTTCAAAGCCTAGGAGTTCCTGAAGCGTGACACAGAATAATAACAAACACTGCTTGCAGGGATTTATAGAAATGGCAACAGGCTGTGTCTGCACTGTCCCTTGAGAGGGTGCAAAGGAATTTCAGCACCGTGACACAGTGTGATAACCAGGAGTTTTACTGCAAAAGGTTTTTTTTTAATCAAAATGGGAGAAAGTCAAAGCTGCAGGTTTTCATCAAGATGATTGCTGGCAGAAGCTGCAGTATTTCCTCACGTGAATGGCAAAAATCCCCCCCAGCTGCGTGACATGGTGATAATGACAAACAGTGCCTGCAGATCTTTATATAGATGGGACAAGAAGTCTCTGTAGTGCTTCAAAGAGATGATGCCAAGATGTTTCTGCAGTGTGACGCAGAGATGGTATCTAATAGTGTTGAAGTATGCATAGAGATGGTACAACCAGTGCCTGCAGTTTTGTATGTCGGTAATTAAAAGCAGTGGTTGCGGGATTTTCGTTGAATGTTAACAAGTAGTGCTTGCAGTGCTTTATCGAGATAAAACTGTGAGATCCTGCAGCACAGAAACTGACCTGAAACATTGTCCATGCCTACAGTGATGGTCATCAGTGCCAGTCCTATTTTCCCATATTCTTTAACTCCTTTCCCCTTCAAGATCCTGTCCAAATGTTTTTTAACCATTGTAATTGTACCTGCCTCCACCATCCCTTGGCAGCTTATTCCAGATGACTATGACCCTCGGTATGAAAAACCTATCATTTACCCTCCCCCACCCTTCCTGCAATGAACGTTGTCCAAAGGAAACCTGTGTGGAGGAATGTGTTGAGGCTGGGATCTGCTCATGGATGCTTTTATTGAATGGCTGTGCAGGCCCAAGGGGCCAACCTGTTATTTTTTCTGTTCTTCTCTCAGTGTGTCTTCGGTGCTTGATGCTGTATTCATCGGCAATCTTAACCTTCTACAGCTTCTCAGACAAAAAAGGACTTCAGCAGCATAGCGACGAAGTTCTCTCTCCGAAATGCCTTGGATCCAGAGGGTGATTCCTGTTACCTCACCCCTGGCCATTTGGAAAGCATCTCACAATGCAACTTCAATCAATCTGCGAGGACTTTCCTAGTTATCCATGGGTGGACGGTAAGCGGCAACAAATGGATAAATTAGGGAAACATTTATTCCTGCCTTCTGTTGATCGCTTAAATGCCGAAAAACTCAGGGTTAAGCTGCAAGGCGCATAATTAACATGCGGCTGCAAGAAAATCATAACAATCGTTGCAAAACCAAAGGGTAAATAAGCATTGACACTCCATGCACAGTTTCAATAATCCAATCAATCATCACTGCAAACCCTCTCAGTAATCCAATGTCAATAACCTCTCCAAATAATGTCAGCAATCCTTCATAAGGCACGGTCGAGGCAAGCCTGACACATTGTGGATGGATGATCTATCTCAGCTCCTTCTCGAGTTCACAACTGTCACAGAAACTAAATCCAACCAAATCCATTTGCTCTTCATAAGGTCAGGAAGCATAACATTAGTTGCATAAAAGGCTATAGCTTCAGACCACAGCCCAGGTGTTGCAATGAACACCTGCACTTTAGTGAACCTGTTCCAGTATATTTACATCTTCCCAGCCATGTGGAAAATTACACTGCAATGTCCCATTCACAAAGTGAAGGCAGATCAAATCTTACTGACTTCTGTCCAGTCATTCTAAATTATCAGTTGAAATATGTTATTGACAATACTATCAAATGGCATTTCTTCTCAATCTTATTGGCAGCTGGTTATTTGGCTCCAGACCTCATTATGACTTTAGTCCAAAAATGGACTGAAGGGAATTCCAGAAGTGAGGTGACAATGATGTTAAGGCAGCATTTGACCCAGTGTAGCATCAAGGATCCCTGGTAAAGCTAAAGTCAATGGGCATTAAAGGTGTTTGGAGTTAGACCTTGTATGGAGTAAGGTGGATCTTGTTATTGAAGGCCAATCCTCCCAGCCCAGCTGCAGTGTCTCCTTGGAGCAGTGTCCGCAGTCTAACAATCTACAGTACTGCCTTCTCTCATAGTTGGGATGTTTTGGTAATGATGGCACAATGTTCAATGACTTTCGGAACTCCTCAGCAAATGAACCAGCCCATGCCTTATGCTGCAAGAATTAGGCAACGTTCAGGCAAGGGTTGATAAATGACAAGTCACATTCATGCCGCAATCGTGTCAGTCAATGGCACTCTCCAAACTAAAGGAGTCTAACCATGAAACCTTAAACATTTAGGATTATTATATATAAATCTCCTACCATCGATATCCTGAAGATCATTAACTGGAGCAGTCAAACAAAGTTCTAAGTGCCGTGAGTGAGTCACTTACAAAGGCTTGCCCATTTCCACAAGGCATGTTAGCAAATTGGTGGAATAATCTCCTGGGTCTCCTCTGAATCTGCCTGGGTGAGTGCGGCTCCAACAAGTCTCTGTTCCTTGAGCCCTCTGGCACAAGGCAGCCTAGTTCTGCATCAACTGGACTGTATATATGTTTCCTGATCCACTGGTGCGCAGTGTATACAAAGTGAACCACTGTTACTCACCCTGGCGACTGTAACTTCCCCAACCCAACACATGACCTCATCCTCAAGAAGGACATGGGTAGCAGGCACATGTGAAACACCATTGCAGCTTCCCCGCCAAGTCATACATCCTCCTGATTTAGAAACGGGGCACCATCACTGGGTCAAAATCCTGGAAAGTCTTGCCCAGCACTATTATGAAAGCAATTTCACCAGAATGACCGCTTATTTACAGCCTCACAAGGGTTGAGCAATGATTTACAGAGATTGTCATCCTGAAATTTCAATAAATTGAAAAACACCCTTCAAATAACGGTAGCAATCCAAAACCAACACTCTTATGTTTTGAAAATTCTAAAACATTGGTCTCCAAACCACAAACACATATAATAGAGCCCTCCTCTACAATATGTTCTCAACAGCAAACTCCACTGAAGCCTAAGAAAAGGCACGAAGTGCTGGAGTAACTCATTGGGTAACTCAAACTGAAGCAGGTCCTGATCCAACATGTTCTCCAGAGATGCTGCCTGAAGCGCTGAGTTACTCCAGCACTTTGTGTAATCCATCATCGGTACTTCCTTGTGTTTCCACTGATGTCTACAATTCAGCATCAATTCTTCATTCAAATAGACACAGAAGCCAATAAGCAACATTCTCATTAAACAATCCTTAAAACATTTCAGAACATCATTTAAAAACTTAACAACTCCAAACTGGGCCTGCATTTGATGTTCGCACTAAACACTGTCAACAATACAAGGTGAACACTTTCTTTAAATACTAATTAATCTAAAATCAACATCACCTTCAGGCAGTTCCAACAAAATCCAGATCAATAATCGAATTAATCAGTCTCGAAACCTCAACACCAACACGCTTTTCAAACATTTAACTATCAATAATCAACAGTTCCTTCAAACAATTGCCACAATCCAAAAGCAATATTCCCTGCTAAAGATTATAGAGGTCTCATATCAACAAACTATTCAAACAATTTCAACATCCTAGTGTGAGCAATCTCTTAAAATGTTCCAACAATCAGGATTTGCACTCCCTTCAAACAATATCAGCAGTTAACACTCACCTTCAATATCAACAACCCAAAAAGTCTCACCTGCCCTTATTCTCTTAACGTGTAGGAAGGAACTGCGGATGCTGATTTAAACCGGATAGACTCAAAATATTGGAGTAACTCAGTGGGACAGGCAACATCTCTGGAGAGAAGGAATGTGTAACGTTTCGGGTCGAAACCTCCAGCGGGACAGGCAGCTCTCTGGAGAAAAGGAATAGGTCACGTTTTGGGTTGAGACCCTTCTTCTGAGAAGGGTCTCGACCCGAAACATCACCTTCTCTCCAGAGATGCTGCCTTTCCCGCTGAATTGCTCCAGCATTTTGTGTCTATCCTCAGTCTCACAACGGTATATTTCCCCAACCCAAACTTGCTGTATCTAATTGTTCATCTCACAGAGTAATCTCAGTGGAACTGAAGCCTTTAACTTTTACAGGAAATCTGTACATGGTTTCCCCTTATAACCCCCACAGCATGTCAGTCCCCCTCCGTCTCATTGCCTTGCTTTATTTAGATTTTGTGATCTTTCGTCTGGTAAGCTACATCAAGCAAATTAATTTTCCTTACATTTTCTTTGCACTGCAGGTTACTGGAATGTTTGAAAGCTGGATTCCAAAACTAGTCCTGGCTTTGTATGAGAGAGAGGATGACTCCAACGTCATTGTGGTGGACTGGTTGACCCGAGCTCACCAGCACTACCCGATAGCTGCCGAGAACACCAAGCTGGTTGGCCGTGATATCGCACAGTTTATTGAGTGGCTGGAGGTGGGTATTTTTGTGACCACCTGTTTTGCTCTTTCACCTTGCTCTCGCTACTTGAACTGCTAAAAAACCCAAATAGGTCATGGAGAGATCCAACATTGTAAAAGGCATTTCGGCCCACCGAGTCCGTGCCGACCATCAACCACCCTATTACTCTAATCCTACCCCAAACCAATTTATTTTCCTACATTCCCGCCACCCTTCCCTTTCAACCCATATTCTACCACCACACTGGAGGTAATCTTTGGTGGCCAAGAAACCTATTAGCTCAATATAGACACAAAATGCTGGAGTAACTCAGCGGGACAGGCAGCATCTCTGGAGAAAAGGAATGGGTGACATTACAGATTGAGACCCTTCTTCAGACTCTGAACCCTTCCTCAGAATCTGAAGAAGGGTCTTGACCCGCAACATCATGCATTCCTTCTCTCCAGAGATGCTGCTTGTTCCGCTGAGTTACTCTAGCATTTTGTGTCTATCTTTGATGCAAGTTCCCTTCTGCACAACTTATTATCCCACATCTTTGGGTTGAGGGAGGAAACCAGAGCTCCTGGAGGAAACCCATGTGGTCACAAAGTGAATGTTGTCTTCAGCAGCTTTGTCACAGGGAGTCCATGAATGGAAACAAGCCTCCTTTCTTTAAATTGGTTCAACAATGCGCATTGTATGTCCAAACAGGTACGCACATTAATTTACTGGCCTCTCCTGCTCCCAAGTAAACATTTGGAAGGGTTGAATGACATCCTCCTTGCTGTATGATGGGGGTTGGCAGAACACTCGTTAAATGGAGGTTTTGGTCCATGGTCCTGGAAATATGTTTGTGTCCCAATAGGGACATTTCACTTCAGTTAATCGAATACATTTGGAATGAATAAAGGAATGGGGGTCACAAGGGCTTCTGCCTGCTGCTAGCAATTTACCAGAAGTGAGGTTTCTCTTTCCTTGCTTTAGGAAGAGCTGAACTTCCCAGCTGAGCACATCCACATGCTGGGTTACAGCCTGGGCGCTCACGTTGCAGGCTTTGCTGGAACCTATGGAGCCTACAGAGTTGGCAGGATCACAGGTGAGAGGAGGTACTGGAATCTGGCCTTCACCCCCATGTCAGGGCCATTCATGGAGGTGTAGAGCCATACAGTGTGGAAACAGGCCCATTGACCCAACTTGTCCATGCTGACCAAATTCTCCAGCCACTGGCCCATGTCCCTCCAAACGTTTCCTGCCCATGTACTTGTCCAAGCGCCTTTTAAACATTGTAATTATCACAACCTCCACCACTTCCTCTGGCAGCTCTTTCAGTGTATGCTCCACATTGTGTGAAAAAGTTACCCCTCAGTCCCTTTGCAATCTTATCCCTCTCATTTTACACCTATGCCCTCCAGTTTTAGACTCTCTGCTCTGGGAAAAAGACGGAGGCTATTCACTTACCCACGCCCCCCCCCCCCCCCCCCCCCCCCCCCCCCCCATGAGTATAAACCTCTATAAGATCTCCCTTCAGCATACCAGGCTCCATGGTTTATGGCCCAGCCTGCCCAGCCTCTCCCTTATAATCTAAACACGCCAGAACCATTAACATGCTCATAAACCTTGTTTGTACACTTTCCAATTTAATGATAGCCTTTCTGTAGCTGGGTGGCCAGAGCTGTACACAACACTCCAAATGTGGCCTTATCAACATCGTGTAGATCTGTAACCTGACATCCCAATTCCTATACTCAGTACATTAACCGATGAAGTCAAGTGTGCCAAGCCACTTCTTCATCTCCTTGTCTACCCGTGGCGTCACTTTTATGGAATATGTACTAACATTCCTAGTCTCTCTATTTCACAACACACAAAGTCCATCCATTCATTGTGTAATTCATTCCTGCCCTGTTTTGTCCGACCAACATGTAACACCTCACATTTATTTGAATTAAATTCCATCTGCCATTCATGGGCCATTTGCCCAGCTGATCAAGATCCCATTGTAATATTTAATAACATTCACTGTCCACTATTTTGCCTATTATACTGTGACAAGAGTCTGGGCCAAAGACTTTCAGTGATGGAGGAGGGCAATGGATCGATAATAGGCAAAAAAAAGGTCAGAGTGAGAGGAGGCAAGTGAGCTTGGAGGAGAAATGGGGAGGAGGGTGGTGGTGGAGGGGGGGAAGTATATGAGGATGGCTGTGGGGGACGATGGAGGTTTCACGACAGGGTTTAGAGAGTGATAGGTATCAGTGCAAGGGGGCAGCATGAGGGAGAGGTCAGAATGAGGGGCGAGGAGGATCCATTTGAGGAGGGGCTCGGTGTGTGGAAGATTTGTGTGAGGCGGATTCCGTGCTGGAGGGGATCACTGTGAGAGTGTTGGTGTGAGGGAGGGTGGGTTGTTGTCAGGGTGACATCTGGGGTGATGGGCAGGGTGTCACTTGAGGTGACAGTCAGGGTGACACATGGGCGATGGGCAGGGTTGTAGTCCCACCCCTGGCGGAGTTCTATTGCGTGCGGCTGACATGATTTGGAGCCCAGAGTGATTGTGCTTATGTGTCCCACCCTCCCCATCACATCTCCCACCCCTCCCCAATCCTATCTCCCTCACCCTCCCCTGTCATATCTCCCAACCCATCCCCACTCCCATCACCCACCCCCTCCCCTGTCCCATCTTCTACCCCTTCCTCTCCATCTCCTCTCTTACCCATCCCCTTCTCCCCTTCCCCGCCCCAGGCCTGGACCCTGCGGGTCCCGTGTTCGAGGGAGCCGATGCCCAGCACCGCCTGTCGCCAGAGGACGCGGTCTTCGTGGACGCCCTGCACACCTACACCCGGGGCTCGCTGGGCCGCAGCATCGGCATCCAGCAGCCGGTGGCCCATGTGGACATCTACCCTAACGGGGGCAACTCCCAGCCCGGCTGCAGCCTGGGACGAGTGTTGGGGAACATAGGATCGCAGGGCGTGTACGGTGAGAGGGGGGCGCGGGGGGGAGATGGGCGGGGAGGGGGACAAGAAAGGTGTCAGGCCGACAAACCGACCTTGTTTAACATGGGGCCACGAGTATGCCTTTCGTCCCGTCACCACTGGCCGTCCCTGCCCGGGCTCAGTCGAGTGAGGAGGCAGGGGACGTGAGGAGGTCCACCCAGTGGGGCTGGTGACTGTTGGTCGCTTGGTGGGACTGAACCACTTCACTGGGACCTTGCAGAGCCCTGGGGCTGGGGACAGGAAGAGTGACCCCTCGGCATATGAGGTGCGGGGCTGGACGAGCTGCCAGGTGGAGGAGGAGATGGGATGTCCAGCCAGGTGGAGTGATGGGGTGCAGATGTTCACCCAGGTGCCCCCATAGAAGAGTTCAGCACAGGCTCAGGCCCTTTGGCCCACGACATCTGTGCTGTTAAACTAGTCTCGGCCTGCGTGTGATGCCTATCCCTCCATTCCCCGCATATCCATGCCCCTGTCTAAAGGCCTCTTGACAGGATTGTTGCTGCTTTCAGTACAGTCGGCTTATCGTTCTCCTTTCTTCCCTGCCTTGCAGCGGTGGCAGATGCTATCAAGTGCCAGCACGAGCGAGCCATCCACCTCTTCATCGACTCCCTCCTCAACAAAAACTACCCCAGCCTGGCCTACCGCTGCCCCAGCCAGGCGACCTTCGAGCGGGGCATGTGCCTGAGCTGTCGCAAGAACCGCTGCAACACCCTGGGGTATGACGTCCGCAGGGTGCGCAGCAAGAGGAGCGGCCGCATGTATCTGAAGACGGCTGCGGACATGCCCTTCAGAGGTGAGTGCAAGGGTGCCCCATCCCCCCCATCCCACCAGAAGCAGCTCCACAACACGGGTCACATTGATCTGCTCAATGAATATTGGTTGTGTTTGGGTCGGGGGTGGGCAGAACTGACCCAGTCATAAAGCTGTACAGCGTGAAAACAAGCCTTTCAGCCCAGGTTTGCATTCTTGGCTAGTCTCAATTAGGGGCAGCACAGTGGCGCAGCGGCAGAGTAGCTGCCCGATAGCGGCAGGCGCCGAGGTGCTCCTGGTTCCTCCCGCATTCCAAAGGCCTACGGGTATGTAGGGTAATTAGCTTTGGTGAAGATTGTGAATTGTCCCTAATGTGTAGGATAGTGCTAGTATACGGCTAGTGCTGGTCAGCCGAAAGGTCTGTTACCACGCTGTATCTCTAAACTAAACAACTGCCTACATTTGTACCATCACTTTCTAATCCCTTCCCATCCATATATCTGTCCAAATGCCTTTTGAAAGTGGTAATTGCATCCTCTTTTGCAGCTTCCTCTGGCAGCTCATTCTTGATATACACTACCCTTTGCGTGAAAAAAATACCCCCAAGATCCCTCTCAAATTTCTCTTGCTTAAAACATATGCCCTCTACTTTTAGATTCCTTTACCCTGGTAAAAAGACTGTGAGCCTTCACATTATCCACGCCTCTCATGATTTTGTATGTTTCAATAAGATCACCCCTCAGCCTCCAATGCTCCAAAGACTAAAGTCCCAGCCTATCTAACCTCTCCCCATAACTCAGCCCACAAGTCCGGGTGACCCAGTCTGTGGCGTCCACCCTGGAAATGGAGGTGTCTCTGATGCTTGTTTTTTTCCCCACAAGGGTGTACTCCTGGCCTCTTCTCTCTGCGCTGGAGAATTTAACCAAGCACATGCCTGCAGCAGGTGACCAATGTCAGATTGTCCCATTCAGCACCGATCCTACTGATGAGAAATGTGTTGCTTTTCTTTCGCAGTTTACCACTATCAGCTGAAGGTACACTTTTTCAGGAAAATCAATCAGACGGAGCCAGCTACAAATTTCCTCATCTCGCTCTATGGAACCCTGAATGAAACTGGAGGAATCTCCATTCCAGTGTGAGTGTATCTGGCTTCATGTGCACTGGGACGTTATTGCGAAGCAGCGGTTGCAACGGCTGGTCTTGGGGAGGAGCTGACAATCCGACTGGTGACTGAACCTAGTTTTACACTAGAGCATAGGTCATTCATCTCACTCCTTTGCCAACTCTCCATGTCTATAAGATAGACACAAAAAGTCAGAGTAACTCAGCGGGACAGGCAACATCTCTGGAGAGAAGGAATGGGTGACGTTTCGGGTCGAGACCCTTCTTCAGACTAGAGATATCATACAGCTGTGACCAGGCTAACACTGTACAATATAATTCCATCACTTCCTTCCTTGCTGATTCATGGAGTTATGAGGCACAGATATAGGCCATTCAGCCCACCGTGATCATGCTGACCATCAAATCCAATCAATGCCAATCCCATTTACCTGCACTGTAGCCTACGATGCTTTGGCAATTCAAGTGCACATCTAGACGATTCTTAAATGTTGAGAGAGTGTGGAGTGTGGTCCAGATGCCAACCAACCTTCCAAAAGAGCAGCTGGAACAGAGTCTAACATCCGAATGCTAGCACCGTTCCAGTAGGGATAGCTCCACACACCTGTAGGTGCTCAGGATCAAAGGTCAGAAATAGTCTCCCATCAAATCGTGTTTTATAGACCATTGAATGGACTCGCATACAGCACAGTACAAGCAGTACAGCACAGAAACAGGTCCTTCATCCCACGATGTCCATGCCCAACATGATGCCAAATTAGACTGATCTCCTCTGCCTGCACATGATCCACATTCCCCCATTCCCTGCATATTCATGTGCCTATCAAAAAGCCTCTTGAATACCACTATTGTTTCCGCTTCCACCACCACCCTATGCAATGCATTCCGGGCACCCATGTAAAAAACTTGCCCTGCACATGTCCTTTAAACTTTGCCCGACTCACCTAATAGCTATATCCCAGTCAATATTATGTGGATTTACCTGTGTTTACTGCATTGACTACTCTCCAAACGTACTTTGGCTGTAAATGAATCAGTGCAAACGGTGCTGCAGAAGGAAAGTGTTCTGTTTACATGCTAAATATTACATGTTTACATGCTAAATATTGGAATAGTGTTTCCTATCCTTGATTTAGGCAATGCATTTGGGTCTTTGGTTTTCCCCAGGCTCTGGGAGATCCTTGCTGCTGCCTCTCTATCTACAGACTCGGAGTAATGTTGACGCCCTTGTGTTCCTCACAGCTCGGAAATTGCACCCAACAGCACGTCCTCGTTCCTGGTGCACACGGAGGTGGATATCGGAGAGCTGCTGATGGTGAAGCTGAAGTGGGAAGACACCTCATCCCTCTGGTCCACCATCGTGGACAAGGTGACCAACCCCTGGTCGCTCTGGAAGATGTGGGAGAAGCAGGAGGAGACCAGCAATGCCCTGGAAATCAGGAGGCTGCGAGTGAAGGCGGGAGAGACCCAGAAAAAGTATGTTCGCGGCACACAGGGTTAAACCTTTGGACAGTGTATTCAAGGGGGACATGAGGGAAAGCCTGTTCACACAGTGGCCTTAGTGGTGGAAATGGAGACAAGCAGAGCATTCAAATGATTCAAAGTGGGTCCGGCCGTGATGGAAAATAAGTGATAGGACAATGGAGAAAATAGCAGGGAAATGGGACTGATGGGATTGCTCCATCAGATTCGATGTGCTGAGTGACATCGGTCAGAGGGAGAAACGTGCAAACTCCACACAGATTCTACGAGCTATACCACTATGCTGCCTTTGCATTTCTGACCTTGAATGCTGTCTGTGTGGAGTTTGCATGTTCTCCAGCGGTTGCCTCCGGGTGCTCCAGTTGTCTTCCCGTATCCCAGACAACTGGTAAATTGTCCATAGTGTGTAGGTGATGGGTAGAACTGAGGGAGTTGATTGGAATATGGAAAGAATAAAATGGTATTGCGGTAAGGTTTGTGAAAATGAGGCTTACGGGTCAGCATGGATTCAATGGGCCAAATAACCTGTTTCCGTACTATGCGAGTCCATGAGTCTAAAGTTTTTAGACTTTAGGGATACAGTGTGGAAGCTGGCACTTCGGCCCACCGAGTCCGCATTGACTAGCGATCTAACCTACACACTACGGACAATTCATAGAATCCAATAACCTACAACCCTGCACGTCTTTGGAGTGTGGGAGGAAACCAGAGCACCCGGAGAAAACCCATGCAGTTACACGAAGAACGTACAAACTCCGTACAGACAGCACATGTAGTCAGGATCGAACTTGGGTCTCTGGTGCTGTCAGGCAGAAGCTCTACCACTACACCACTGTGCCGTACTCATCTTATTATACTCAGCTTTCCCCCTGCCCTGTCATCTTTTAACCGATATTCCTGTTTTGTGTCCCCAGGATAGTGTTCTGTGCAAAAGACTCTGCCTCAGTGAAGGTGCAGCCAGCTCAGGAGGTGACATTCGTCAAGTGTCAGAACTAACAGACGAGGAAAGAAGAGTGGCCAATAAAGTGCGTCACTGCTTGGGGGAAGTGGCAGTGCACGTGAATTTAAACATTGGACTTCCTTGCTTCCCACCCGACCTCCTGGCAGCTGACTTCCCGGGAGTTATATCGCTCACTTATCAATACCGAGGATTTCCTCAGGGAACAAGGTTTGGCAGCGTGGTCTTCTGGTGCTTGGCCCGAGATCCTCTCACCCCTCTGAGCCGTGAGGCTGTGCGTTCAGATCACACTCCAGGGCCCGGTCCTTGGCACACAGTCCAAGCGGACCCTCTGGGCGGGCTGCACTGCTGGGTGAAAGAGATGTGTAACCGAGGCTCCCGTCCACTTTGGGCGGGCTCGATAAATTCCGTGTCACTAATGTTAAAGAAAGCCAAAGGAATTCTCTCAAAGGTTTGGCCAATATTTATCTCTCAGCCGGAATCACTGAAATAAACATGTTATCTGGTCAAGACCTGTTTACGGAATCTTGCTACATTCACGATCAGAAAGGTGATTCAATTTCAGAAACACTGCTTGTGAAATGCCCCGGGGCATCTTGAGCACATTGTAACTTTCATTTGTTTCTGGGCAGTGGACAGAATCTAGAGGTCCACAGTGTGACCCTACCCAGAGGGTGGGGTGTACATCTCTGCTATCTTCAGAGGGTGCACTTTCATTTCGGCAACTGGATGAAGCCCATTCGGCAATTTGGTTAAGATCGGACACTTTGGATCGAGTGATCATCTAGGCAGGGTTTAATTGTGTTGGATCTCTCCTCTTTCCTATTCATTCTGTTCACTTGATCATTCTGAAAGCCTGTTCACATCGACCTCGACTACACTTCCTTCCACCCTGTCTCCCGTAAGGGCGCCGTCGCTTTCTCTCAGTCCCTCCGTCTCAGCTACAGCAGTCCTCAGGATGTCTTTCAACTGTGACTTCTAAAATGTCCTCCACCATCAGTAACAGTGGCTTCCCTTCTGCCCTAGTTGATGGAAACCTCGCCAACATTTCCTCCATTTGCCAGATTTCTCTCTCCTCACTTCCCTCCAGACAGAACAGAGATGGAGGTCACCTGGTCCTTACCTTTCACCCAACCAGCTTCCACATCCAACACATCATCCTTCCCCATTTCCACCAGCTGCAACGGGATTCCTCCACCAGTCACGTCTTCCCACCCCTACTCCTTTCCCCAGGTACCAATCTCTCCGTGACCCCCTGGCTCACTCATCATTCCCCATCCACATCTACATTCCCCCTGCTCAACTTCCTCTTCAACTGTAAGTGATGTAACACTTGTCCCTGCACCACCTCTTATCATTCAAGGACCTAAACAACCCTTCTAGGTCAGGCAGAGATTCACTTGCACCTCCTCCAACCTAGTCTACTGCATTCGATGCTCTTGAGGCAACCTCTTCTACATAGACAAGACCAGGCATAGACTAGGCGATCATTCTGCACAACATCTATGCTCTGTCTGCAATGGTCATCTTGAGCTTCTTGTTGCCTGTTACTTTAATCCTCTTCCAATTCCCACACAGACCTGGCAATCCTAAATCCTCTGCCTCCTCCACTGGAGGGCAGATACATAGGGAGAGAGTGAGGTGATCCATCCTCACGGCGATGAGTGACGTGACCCACTCGGGACAGAGCAACGTGATCTGCTCTCAAGGGGAGAGAGCAACATGATCCACTCTGGAGGGCAGAGTGAGATGATTCACTCAAGGGATAGGAGCAGTGGGATCGACTTGCTGGGTGAGCGGTGGGTTGACAGTTGGCGAGTGCACACATACTGCATCTCATCAGCATAGAGAGATAAGGCACAATAACAGGCCCTTCAACTCATTGAATCCTTGCTGACCATCAAACACTCATTTACACTAATCCTACAAGGTGAGCATACAGAGCGGTGCAGTTCTGAGCCTCCACAGCTGCTGTGAGTTGTATGATAGGAACGTGGTGTGGGTGAGTATGGTACTGCTGCACTTTAACAACGCAAAGATATGGGTAATGTAATGGGGGGGACCCGGCTGTGGTGAGAAGTCCACACCCATCTCGGATGCATGGCGGTGTGTGTAATTGTGGAGTGACAGGGGCGCGAAACAACTGCAGCTGAATGATGAGGCCTTGCAGCTGAACCCTGCACTGTCACCACTGGTGTTTGTATCATTGTACTTTGTATAGACAAGATCTATTTTGTATCTGGACCTCTCTTGCCTCACTCTGGAGATCATCTGAACCTGGACGAGATTCCTATGATTTGTAAAAATCACCGTTTCTGATGCAGAGAACAGTTTGCTACCGTACCAGACTGCAAGGTGTCAAATAAATGGGGATGTATTCTGCAATGCTTTAACATAATTTCTTCGTGGGCAGTCTCTGTTTCCGAAAATCCCTCAGGATATTCAGCAGTTCAGTCCAACGTTGGGTGTGAAGTGACTGGCCACTGCATGACATGGGAAGACCTTAATATGATGCAGCAAAAATGACAAGGGTAGCCTTGATTTCAAGGGATGGAGTACGGACACGAAGGATTGTAGCTCGGAAGATGAAGCAGTGAGCTCAGTTTGGGTGAAGCTGAGAAAATGCAAATGGCAGAAAACACTGGTGGTGAGTTAGGCACGGGCCTCCAACCAGCAGTGGGAATAGAGCAGCAGGGTGAAGTCAGGACATTACAGGTGATTGTGTCAAGGCCCATGGGAGTCTAATCTATGCAGAGATTGAGCTAACCTAATTTCTAACCCTCTGCAGTTTCAAGCATTTCCCCCAGTATCAGACACCTTCAACAGATGAAATGATCTTTCATCATCTGTCCTGTCTTCCCAACAATCACAAAAACGTCAATAAAACCACTTCTTCACAGTCTAAATTTCAACAAACACAATCCTTGTGCTTGTAATCTCACCTTGTGCTTTAATCTATGAATCAACATAACTTCAGTATAAACCAGCATCTGAAGTTCCTTCCTACACAATCAATATATCTATTCAGGAGATATGGTAGTCTCAGTGTGAATTTACCAGCACACGATTTATCCTTAAGTGCTTTATCAGAAGTTGATTATTTATTTTATTTGTTCCTATACTTTAATGATCTACATGCTTCCTTGAATGCCCAGCTGCCTGGATCTCTCTGCCCAGATGGTTACTTTTTAAATGTATAGTTTCCAGTTCCAAAATGGACCACCTCGCACTTTCATACATGAAATCCCTTTGTTATAATTTTGCCTATTTATACCTCTGAAATTTGACAGCCGTTTTAGTTCATGGATACAGCGCGGAAACTGACCTTTCGGCCTACCCGATACGCGCTGACCAGCGATCCCCACACATTAACACGATCCTACACCCACCAGGGACAATTTTTACCGAAGATCTCGGAGAAAACCCACACAGGTCACAGGGAGATTGTAAGTAGTCGGGATCGAACCCGGGTCTCCGGCACTGCATTCGCTGTAAGGCAGCAACTCTACCACTGCGCCACCATGACCGCCCTACCATGGGTGTCAAATAAGGATAGGATGATTACTGTAAATGGCCGGGCACTGAAGAACGCTGATGAGTAGAGAAAAGGTTGCAGTACACATCCCAGTCTGCACAATGGTGCTGAAGTGGAGATGGTCAACAGCCTCATGTTGGATATCACCAAACATTGACCTGCACCAACTACATCTACTTTGTCAGGAAATATGGCATGTACACAATAACTCTCACCAGTTATTTCACAGAAAGCATCCTATCAAGATGCAACTACTCTGCCCTGGATTGCAAGAAATTACAGAGGTTTGTCGATCATGCAAACCAGCCTCCATCCCATCAACTCCATGCAGCTTTCGCATTGCCTCAGGAAAGCTAGCCAGCATAATCAATGATCAGTTATTTCTTCTTCAGTCAGGCTGAAGCACATGCCACGAGATTCAAGAACAGCTTCTTCACCACTGTTATCAGACTCTTGAACAGACCTCTCACATGTTGAGGGTGTAT
Source organism: Amblyraja radiata (assembly GCF_010909765.2). Classification (NCBI taxonomy): domain Eukaryota; kingdom Metazoa; phylum Chordata; class Chondrichthyes; order Rajiformes; family Rajidae; genus Amblyraja; species Amblyraja radiata. The sequence continues at coordinate 18,872,453 of NC_045984.1, forward strand.
CCTCGATCATATAATCTATCACTCTGGCCCTTCTACTTTTTCACTCTGCACTTTTTCTGTAGCCATAACACTATATTCTGCACTCTATTTATCTTCTCCTTTGCACTACAATTGTACTTCCGTATGTATGACTTGATTGTACTCATGTATGGTATGATCTGCCCTGATAGCTGATAGTTTTTAATTGTATCACGGTACATGTGACGATAATAAACCAATACCAATACCTGAGGCGTTGGGGTCCAAGTCCATATTACTGCATACATAAACTTCTGACAAACCAATAAAGTAATGTTGAATCGGGGCCAAAACAACATGGCAATTAACTTTGATAAAGGAAATAATTTGTTCAGAATTCCAGCATCTGTAGTTTCTTGTCTTTCAATGCAGAAAATCTGCTGGTCCAACATCATCAAAGTCCCAACTGTCCAGGATTAATGGTTTTGCAGGTATAGAGAGGTATCCTGTAATCTAGATATATAACAGAGATGCTCTGTAATCTGGATATGTAACACAATGAGAAATATTGTAATCTGTGCTCTCTGGTGCTTCAGAAAATACAGTCTTCACTGCTTCAATCATTTGCAATCCCTGGGCCCCCAATCACCTCATCTTTACCATGGACATCCTGTCCTTTTACACCTCCATTCCCCATCACGAAGGCCTCAGGGCCCTTCAGTTCTTCAAAAGACTCGCTAATACAGAGTAGACCCTTGTAAAATGGACACATAATACAGAGTGGAGCCCAACCGCCTGCATGCATGCAATGGGCTTTTTATGGACTCCACCCTTCAGACGGCATCTGTTGCTGCCTTGTTTTGTCGTGGCCTTCTCTATCTTTCAGTCCGAAGAAGGGTTCTGACCCAAATCTTCAGCTATTTCTTTTCTCCAGCGATTCTCCCTGAACCGCTGAGGCACTCCAGCATGTTGTGTCTATCTTCTGCATAATACAGAAAGCAGCTCTGAAGAAGGATTCTGACCTGAAGCGTTGCCTGTCCTTGTCCTCAGATATGCTGCCTGACACATGGAGTTACTTCAGCACATTGTGTTCTATTCATAGAAGAGCCCTGTACCCTGCAGACATAATACGGATAGGGGCCCTGTAATCTGGATAATTCATGAGAGAAGAGCAGCCCTGTAGTCTGCATACATAATACAGTGGAGCCCTGTAACCTGTATATATAAATGTAGAGAGGAGCCCTGTAACCTGTATATGTAATGCAGTCAGAGACAATGGGATCTTGTTGGTGATGAGGAAGACCCCAGCATTGGAGCTGACTGCCAGCTCAAAGTGTTTTCCAATGACTGTGTCGGCTTGGGTGTCTGGTGGACTGTGAGACTGGCACAATCTGCAGCCCTTGCTGCGGTCACCCGGGAAACGGCAGCAACGGAGGAGGTCGGTTCCCAGGCAGGCGTGGCAGAGGAACACAGAATGTAGAAACAGTGACTCCCCACCCCCACCCCCACCACCCCCATCCCCAACACAAGGGCCTTGCAACAGCACAAACTCTTCCACCAGCTACGGAGTGAACAAAGGCAACGCTCCAAGAGGTGGGATTCTGCACAAACAACCGGGGTGCTCAAGGATGGGGCAAGTAGGCTTTTGAAATGAAGATGTTGATTGGGAGCTGGTTGGTTTGCTGCTGGCTGGTGGACAGAATCCATCCTGCAGAATCCGGACAGGAGTAGAAAGAATTGGATTCGTGTTTAAGAAAGAACTGCAGATGCTGGAAAAATCAGGATAGACAAAAATGCTGGAGAAACTCAGCAGGTGAGGCAGCATCTATGGAGCGGCGGAATTCATGTTGAGAAGGATTCATGTTGAGACACTCTGACCCTCTTTCACTGCATGGTTTAATGAAACCTGGGCTCTTCAACATCATCTGGCAGCTTGTTCCATGCACCCACCACCCTTTGCATAAAAAAGTTACCCATCAGGTTCCTATTAAATCTTCCCCCCCCCCCCCCCCATCTTAAACTCATGTCCTCGATGTTAGGGAAAATCAAAGAAAAAAATATCATCATGTCTTGTACAGGAGGTTAATGCTGACAGCAAGACACCTCTGTAGCATGTAGGACACAAAGTGCTGGAGTAACTCAGTGAGTCAGGCAGTATCTCTCAAGAACATGGATAGGTGATGTTTTGAGTTGAGACCCTTCTTCAGTCGCCACTTGAATCATCACCTATCCCCACATTCTCCATCCCCACATCCAGCCTGTATGGTCGTGAGAGGTCTCCAAAGAGTCGTGGCGTCTTTCTGGTCACCGCTGAATTTTCAACATGTTCAAAATTTCGGTGACCTATCATGGATGCCAGCAGTCACCTGTAAAGGTCGCGTAAGTGGAACAGACCCTTATGTTTCCCTCTCCCCTGACACTCAGTCTGACTCTGTCTTGACCGAAACTTCACCCATTCCTTTTCTCCAGAGATGCTGCCTGGCCCCGCTGAGTTACTGCAACATTTTGTGTCTATCTTCAGTGTAAACCAGCATCTGCAGTTCCTTCCTAAACAAAAGGAATTGTCAGTTGAAAGTGAGGAGAACCCTATCAAAAACTCTTGGTTCACTGATGTACTTAGGGGTATTGTGTTCAATTCTGGACACCATGTTATAGAAAATATGTTGGAAAGGGTGTAGAGAAGATTTACAAGGATGTTGCCAGGGCTAGCAGGTCTGAGGTTGAGGAGACTGGGACTCTATTCCTTGGAGTGCAGGAGTATGAGGGGTGATCTTATTGTAGTGTATACAATCATGAGAGGAACAGAGTCTCTTGCCCAGAGTAGGCGAATCGAGGACCAGAGTACTTAGGTTTAAGGGGAAGGGGAACAGATTTAATAGGAATCTAAGGGGTAACTTTTGCATACAAAAGGTGGTGGGTGTATGGAACAAACTGCCAGAGGAGGTAGTTGAGGCAGGGACTATCCCGACATTTAAGGAACAGTTAGACAGGTACACGGATAGGACAGGTTTGGAGGGATATGGACCAAACGCGGGCAGGTGGTAAAAGTGTAGCTGGGACATGTTGGCCGGTGTGGGCAAGTTGGGCCGAAGGACCTGTTTCCACACGGTATCACTCTATGACTATGACTCTAGAAACGAGGCACATTGTCCTTCCCCGGTCTACACTGCCTGGGACTCTCGTCTACCGCGCCCGCTCTACGGCCCTTGGCAGCCGGGAGAGTGCGGGGTGTGAGCGGACACTGACCTTGCCCACGCCACCAGGCTGAGATTCAATAAAACAGGCTGCTCTCGGTCAGGTCAATGCCGCGTTTACTCTCACCAATATTGCCTTACTTGCCGGACTTCTCAGAAATCCCCAAATTCCAGTTTTCCCCGGCGGTCTTGTTTACGCGAGGCTTCATCTACCGGGGATTCGCGGGATATTTATCACCTTCCCGCCCTCCCTTATTTACCCACAGGTAATTGATGATAAGGGAGTCACTGGTAAAGAGCCAGGTGACCCCAGGCCATGAAACACTCTCTGGGACATCAAACCCTGGCGCGGCTCCCATTGACTGCGCGTAACCCCACTCACTCCAGGCTTTGAAAGCGAGCCAAGCGCTACTGGTCTGAATGAACACGGCCAGCACGCTTACTGGACTGTCCACGGGGCAAGGACGGGTCACACCCACCTCGCCACCAACACCATCCAACTGCAGTCCCTTTCTCTACTAGCCTCTGGGGCCTGACTGACTGCATGCCCATAGCGAGCTGTGTACTGGAGGAGCAGGCGGTACAGCTTCTCAGATTCCTGACAGTAAAAGTTCTCGTTGAGAGGTTGAGCCGAGCAGGGAATATGTCCCTCACTGCGGCCCAGCGTCGGCCGTGCAGAGATCCCGGGGAGTGAAGGTGGTTTATTTTAGAGATACAGTATGGAATCAGGCCCCTCGGCCCAACCGTTCACACTAGTTCTACGCTACCCCATCCACTCCCTGCACACCAGGGGCAATGTAGAGGCCAATTAACTTGCAAACCTGCATGTCTTTGGGACATGGGATGAAAACTGTGCACCCGGACGAACTCCACGCGGTCACAGGGAGAAGGTGCAAACTCAACCCAGACAGCATCCGGGGTCGGGGTCGAACTTGGTCTCTGGAGCTGAGGCAGTAGGTCTAGCAGCTCCACCACTGTGCAGACTGAAGCTCCCCCCCCCCCCCTCAATATTCCCCCACCCACTGAAACCCTCCCTCTCCACTCCCATATTACGCCTTCTGCTTCCCGACAGCTCGACATGTCCGTGCACCCCCCACCATCCCCATCGACCAAAAATGCCATTGCATTGCACTGTAGAAAGCTTCCTATTGGTGTGCATCACAGCTTGGTTTGGCAAAAGCTCCACCCAAGACCTCAAAAAATAGCAGTCTCTTAATATGTAGCCCAGACCACCATCCCAGCCACCCCCCCCCCCCCCCCCCCTCCCATCAAGACCTCATGCTGTGTCAGGAAAGCAGCCAACATAATCAAGGACCATTTTCACCCCAGTCCTTGCTCTTCTCTCCTCTCCTATCAGGCAGAATAGACAAAAGCTCGAAAGCACACGCCAACTAAACCAGGAAAAGTTTCTTCCCTACTGTCATTAGACTACAGAATGGTCTTCTCATAAGCTACGGTATAGCACCAATCGCCCAACCTATCTCATTGGGGCCCTTGCACCTTCTCTAACTGTATTGCTTTGACACTATAGTCTGCACTTGGACTTTTCTCTTTGCATTTTCTGCTGTACTTGTGTGTGGTGTGTGATTGTTCTCATGTATGGACTGATTTGACTGGATAGAATGTAAGCAGAGTTTTTCCACTATATGGGAAAACTGTGGAGATGACAATAATAAACCATATTTATGGAATGTCACCAGCAGGGTGCAATACCTTCAGCAGAGCAGTAGTTATGACAACTGTCTCCTCCCAGAGTCACTCTAGCTCGGTCTCCACTGGTTGCTGTGGGGTGCTGGTGCAAGACTACAACCTCTCCACCACTCTGCCCTCTCCGTTGCGTTCCACCCCCTGCAAGCCCTAGGTTGTCCATTTGTCCATCAGACGTTACAGATGCTTTCCCGCACAGCCCGACGCCGCTCTCCTGCACTCAGCCTCACCCTCTCCTTCAGCGTTCCTCAACACCCACATGCACAGAGCATTCACATCCTGGGCTCTGTTAATTCAGGGAGTCTGTGTATATCGGTGTCCACAATCCCAGGCCCGTGAGATGCCCGTGGCCCACGGTGGCAGCAGAAGAGGCCGCCGCTATAATCCGACCCATTCACACCATATGCCTGGGGCAGCTCCAGCAAGCTCCCATCACACCATGTGTGAGCTCTGGGGCATGGAGTCAGGGGGGGAACAGTCGATACGTGGGGGAGAAGAGAGGAGAGATGGGGACGAAAGTTGGGTGTTTTGGGCTAGGGAGGCCACCAGGCCAGGATTTGTTGGAGATAAACTAGTTTCGACACACATTTGCGCTCGGTCTGCCAAGGTTGCTAACCATTTTAACTCCCTTTCCCATTCTGACTTTTCTATCCTGGCCCACCCCCATTGCCAGTGTGAGGTCACATGCAAACTGGATGGACATCAACTCATATTTGCTTGGGTAGTTTACAACCCAACTGAATAAACATTAAATTCTCCAAGTTTAGATAACTAACCTACAAATATCCCAAGGAATTCTGATGAAGGGTTTCGACCTGAAACGTCGCCCATTTCCTTCGCTCCATAGATGCTGCTTCACCTATTGAGTTTCTCCAGCATTTTTGTCTACCTTCAATTTTCCAGCATCTGCAGTTCCTTCTGATACAAATATCCCATCTTTTTTTCCCCACTCTTCCCTGCACCCTTCCACCTATATTCCTTCAGGTGGCTTCACAATTTGCACATTTTCTATCCTTATTTCACACTTTTTGTCTTTTCATCTCTACCCTTTGTCCAACCATCTGCCCTCCGCCCTCACCTTCATCCACCCAATCAATGGCCAGGCTTTGTCCTGCCCCTACCTCATTTCCCGCTATCAAACCCTCTCCTCACAATTAATCTGAGGAAGTGTCCCAACCTGAAACGTCACCTATCCATGTTCTCCAGAGATGCTGCTTGACCAACCGAGTTACTCCAACACTTTTGTGCCTTTTCATCTAGGAGTTGAATGGGGATGGCAATTATAAGTTCATATCAAAGGTGCAGAAGTAGGCCATTCGGGCCATTGAGTCCACTCCTCCATTCAATCATGGCTGATCTATTTTCCCCTCTCAACCCCATTCTCCTGCCTTCTCCCATAACCCTTGACACTCTCACCAATTAAGTATCTGTCAATTTCCACCTTCAGAATAGGGTTGGGGAATTGGGCTTTTGGGAGAGGCTGGGATGGAGAGGGATTGGATCAGAGGGGGATGGAAACCAACACCGAGTAAACTTGTTTCAGCAAGGGAATGGAAATCCGGGTGCAGATCAACATGAGTTGTCAATGCCTTTGGCTACCATAATGCATTAAAAAAAAAAAGGCTTGATTATTTTGCTGATACAATGCAAACAATATCCAAGAGTCAAGTTCATTGGGTTTATGCAGCTATTGTACAGGGTATTTACAGTGATTTTACAATATATACAAATAAATACCATCCCGTAAAGTAAACGTGGGCCTGGGGGTGGGCGGGCCTCACTGTGCGAACCATCTCAGCTTGTCAGTGCTGCTTCCTGCTGTGGAGGTTTGCTCCTGTCGATCCTCGCACAGATATCTCTCAGAGTTTCTGACCATGGGGTCTGTGAGAGAGGAAGAAGAACAGATGAAACTCTGTGTGTGTCCTGGAGATACTGACATCAGCCAATGCCTGCAGCAATGCAACATCACCCTGTAGTCACAAACCGCCTCACTGGGACAGTGAGTGTGCTCCACCCAGCGCAATCCAGCCCAGCCCAGTTTACAATGTCTGGCCAGTCACAGCACCACAGGATATAGAGGCGGGACATACTGCTAATTGCCTGCTTCACCATTCAACACCAGCATGCCTGATCACCCACATCAGTACCCTATTCCCACCTTTATCCCTTTGGTGTTCAGAAGTGTGTTCACCTCCTTCCAGAATGTATTTACTAATTGTCCCCTATTGGATGGGAATTCCACAGGTCCAACACACAGTGGTGGAGAGATCGATCTTCATGCTGGTTCTCAGTGGCACATCCTTAGTCACTGCCCCTGGGCTCAGGAATTCCCTGACTTTGGGACATCTGTCCACTCCTTCTCTTGCTGTTAAATTTTTAGATTTTTCTGTGATATTTCCTCACTTTTTTTAAACTCAGAGGAGGATCTATTTGTGCTGAAGATTCAGCAGCCTAACTGTGCAAAGTCTCCACTGGGGCCGAATGCCTTTAGAATTTTAGTACAATTAGCTTTCTTTTGCACCATAGTCTTATTGCATCTCACACTTGTTTCTTTTTGTCCTTCCATTTTTTTTTTCACTTTCCTGTCGTTCCCCATTCCCTGTCTCCCTCGTGTTTCCCCCTTTGTGCCATTCTGGGCTAAGCTCTCCTGGACAACACCAGCAAACTAGTGAGCTGCTGCATCCCAAAACCAACCCCTTTCCACCACCATTTTCTGCCACAAGGCAAGGGCAACATGACACGACTCTAACCCACGTGATTTGAGCTGGGACTGGGAAATATGTCTGAGCTGGTCCATAGTCTCTGGAATAAAGCATCCCCTGGTGCTGATCTTCAATGCTGCTTTGACCCTTGGAGTTTTATATTCTTTTACAGTACAGAAAGTGGCCATTCAGCCCAGTGAGCTATGTTGGCTCTCAGCATGAATCCACTCCTCCATTTATTTCCTTGTACACACTAGGGCCAATTTACAATGAACTCCTATACTTTTGGGATGGAGGAGGAAAGTGGAGCTCCTGGGGGAAACTCACACAGTCATGGAGAGATCGTGCCCACTCCACACAGACAGCATCAAAGTCAGAACTGAAAGTGGGTCTGGAACTGTGAGGGTAGATGCACTACCTGGCCTACCACCTTGACGCACTGATTCGACTGCTGATCTGACAACTGGACAATTGAAGTGGACCAGTCACAAAGTGCAGAGTCTGTAAAGTGGGGGGCTGTCAATGACCTTGGAAATGCCCAGTAGCCCTAACTGTGGTGCTGGCCTGTGAAGTGGGCGAGGAGGAAGGTCACAACATCAGGAGCTGGTCGTACTCATGCTTACCTTGAAGTGGGTGATGACTCCCGACCGGCTGGGCAGCGCACAAAGATGGCTTCCTGAGAGGGGACAATCCCAGTCGAGGAATCCTTCAAACAGAACACCATCCTGGAGAAATAAAGGCAGTTACGCCATGGGTCGTGACCAGAAGCCCAGATGTTTACTTATCGCCCAGCAAGTCCCGGTTATGGGGACTTACCCTGACAGTGGCCAATGTTGGCATTATCCAATCTTCCAACTAATGGCTCCCCAGCCCAAGCCCACCTCTGCCTGCGCACCCCTTCCACAGCCTTCAGCAGAGTCCCATCCCAATAAAACCTTCCAGTCAAGAGTTTCTTTAGAGGAGGATATGTCTGAAGAAGGATCTCTACCCGAAACATCATCTATCCCTGTTCTCCTGAGATGCTGCCTGACCTGCTGAGTTACTCCAGCACTTTGTGTCTTCTTTTATAAACCAGCAGCTGCAATTCCTTGGTACTACTTCTCTAAGAGTTTCTTTACGTTGAGCTGGGTGAACCTGCTCCTCTGAGCTAGGGTTAGGTTTAGTATTGTCATGTGTACCATGGTACAGCAAAAAGTTTGGAAACATAGAGAGGAAGAGGAGACACAGACCACTGGGACAGGTCAAGAGAGGACCCAGCTCGGACACCAGGTGGCACAGCCCATGGGCAAAGTCAAGGTTAGTTTTAGGACCAGTCACTGCAATACAAGATGCAGACTGCAGTGTCCTGGATCTAACCCAGGAACATAATGCTCATCACCTGACTCAATGTTCTTCAGGACAGTTCCAGTGGATGGATGGTGCCTAATTGAACTCCACAATTTAAAGGTGAAGATAGAGAGAAAACATGGAATTACAGGCAGATGATGGTTTACAGATTTACTATGTTTACATATTATTTTGTGCCTCTGCAAGTAAGAATTTCATTGTTCCATCTGACAATAAAACACTCTTGACTCTCTTGAAAAAAATGGTGGAGCTCATATAAAATGTGTGGCAGCAGTTCACTCAGAGAAGTGTGACATTATGGACAGTCGATATAGATTTGTGAAAGGGAAATCATACTTGGTAAATCTTTTGGAATTCTTTATATGTTCGAACCAGCAGAATAGATAAGGGAATGCCAACGGGTGTGGTGCATTTGGGCGATCAGAAAGCGTTCTATAAAATCCCAGCGAAGAGGTAGGGTACAACGTCAAGGCACATGGGATTGGGGCAAGGTGTTGACATGGAGAGAGGACTGGTTGCCAGACTGGAAACAAAGAGTCGGAATGCACGGGACTTTCTGTAGTGTTGAGCAGTGATGAGTGGGTACTCCAGGGATCGGTGCTGGGACACCACCTATTCACTGTATATTCACTATTTGCGCGAGGCAACTGGATGTATAACCTCCAGGTGTGAGGATGACACAAAGCTGGGTGAGAGGGTGAGCTATGAAGAGGATGTGTAGAGGCACCAGTGATTTGGACAGATGAAAAATGCAAGGCAGATGCAGAGTAATGAGGATAAACATGAGGTTATTCATGCTGGTGGCAAAAACTGAAAGGCAGATTATTATCTGAACGGTGATAGAGTGGAGAGGGGGGGGGGGTGCAGCAGGATCTGGGTGCCCTTGTACACCCACCACTGAAGGTGCAACAAGTAACGAGGGAGGCAAACGGCAAGTTGGCCTTCAGAGTGAGAGCATCCGAGTACAAGAGCAGCAATGTCTCACTGCAGCTGTACAAAGGTCTTGATGACCACACCTCGAGTACTGTGTGTACTTTGGTCTCCTCATCTGAAGAGGCATGTCCTTGCTTTGCTGGGAGTTCAGTGAAAGTTCACCAGACGGACTCCTGGGACTGCAGGACTGAGGAATGGAAAGAGACCCGGTCCATTAGACAGGCAGTCACTGCAGTTTTAGAGTTGGATACAGTCTCGTACAAACCTGCAAATTTCCAACAGAAATGCCATTATAGTGGCATTTAAGAAGCATATGGATAAGCAGAGAATGTAGGGAAATGGATTATGCCCAGGTTGATAAGAGTTGGTCAATGTATCATGTTCGGCACAGACTGTGGGCCGAAGGGCCTGTTCTTGAGTTGTACTTATCTATAGAACTGGATATTGGCTGGAACTGGCTGGAAGAGTATTTGCTGGTGGCTGGGGAATCGAGGGCACAGGTTACAGTCTGAGGAACACGGGTAATCCATTTAGGATTAAGATGACATGAAATTTCTTCACAAAGAGTGTGGGGAATTGTTCACCTATAATTCTGTCCCACATGAAGCAGTTGAAACCAGGTTATTAAATAAATTCTTGAAGTTGTCAGATATTATTCTTAGGACTATAAGGATGAAGAGATACACTGGGGGGTGGAGGTGACAGAGGAGGAAACTGCAACAAAGAGTGAATTTGCCGATCCACCATGATCATCCAACAGGATAAGATGGTCCAGAAGAACAAGGCACACGGGATCCAAGGCGAGTTGGCTAATTGAATCCAACATTGTCTTGCTGCTTAGAGGCAGAGGGTAGCGGTGGAAGGATGTTTCACTGAAGTTTGTGATCAGTGGTGTACCACAGGGCTCTTGGTTTTTCTGAAACACGTTATCAATTTGGATGTGAATGTCGGCGATATGGTTCGGGAACTTGCAGATGTCAGGAACGTTTGTGATATTGTGGATGGTGAGGAAGGTTGTCTGAGGCTACAGAAAGATGTAGATCAGATGGAATATTGGGCAGGGTATTGGCAGACGGAGTTTAATCCCAACAAATTTCCATCTGAACAATCTGAACTTTCCACTTGAATTTGAGTAAATAATCTGTCATTTCCAGTCTTTCCTTTCAAGGAGAGAGGGAGTAATGATGGGTTAGGTGAAGGGGGAGCAATGGACAAGGGCCTGTGCCTTTGGGTCCCAGTTGTTCTACTCATATCCCCAAAGCAGCACCAATATTAGGCTTCAGATTCCTTGACAGATGGAAGGGTCATTCATGAACATAAATAATCGTCTGTTCCTTAAGAGAGGGAGGAATGCCCCTTGCATTGATTAAAATCTACCAAATCAGCTGACAGGAACATTTCTGTTCCAATCACCCCCTCCTTACTTTTTCTGTGTTTCTCCAGACTTCACCCGGATCCTGCGGAACTGAATATCGGAATCGGAACTGATCGAGGCGCTCCAGAGAGGCAGCTTGTACCAGGAAATTGAATTCTTCATTCTTTTCCACAGGGAATTCCAGGTTAGGGATGATTCCCACCTAAACTTTATCAGCAGCAGGTCCCCAATGTCCACTTCGGTTACCACCAGGAATGAATGGGTCTTGTTGGGCGAAAACTTGTCCACTCTAACAAAAGAGAGAGCCGAGTGAGATTTGGTGCATTTACAAAAGGAAGTCAAGTGCTTAGGTTATGGGACTTCTGCCGGTTAGAAGGAGATTAATGTAAATGGCAGAGTGAGCATCAGGCAGATCGAACATAGAGGGTGACAGAGTTTCCTGAACCACACAGGACATTCTGAAGAAGGGTCTCGACCCAAAATGTCACCCATTCCCTCTCTCCAGAGATGCTGCCTGTCCTGCTGAGTTACTCCAGCATTTTGTGCCTATCTTTATTCTCAGACTAGGTTGGTCACCCGCCACATGCTACGCCAGCAGACTCCCCTATTGAGAAGGAAGCCAACCCCAGTGTGGGGAAAGTCTTTCTCATGGGGACTATTCACATAGACCAGATTCCGACAGGCACTTGGGCTCTCAGGCACTTGAATAATTAAGACATAGGATAAAGTCCTAAGGTGGGAAAATGGACCAGTGAATGTGAGCAAAAAGGTTGGCATCAACGATGAACACAAAATGCTGGAGTAACTCAGTGGAGAAAAGGAATGGGTGACATTTCGGTTCGGAACCCTTCACAACAGGAAAGACTGGTTTAGACCCAAAACATCACCGATTCATTTTCTCCTGAAACCAGGAATAGAGCTTGGGGCAGATGGGAATCCTGAAGTTCTCCAGATTCTGACCTAATTCTTTGATAATTCATTGAAATCGCAGTGGGTTGAGAACTTGAAGCAAACTCTGGAGTACCACAGGAGGAATGTCCTAGTGCCCAGAACCACAAGTCTCACCCAACACCCACCAACCTGCTCTGAGCTGGTGCTGCCAGAGTTCAGAGGGTCAGCTTGTGACTGTGGTTTCTGCTGTGACAAGAGAGCAATATTATCAACTGGCCTGCTTTACTTCAAACTTGAAAACAGTAGTCTCACACTGGCACAACACTGCCTCCTGTGGGTGAGAATGGGTCTGGTCACACTCCAGACACTGCACCTTGCTGATGGGTTCAGATGGTGGAATTTCACCTGAAGCCAAGTAGACCAGTGGGATTTGGAACTCACAGGACTTGTAGCACATTCTCTGCCAAGTTGTGGAACACTCACACCTACAGTAGCTGGATAGGGAAGCCAGCACACCGAGCAACAGAGAACACATCTACCAAGTCTGGACACAAGACATCAATCTTGAAGAAGGGTCTCGACACGAAACATCACCTATTCCTTTTCTCCAGAGAGGCTGCCTGACCCGCCGAGTTACTCCAGCTTTTTGTGTCTATCTTCAGTTTAAACCAGCTTCTGCAGTTTCTTCCTACACAATCTGAAGAAGGGTCGACTCAAAATGTCTTCTGTCCATTCAGACAGCTGCAGCCAAGGGCAGGGACAACGAGAGTCACTGAGTGAGTAGGGCTGGGCTAGGCTGGGGACACCAGGGTCCAGATTCTGTATGAAGAGCAGCAAGGATATCTGCTTTCAGAACCTGTGCCAGGAGGGCAGGAAGAAAAAACACACACCGAGGTCGAAGAGATTCAGACTCATTCAGCAATGAGAAATTCTACATGCACTATATTAGTGATTGCCTGTCCCAAGTTGTACAATGGAGCGGTTCCATTTTCCATTTCCTTGATGACCCGGCAGAATATCTTGCCCCCAGATGGGCTGGTTTTAGACTGCTGCCCAGAGTCAATGAAGCAGCTCAGGAGGTTTGGCTGTGGGGCATTCCCAGCATACTGTCGGAAACTACGCTCAGCTGACTACACTCCCATTAGGAACGGCACACTCCCATTGTATGGCAATACTGTAATATCTGGCTGTAATACCCCCATATCTGATTGGAGACAGTTTTTTTAATTTTTGTTTGGAGAGGACCCAATGTGACATTTGTGAGAAAATTGCTATTACTCAAAGAGCAATCCAATCAGACTGCCAGGCACCATCATCCAACCCTGGCAAACAGTGGCTGCAATGTGTACCATCTACAGAATACACTGCAGTTACTCACCCAGTCTACTCCGCCAGCAATTTCCAAATCTGCAACAAGGTCAACAGATGCAGTGGAACACCATCACTTACAGGATATGTTCCAAGTCACATACCATCCCGATTTGAAAATACATCACAGTTCCTCCACAGATACTGGATCTAAACTCCGGAACTCCCTCGCCACAAGCACTATGAGATCACATTCACCAGAAGGACGGGAGAGGTTCATGCCACCTTCCATCACTGCCACCTTCACTCACTCCATCTTTACAAGGGCACGTGGGGATGGGCAATGTCCTTGCCCTGTCAGTAGGACCCACATCCAAGAAATGAACTTAAAAGGAAATCACTGTGAATCAGGGATCAGCTCCAAGTGATTTATTTTTGTAAGCTGTGTACCAGCCTCCTGCCAAATCACAAAGGACCCAGAGCTCAGTAACATGAGAAGCAGGAGGCAATCTTCCAACTTGTGAGAACAGGAACCACAGTTTGTCTTCCAGCGACTGGCCTGCCATTCAATGAACAGCAAACTTCCACAGATGCGCGGTAGAAAGCATTTTATCCAGCTTGGTTTGGGAACAACTCCATCCAAGACTACAAGAATTTGCAGTGAATTGTAGACACAGCCCAGACCATCACATAAACCAACCTCCCTTCCATGGACTGCATAAATACCTCACACTGCCTCGGCAAGGCCAGCAGCATAATCAAGATTGATTCATACCCTCTCCTCCCCTCCCCCTTCGGGCACAAGTGTGAAAATGCATACCTCCAGATTCAGGGACAGTGTCTTCCCAGCGGATATCAGACAATTGAACCATCCTACCACAACCAGAGAGCAGTCCTGAACTACTATCTACCTCATTGGTGACCAAGATCAGACTTTACCTTGCACTAAGTGTTATTCCCTTGTCATGTATCTGCACACCGTGAATGGCTCGATTGTAATAATGTATTGTCTTTCCGCTGGCTGGTTAGCAAGTGTATCATTGTATCTCGGAACACGTGACAATAAACTAAACTGAACTTGGCTGTGCCACCATTTCACCCTCACACACTGACCTTATTAGTCTCCACCCTTGCATCAAATGACTTCACCTCCACAGCCCGCTAGAGAGTATTCTACAAATTCATAACTTCCCTCAGAAGAAATTCATCCTCATCTCGGTCTGAAACGGCAGCCCCGTGTTCTGAAATTATGACCCGTCCTTCTAATGATCCCCACAAGGGGCAGAACATCATCAATCCCCCTCAGAATCTCTCATTGTTCTCTGCTCCAGTGAGTTTTGGCCTTGCCTGCTCAATCTCTCTTTACATGTCAACCCCTTCATCCCAGCAACCAACCAATCGAGTAAACCACCTCTGCACAGCCAACAATGCAAGCCTACCCTTCCCTGATTGTGGATACCAAAACACAAAGCAGCACTCCAGGGGGAACAAACTGCTGGTCAGCAGGTCAGGCTGCATCTGTAGAAGGAAATAGACTGGCGATGTTTCAGGTGAGGACCTTTCTACAAGACTGGTGTAGAGGGGAGATAGGTGACAGAAAGAAAAAAAACACAAGGTGTAAAATATTGGCATGTTTAGGGGATGGGAAACTAAACAGTCAGAGTAAATGGCTCATCTTCAGTCTGGCGCAGTAACTGGTGGTTACTCGTGGCCACTCTCACGCTCACAACTGTTCTCTGTAGGGTTACGTGGCTGGTTTCAGCCAAAGATCAGGAAGAATTTCTGCCGACTGAAAATAATGAACATCTGCAATTAATTCTGTTACTAAATCTGTAATTCACTACAAACTAGCGGGGCTGTTTCAGACAGACTCCTCTATCGACCAACTATCTCCCATCTACTCCAGTCTTGTAGACGGGTCACAACACAAAATGTCACCGGTCCTTTTCACTCCACAGATGCTATTTGGTTTACTGATTCTTCCAGCAATTTGTTATCTGTACAAATTCCAGCAGCTGCAGTCTCTCGTGTCTCCACCATGCTCCAGGTGTGGTCCAGGTGTGGTCTCACCGGAGCCCCTGCAACGTTACACCAATGCCTCCCTACTTTTATACTCCACACCCCTTGCAATAAAGATCAACATTCTACTTGTCCTCTTCATCACTTACTGCACTTGCCACTAACACTTCATGTTCCAATGTTGTTTCCTCATTCTCCTTTCCAAGATGGAAAAGCTCACATTATCCCACTTTATACTCCATCTGCCAAAGTGAGTATGAAGAAGGGCCTCGACCCAAAACGTCACCTGTTCCTTTTCTCCAGAGATGCTGCTTGACCTGCTGAGTTACTCCAGCATTTTGTGTCTATCTTTGGTGTAAACCAGCATCTGCAGTTCCTTCCTGCACATTTAATTCCTATAAATGGGTGTGGGAGTGTTAGCCTAAATGGAAGCTGAGGGGATGGTGGTTGTGGGGACGAAGGGAGGGAGGTTGGTTGTGGAGTTGTGTGGAATGGGTGCGGCCACTTAGAGTGGGAGGGGGTCTCTTGGTCAGAGGGTGGATGGAATTCCTGGTGAGGTGGAGCACTGTTCATGGGGAACGGGCTCCCTCACTGACCAGCAACAGTGCCTGGATCCAGATGTACCAAGGCAGACTTAACTGCCGGAATAATGGCGGCAGTTGAGAAGTCTTGTTGAGGAAGGGCAACATTTGGAGCAGGCTAGGGCGTCAGCTTGGGCCCAGGGCTGGCTGGCACTGAGAACAAGATCACCCAGTGTCTGATCCCAAGACCGGTCATCAGGTCCATGGAGGTTTTCCCCATTAACCCCTCCTGAATCTCTGCAGGCGGGCTGAGCCCTGGTGCTGGCGGAAGGCTGCATTGTTATTGCAGGTTGGAGAACGACTCACGTTTCAAGGTGCAGGTCCTCAATGACATTCTCAGTCCCGTGAAGGGATACGGACAAGGTGGGATCGATGTCAAAGTGGGTGGTTTTGCCGAAGAAGTGAATCTTCAGCTGGTAGTGGTGAACTGAGAAGAAAGCAAAGCAGGGTTAATCATAAGTCTGTGCTCCTTGGCACTGTGCTCCCAACTCCAATGGTAACGCCTCTCCAGGTGGTCCACAGCCAGAGCCACGGTCAAGGTCAAACCTTCCCTTGGGGACAATCACCAGGGAGCAGTTATTCACTGGCTCCCACACCCATGTAATGGTGGACACCATGGACCCAGAGGATGCTCCCCGCCATGGAGCCGAGTTTCTAAGGTACAGGCAGGTTCTATGCCAAGGTAAAACAGTGGCTGAGCAGTGTTAATGTGGATTGCTTCAGGACACATTGTCTGTATGTTGCTAATTACTGTTGTTGGGTGAAGCCCCAACCACGGCAGAGTGGGATCCCTCCATGACCTACCTTAGAGTGGGACACCACATGGCCTTTTTCAGAGTGAGACCCACCACGGCCTACGGCGGATTGTGATCCTACCATGGCCTACCGTGGAGTGGGACCTAACTACGGCCAATCTCGGGGACAAGCCCCCACCAAGGTCTAACTCAGAGAAAAGCCCCTCCCCAGGCCTACCTCGGAAAGGCATCTCGGCCCTGGTCTTCAGGAACATCTGGCTGGCCTTCCTGGTCTGGACCGGAGTTGCGTCGTAGCCCAGGGTGTTGCACCGATTCTTGCGGCAGCTCAGACAGATCCCCTTCTGGAAGGCGCGCTGGTTGCTGCAGCGAAAGGCAACGCACGGCTGATCTTTGTGCAGCATGGAGTCAATGAAGAGGTGGATCGACCGCTCATGCTCACACTTCATGGCCTTTGCGAACGCTGCAGGATGACAGTGACCTGGTGAGGGAGGCCTGCGTACCTTACACCTCCCCCCAGATCACCATCGGTCAGCCACCACGCTTGGCACCACTGGTCATCGGTCCTAATTGACACTGGACCAATTACCTCCTGTCCCCCACCTCCCTCTCCCCCTCCCAACTGGGGTGACAATGGACCAATTCCCAACCATCACCCTCAAGCAGGTTTGCAGTGAACTAATCCCCTCCCGTCTCCACCCCCGCCTCCTCAGCTGAGACAATTGGACCAATCCCCCCTCATCCCCACCACCCAAGTGTGCAACTTGGAGGGGAACCTGCTGGTGGTGGTATTCCCCTGCCTTTGTGCTTCTTGCTCCCATGGGTTTGGGAGGTGCTGCTGTGGCAGCCTGCACGAGTAACTGCAGTGTATATTATAAACTGTGCACATGGCAGCCACTGTGCACAGATGGAGGGAATTAATGTTTCGGATTTCAATCACGCAGGCTGCTCTGTTCTAGATGCTGTTGTGCTTTCTGAGAATAGTTGGAGCTTTACTCATTCAGGTGAATGGCAAATTTCACAAACCACTTCTGATTTGTGTCTTATGGATGGGGGGGGGGGGGGGGATAAGGCTTAGGGGTGTCAGGAGATGAGTCATTGGCTGCAGGACCCCCAGACTGTTTTCAAGAGAGAGTGTTGTCAAGAGAGAGTTAGATATATTATAGCTCTTAGGGCTAATGGAATAAAGGGATATGGGGAGAAAGCAGGAACAGGGTACTGATTTTGGATGATCAGCCATGATCACATTGAATGGCAGTGCTGTCTCGATGGGCCAAAATGGCATACTCCTGCACCTATTTTCTATGTTTCTATGACTCTGACCTGCCCGTGTGACCATGTTATTTTGTGACTGGTCCAAAGGAAGTTCTAGTGGGGTATCAGAGGTTATGGAGAGAAGGCAGGAGAATGGAGTTAGGAGGGAGAAATAGATCAGCCATGATTGAATGGCGGAGTAGACTTGATGGGCTGAATGGCCTAATTCTGCTCCTATCATTTACGAACATGAACTAGTGACTCTGGATCGCTGGTGGTGGGGATTTGGTGACATTAATAATTTTGACACTCTTGTTGGAAACGGTCATTTCCTGGCACCTGTGCCATGTGAATATTACCTGTCACTCATCAGGAACAGAGGTGGGCTACTTCAGAGTGCGTGAGCAGGTAATACATTTTTCATACATCTAAAAACTATTTAAATTATGTGTTTTTATAAGTACCTTTACTTTGGGGTTGTATAAACAAAGAACTGCAGATACTGGTTTACTGAAAGGGACACAAGGTGTTGGAGTAACTCTGAGGGTCAAGTAGCATCTTTGGAGAACATGGTTAGGTGACATTTCGGGCAGGATGCGAGTCCTTGCCCCAGACAAGGTCCCCCGGTGACTGTGCCCTCTACACCTCCCTCTTACCATAGATGCCGTACATGGCAATGTTGTTCACGGCCCTCTGTAGGTTGCAGCCCGGCTGGAAACTGCCACCGTTGGGGTAGATGTCAACATGGCCCACGGGCTGTCTGATCCCAATGCTCATTCCCAGAGACTCTCGAGTGAAGGTGTGGAGAACATCGACAAATGTGGCGTCGTCAGGAGAGAGCCGGTCCCGAGCATCGGCCCCTTCGAACACAGGCCCCGCAGGATCCAGACCTGGGACCAACCAACATAAAAACATTTTGCGTAGGAAGGAACTGTGGATGCTGGTTTACACCAAAGATAGGTACAAAATGCTGGAACAACTCAGCCGGTCAGGCAACATCTCTGGAGAAAAGGAATAGGTGAGGTTTCGGGTCAAAACCCTTCTTCAGACTGAGATTGAGGGGAGAGGGAAACTGGAGATATGAAAAGATCAGAGCCGGCACCAATGACCAAGGAAAGGTGCCCACAATGGTCCATTCTTAGATGTGGAGGAGGTGATAACACAGGGATACGTACAGTGAAACTAGCAGGATGACTAGGGTGGGGGGAGGGACAGAGAAAGAGGGAATGCAAGGGTTACTTGAAATTAGAGAAATCTAAATCAATAGTCATACTGTTAGTTTGTGGGCTGCCCAAGTGAAATATGAGGTGCGAAGACAATATCCTTGTTAGTTTTGGATTTTACCGTTCTGCTCTTCCGTGACCTCAGGATGCCGGGCGCTTTGAGATGAGCCTTTGGAGGGCTGCTCGAGAACCTCAGACACGGGGCAGTGGGCTGCTTGAGTGTGGGTGCTTGGGCTGGGCACAGCACGTGGGTGAAAGCAGTATGGCGGAGGTCAGCGCACAGTTGGAGAAGGAGGGTTTATGCCTGTGACACCTGTATCACCCACCTAATCCAAGCATTAAAAATGCAAAGAATGGAAAGAAATACACAGTGGAATTTGTTGTTCTCAGGGGGCACCATGGACAGATGTTCATTGCAGAAGAGAGGAAGAAACAGCAAGTTGCCCACAACAAGAGGACGTTAAGGAGATTAAACCAGGCAGCATGATGAGAGCCCAACCACAGCAACAAAGGGTGGAAAGCACACAGAGTTGTTGAGGCCCGGATAGGGAGGTGAGCACAGCATCCCTGACGCAGGAAGAGGCTTCATTTAAGGAGAAGTTGAAACCGATGATGAGTTGGGTCGGCTATACAGAACAGATATTTCAGCAGGGCTAAGCCGTAGGACATCAGGACCAGTGAGGACCACGTGTGACCAACTGAACCATCTCACTCACTGCACTGCAGCACTTATTTAGAAAGTTATTGGAGTAGGAACAGTCCCATTTTATACTGAAACACAATCATTTATGAGGCAGTTTAGACTGCACAAATGTCAACACATGCAATCTTATTGGAACACTTGAATGGTGAATGTTGCAAAGGATGCTGAAAGCAGAACATCTTTCAACAACTATTAGCGAGATGAAACAAAGACGGGTGTCAGCTTACAGTAGCACAGCAGCCGTAAACACTAAGTATTTCTGGGTCAGAGGTTGTTACCATGACTGAGCAAACATATAACAGCTGTAAGTAGCTCAGAAATAGTCTTAAACATAATTCAACATGGATCTGGAGAAGGTGCCATGGAGTACTTTAACCAAAGAAAGAACAGCTATTGTAGGCAACAGAATCACACAGTCCACATTCAGCACAACCTTTGTTGTATTTATAGACAATAGACAAAAGGTGCAGGAGTACGCCATTTGGACCTTCGAGCCAGCACCGCCATTCACTGTGATCACAGCTGATCACCCATAATTAGAACCCCGTTCCTGCCTTCTCCCCATATTCCTTGACTCCGCTTTTGTTAAGAGCTCTATCTAACTCTCTCTTGAAAGCATCCAGAGAATCTGCCTCCACTGCCTCTGAGGCAGAGAATTCCAGATTCACAACTCTGGGTGAAAATGTTTTTCCTCATCTCCTTTCTAAATGGCCTACCCCATACTCCTAAACTGTGGCCCCTGGTTCTGGACTCCCCTAACATTGGGAACAGGTTTCCTGCCTCTAGCGTGTCTAATTGTTCCATTCTTTCAACATATGGCAGTCCCGCCATCCCAGGAATTAACATTGTGAACCTCGTTTACACTCTGTCCCTCTATTGGTAAGATACAGTGCTGAGCTTAGTGATAGAAGATTTTACCTTGAGTGCCCAGAGACATTCACTGACCTGTGTACATGGACCCCCAGCCTCCTACTCCTGCACCCAGTTTAATCAGTGCCCTTTATCTATCTTGTTCCTCCTCATTCTTCCGACTAAACTGCATCACCTCACATTTCTCCGAAGTAAACTTTATCTGCCAAGATTCTGCTACATCCCACCGACCTGTCTGTATCCTGCTACAACCTATCTGGTTACTGTTCTCAGTTTATGCCAAGTTTGCCCTTGCCCTTCGAGTCCAGTTCATCAGCAATGGCCCTGACATAAACCCCTTGGTACACATCACTTTCAATTTGAAAAATAACCATTCACCATACTATGTCACTTAGCCAATGTCCCTGTCGTACCATGTTCTGCTACTTTGCTGATAACCCTGTCATGTGGCACCTGATCACAAGTTTTATGGAAGCCTAAATTCACCAAATCTACCATATAATCCTCATCAACTCCGTTATCTTAAGAGACCCATCACAATGGTTAAAAGGGACTTGCCGTGGAGTAAATTCCTACATTTCTTTTCAGTCTGTGTTAACGAACCAATGCAAATGTTAACAGTTTCTGGAGAATTACCTGTAATCCGGCCAATTTTGTTGGCTGCGTGACTCCCTGCAAAGCCAGCCACATGTGCTCCCAGGCTATATCCAATCAGGTGCATCTTGCCAGCTGGCATTCTCACTCGTTTCTATAAAATGCACAAAAGAATGCCTTTGGATTAAGAAGAATTCCCGATGAAGGTTCCCATGGCAACAGCTGGCATTTTAACTCCTCACCTCCAGCCAGTTGATGAGCTTGGCAATGTCTTGACCAGCCAGCTGAGTATTCTGGGCTGCGATTGGATAATGCTGGTGAGCGCGGTTAAGCCAATCCACCACGAGGACATTGGAATCAGGCTCCCTCTGGTACAGGGCGACGACCAACTTTCCAATCCAGCTCTCAAACATTCCACTCACCTGAAAATGTACAAGCTAGGGATCAAACTCTGTCTGATAGAGGTGTGAGATAGTCTCCCCCCCACCCCCTTGGTGTCACCCTCCTTATCGGGCTGAGTGCCGTCATCTCCTGGAGATCGGCTTTGATCACTGCTCATCTCAGGCCTCTCTCCACCCATCGTCTCTCTTCCCTCATTGTTCCCTCAGTAACAGTCCTCTCATTCAGTGATCCTTCCCTCATCCTTCCCTCCACTCACTTAATGATCCTCATCGCCTCACCCAGTGACCCTCCCCTCACTCAGTGACCCTTCCGCATTCCCCACACTTGGTGACCGCCCTTGCCCTTCCTCACTCTGTGGCCCGCCCCTCCCTTTCCCTCATCCGGTGACACTCCCTCTTCCCAGGCTTCTTCCAGTGTGATTCCTCATTCTACTCCTTGTTACATCCTCGGATGCACCATTGTCAAAGTCAATGCATTCTAAGTGACAATCATGGCCAGTACCCCAGATGTTTTTGAGTAAAGTTTTCAAGAATGTTTCAGAGAGGAGTGTGAAAGATTTTATGTGAACATCTTGAACTGGGGACTTTGTACTTTGGAATCATCTTGAAAAAAAAATCCTTGTCCCCTCTTTAAATCAGAGAATCACCTGATGGACAGGGAAGATTTAAAGGGATATTGCCAAACACAAGCAAATTAAACTAGCTTAGACGGGGCATGTTGGTTGGCAAGGATGAGTTGGGGCGAAGGTAGTGTTTCTATGTCTGTTCTATGACTGTTTGAAGATCAAGTCCAAAGATTGGCCTTCTGTCCCAGTCAAGACACTTTAGCACAAAGGTGCAGAGCCAAATTGGAGCTGTCCTATCGATGGCTCCTCCAGAGCCAAAATATTAAATAAAGGCTTATCTTCTCTCTGGAGAAGGGGGAGGGCTGGCCCTGTGTGTCCCGTCAACATGAGGCATCAAACACCACGTCAAGCAATATGCACTAGTGATTGAAGAAATAGTGTCAACTAAAGGACTGCCTGACTTCCCTTAATAACACACGGACTGCACTCCAGAAGTGTATCAAACCTGTAAAGCTTGGCATCAAGATCATGAAATGAGTGATTGAATGGCTCTTCCCTTCCAGAATAAATAATCAGTCTGAAAGGATTGGTGAATGTGCTGAAATCTGTGCAACAATTCATATCCCCGGGATATGTGCCTGTTCCTCCCATAAGCCTGTTCATTTACATCACCGCATCCTCCCTCCATTCACCTACTTGGCTCCAAACCAAGAACACTCCACCCTCACTAAGCTCTATCAGGCTCACCCTGAGGCTTGCATTTGAATCATACACGTCACGACTTTGGGGATAGCGTTGAGACCCATTGACCTGCAATGAGCGAAGTGGCTCCTGGCATCACAAGGCATTTGAGGATTAGAAGAACTGTTTTGAACCCAGGGGACAGCCAGGATTATCTTGATGTGAGCCCTGACTTATCACACAGTCAGGGCAGCACCGTGGTGCAACTGTAGAGTTGCTCCCTTACAGCACCTGAGACTCGAGTTCAACCCTGACTATGGGTCTATACGGAGTTCGTACGTTCTCTCTGTGACCGCATGGGATTTCTCCGGGTGCTCCGGCTTCCTCCCACATTCCAAAGATGCACAGGTTTGTAGCTTAATTGGCTTCTGTACATTGTCCGTGGTGTGTTGAATAAAACTACTTTATGGGTGATCGCTGGTTAGTGTGGACTCGGTGGACTGAAGGGTCTGGTACCATGCTGTAGCTCTAAACTAATCTTCATTACTGCAGCCATGCCTTGCACAGTGGCCCCAGGGTCTGCATCACTTCCATCTTCCACCCCAACCCTCCTCGATATCTAGCCCGTTCATCGGCCACTCGCTGAGTTTCCTGAATGCCTGCTGCCCATGGTGAAGCGTTGTTTGACAATGCTCAGACACATTGCTAGGCGACATTGTGAGGAGATGCCAGTTATTGTTCTGCACTCCACCACTGTAGGAAATAATTTATCTCCATCGTACCCCCTCAATGTGACCACCCCTTTACAGGCATCAGGCTGCTAGTGCGACAGGGCCTCGGGCATGTCATAGTCATACAGCACGGAAACAGGCCCTTTGGCCCAACTTCCCATGCTGACCAAGATGCCCCATCTACACTCGCCCCACGCCCGGATTTGGCCCTTATCCTTCTAATCATTTCCTATCCATGTACCTGTCTAAATGTCTTTTAAATGTTGATAATAGTACCTGCCTCGACTACTTCCTCTGGCAGCTCATTCCATTTACCCACTACACTGCCCCTCAAGTTCTAATCAAATCTTTCTCCTCCCATCTTAAATCTATGCCCTTTGGTTCTTGATTCCTCTGCACTGGCTAAAAGACTCTGTGCATTCATTGTTCAGTGCTGTACGAGCTTCTACTGTCAGGTTCTAACATGGGCATTATACCCCCAGTTTGAAGCACTCACACTCCACCCATGGATAATGAGGAAGGTCTTGCTGCTTGTGTTGAAGTTGCATTTGGCCAGAGAGTCCATGTGTCCCGCTATGACATAGCACTCATCCTCCGAAGGAGCAGAGGAACGCCGTAGCGAGAACCGGGTTTTAATACGGTTTAGGTCTTCAATCTCATTGGTCTGGAGCTCAAGAGTACCTTCTGTGGGTTAGAGCGGAAGAAGTAGATTAGCTTGTGGCAAACACATAGCCAATTCTGACCAATTACATGGCAATAAATCCACTCCGAAAGAGACAAGGTGAAGGACATTTTGGGGCACAAGCGAAGTATTAAATCAGAGACATTACACCCAGCAGAATTTCTTAAAGATGTCTGGATACCTTCAATGATGATGGTGCCCAGATCAAATCTCCTCCATCCAATTTTACCTTATATCCATATTCAATGCAGTCCAAAGGCAGGGATTCATAGCCATACAGAACAGAACTTGCCCATGCCAAACACGATGCCCATACACACTAGTCTCAATTGCCTATGTTGGACCCATATCCCTCTAAATAAAGAACAGTACACATTGTAGAATTTTTTGGACCACACTGTGCTTTGAATATGATGGCAGGTTAAACTAATCTTCTTTACCTGAATGTGATCCATATCCCTCCATTCTTTGCATTTGCATGTGCCTATCTAAAAGTCCTCTTCTGTGCCACTATTATACACCACTGCCATTAATCTTTTGACCAAATATCATCTAATGTACATAAACACACCAAGAAAGGAGAGAGAGGAAGCAGAGAATTATAGACCAGTTAGCTTGACATGTGGTGGGGAAGGTGCTGGAGTTAATTTATTGAACTGGACGTTTTGGGTCAGGGCTGAAAAGTTCTGACCCAAAACATCACCCATCCATGTTCTCCAGAGATGCTGCCTGACCCATTGAGTTACTCTAGCACGTTGTCTCCTTAATTTTACTTTCAATTCCCCTCACAAGTAAAGTAAATATCCTTTATTGTCATTCAAACTATTTAGTTTGAACGAAATTGGGTACCTTGCAGTCATGACAGAAAATAAAGTAACACAACACACAATAAACACAGTTTAACACAAACATCCATCACAGTGAATCTCCAGGCACCCCCTCACTGTGATGGAAGGCAAAACGTCTTAACAAACTGTTAACTTTGCTAACTACTTGTGCTTGCATTAAGCTTTTGCAAAGCAAGCATGAAGACACAAAGACCTCTCTGCAACCTCTCACCTGTTGGATACTTTGCCTCTTGTTAAAATGGGCAACTGCACAATTTCCACTTGCCACCCAATTTTTCAGATAATGACCCACCCACTGAACCTCCTCATATCCTCCTCCTCCTTGTGTCTTCTTCACAAATTACTTTCCTACCCATGTCATCAAATTTAGCGGCAACACTTTCATCCAGGTCATTCATATAAATTATAAAAATCCAAGGCTCCAGCACCGACCACGCAAAGCATTTGTCCACTTGAAAACCACCCGTGGTTTCCTGGTAGTCAGCCCATTAACACCAAATATAACATTCTACACTCGTCAACAGATCCAAACACTGAACCCTCCGAATACAAAGCTGATCCGCCTGTGCACTGGAGCCCCACAAAACACTGGTCAATATCTCCTTTGTAACAAACACATCAATACTTGCCACCACGGCATGTACATTACGCACCAGCTGATGTACAGCATGATTAACACGTCTTCTCCTAGATGGTCCCTTTAGGATTAAGGATGAATGTTATCGCCACTCCAGGTCCGTGGGTTTGGAGATGGCAGTTGCAGCCAGCGCAGGACCCATACTCTTCCACAGAGGGGATAGAATATACCTGATGCGGCGGCTGGATGGGGTCATGGTGAGTTGGTGCACTCCTTTTCATGTCCTTGCAAAGCACCAGTGCCTCCTCCACTTCGTGCAGTCGTGGGGCCGCAGGTTCAAAGGAGACGGTGTCATAGAGTCGGAAAACAGGCGTTCGGCCCGACTCGTCTATGCCGACCAAGATGTCCTATCTAAGCCAATAGGCATTGCATCTATGCAATGGACTGCAAAGAGGCTTTCAGAAGGACATCCTGGGGGGGGGGGGGGGGGGGGGGGGGACTGTGAATGAATGTGGACAAAGCGACCACGTGTCTGGAAACGACTTCCCCTCCAAATCAACATCGCCGTGACAGTTGGGGGGGGGGCTTCAGCCACT
The DNA here is from genome assembly GCF_010909765.2 of Amblyraja radiata. NCBI lineage: Eukaryota > Metazoa > Chordata > Chondrichthyes > Rajiformes > Rajidae > Amblyraja > Amblyraja radiata. The sequence goes on from NC_045984.1 coordinate 18,898,946, forward strand.
AGCTTCAGCGACTGCGGGTCCGGAGTCCTCCCGCCGCCCTGTTCAATGGTTGCTGCAGCAGAGACCCACACCAGCCGCTCCGCAACAACCCACCTCGATGCCAGCAACCCCACAACATCCACCCATCCCCGCACTCACCCAACGCCACCAACCCACCCACACCGTGACCCATACTCAGCCACTTCCATCATACCTTAGTCTTCCATCATACCCTCGGCCTCACAGCTTCTAGGAATCTCGCATTCCAGAGATAACACTCCCGGGAACTTGAGCAACAAAACAAAACTGCCTGTGGAACCCAGCGGGTCAGGCAGCATCCGTGGAGGGCAGTGAATGGGCAACTGTCGGGTCGTAACCTTCTTCAGACTGAACCGAAACGTAGACTATCCAATTCCCCCCACAGATGCTGCCTGACCCGCTGGGATCTTGCAACACTTTGTTGCTCCAGATTGTAGCATCTGCAGGCTCTTGTGTGCTGGAATTTTGCTGGGTATCGCGCCGGACTGTGAAAGAGTAGGTCGCAGCCCCGGCCAACGAGTCTCCCTCCCCTCCCCCCTCCTCTCGCCCCCCTTCACCCGGAGCCGCTCTCCGCCGTCACAGCCCCGCGCTCGGGGTTCCCTGCTCCTCGTCGTCAGACAAAGGATGAAAACCACAGCCCCGGCCGGCGGCAGCGACAGACCGTCAGCACCGGACTCTCTGGTCAGCGGCGCCGCGGGACGTGGGCGGCTCAGTCCGGGACCGCAGGCAGCCCAGCGCTGAGAGTAAAACCCAGTCTTTACACAAAGCCTCTTAAACCCCCAGCAAGGCAGCACAACTTTAACCTACTTTCAGACTCGCTCACAGCAACTCCGCGCTCCCTCTCTCCCTGTGCCCACTCACTCCCACCGCGACTCAAATCACCATCCCTCTCGCCTTTCCACTTCTTTCTATGATCGCTCGCACCTGCTCCTTTCGCTCGTTCTCCGACACCCCCTCGGTCACGCACCTGTTGCATTGCTTCCCCTCGCATTGCCGACAAAGCCTGGCAGCAGCGCGGAGCCCAAGAGCAGAGCGAGGGGCAGAGAGAGAGGGCGGAGCGGCAGGGGGTGCGGGCGGCGCATGGCGAGCCCCCTGCGACCGGGATCAGTGAATGTCTGTCGGAGCCTCAACCGGCCACTGACACTAAATGCACAATCTCAGCCTTTAAGTAACTGTCGAGACATCTGATTGGCGAGGACGGGGTTGGTCTCTCAGCAACCAGACGCTTTCAATCGGATCGCAGCTGGGACAGGGCATGTAAGGTCCCGGGGTAAGTCTCCAGACATTGTACCCGTTCCGGCTTCTATAACTCGCTCCTCATTGGTAGCTCCCGAGCCCCCCCCCCCCCCCCCCCGAACACCCCAACCCACCTACCCGCTCTGAATTGGACGTATCTAATCCAAACTCCCCCGTCAATCTTACCCACTCCAATCAACTGGAATTTAGATGAGAGGGTATTTTTCTTATAGAAACATATAAAATTCTTAAGGGATTAGACAGGCTAGATGCAGGATTTTTCCCCCCATGTTGGGGGAGTCCAGAATCAGGGGTCATAAGAGGAAGCAGAATAAAGGGTAGGCCATTTAGGACTGAGACGAGGAAACCCTTTTCACCCAGAGAGTTGTGAATCTGTGGAATTCTCTGCCAAAGAAGGCAGCGGAGGCCAATTCACTGGATGGTTTCAAGAGAGAGTTAGATATAACTCTCAGGGCTAACAGAATCAAGGGATATGGGGAGAAAGCAGGAACGGGAATGGCGGTGCTGGCTCGAAGGGCCGAATGGCCTACTCCTGCACCTATTTTCTGTTTCTATCTCTTCCCTACTGAAAACTCCGTCGGACATTCCTCACTGCAACGCTCCAAACAGATCTTTTTCGTTCCACACCAACTTACCCCTCTAACACATGCCAAGCCTGACCCACCCCACCTCTGTGTCTACTCTCCCGACCCACAACAAACTGCACACGCACACGCAAAGTAACTTCAATTCACCCACACCCCAAACCCATTGCAAACTACTTTCATCCGCTGTGCCTTTCTGTCCAGGGTCTCCTCCATTGCTGAATGAGGCCGCACGCAAATTGGAGGAACATCACCTCATTTCCCAGCTTGGGGAGCTTCCAACCCAACAGTATGAATGTTAAATTCTCCAATTTTAGGCAACCTCTACAAGCACCTCTTCCCCTCTCCATCCCTTTCCCTTCCCCACTCCTCTAAAAATCCGTCAACCAGCTCCACAGTTGGCAAAGATGAAAGGGCTCACACCATATCTTGCCAATAATCAGCCTATCAGGGAAACTCCTTGCATGAGGTCACCTGTTGCCGCCCCGATTTGTCGTGGGTTTAAGGATGTCTAAAACCAGAGGTCACTGTCTCAAAATGCCAGGTTGACCATTCTAAACACGAGGCAACACAATTTCCTAACCCATAGTGTGGTGAATTTATGGAATTCTCCACTTCAGAGGCCTTGAGTGGTTTGATCGCAGAGTACATTCAGAGGGAACAGCAACCAGAGGCTGGTTGAAAGGTCATTGCTTTCATGACTGGATTTCATTTTCACTGTGGGTTCTTGTCGCTTGGAAACTGAGCCAAAGATCAGGTGTCATAGATACCTCCATGGCAACAATTCATATTGATACTCATAAATGTTATTAAATCAAAAGAAAGAATTTCAGGGAACAGCATGGTACTGCCTGTGTTTCTGAGTACGTTTTTATCATATCTTGGAAGCGTAGAATTATTCTCGTCAGATCAAAGCCATCGGCCCTCTCACAGTCCCCACCAGCTTCAGGAGAACACCATCAGTCCCACTTCACTCCTTCCCTGTTCCCTGAAAGTTATCTCCAAGCCGGCAGCCGTGTGACTTGGAAGCTCTGTTTGAAAGGAGTTTTGGGTAGTCTCTTGAAGGATGGTCCCATTGTCAGTGTGAAGCCTCCTGCACTCTTTCAGATGATTGGAAGGTTTGTAATGCATCCATAGCCTCCCCTGAAAAAAAAACAATGGAGAAATGGCATTGGTGAAGGGTTGTCGCTGTCAACGGCTTTGCTCGGGGTTAGGACAGAAAGTTTGCTGCTTGCTTCAACCATCTCCCGATTTGCTCTGCTTGATAGAACATCCTAAATACTCAGACTACCATCTTGTTCCTGCTCCATCTCCCCACACACCATCCATTCACCTTCCATGTAATCATTCCAAGACAAGTCGCGGATTGAAGCTGGGCAGATTACATGGCTGAACTGGCCGTGGGCAGGGCTCCAGATTCTGCTGTCAGAGAACCAGCCTTGGCTGACCACTGGAGAACTGGCAGTGATTAATCTTTGGAAGGCTTCTTTTAATTCTGACAAGTGTGATGTGTTGCACTTTGGTACATCAAACCGAGGAAGGACTTACACAGTAAATGGTAGAGCTTGGGGAGTGTTGTAGAACAGAGAGATCTGAGTCAAGGTGCATTATTTGCTGAAAGTGGTGAATTGGGGGGACAGTGTGGTGAAGAAGGCATTTCGCATGCTTGCCTTCAATGCAAAGGGTATTAAGTATAAAACGATGGACATCATGAAGTAGCTGCACAAGTCTTTGTTGAGACCACTCTTGGAGTACAGTGTGCAAATCAGGTCACCCAATAATAGAAATTATATCATTAAGTCAGAAAACGTGCAAAAGAGATTCACCAGGATGTTACCTGGGGGGGTCGCTGTGTTATAGGGAGAAGTTGGATAGGCAAGGATTGTTTTCATTGGAGTGTAGGTGGGATGACCTTAATGAGATATATAAGATGATGTGGGGCATGAATAAAGTGAGCACTCACAGTCTTTTTCCAAGGGTAGAAGATTCAAAAACTAGGTTGAAGTTGAGAGGGGAAAGATTTAAGAGGGTCTTCACTCAAAGGGTGGTCTATATCTGAAATGATCTGCCAGAGGAAGCTATTGAAGTATATACAATTATGACTTTGAAAAGACATTTGAACAGATATATGGGAAGGAAGGGTTTAGAGGTCTAACAGCCAAATTCAGCAAATTAGGCCAGTAAACCAACTTGGTTGGCAAGGACAAAGAGGGCTGAAGGGCTTGTTTCTGTTCTGTACAGCTATTTAACACTTTGATTTGATGACTTGACTGAGCAAAAGCCACTAGTCCTACGGCTCCTCCACTAGCCCCACTTCTCATCGCTGGCCTCTGGTTCCCACATTAATTCTATTTTCTATTCCCATTTTCTATTCTCTCTAGATTACACCATCAACTTCCCTAGATTTTACCTGACACCTGCACAGTAGAGGTAACTTTCGGTGACCAATGGACCACACAACACGATCGTCTTTGGGGTGTGAAAGGAAATTGGAGCTCCCAGGGGAAACCCACGTGGTCAATAGGGATAGCGTGCAAACTCCACAGGCAGCACCCAAGGTCAGGATTAAACCCAGGTTTCTGGAGCTGTGAGGTAGCATCATCACCAGTGGTGCCACTGCATTGCTCCCTGTCACGAGGTATCATTGTCAGGTATGTCCTGAGGACTACCCTGAGGACGTACGAGGATGTACAATTCACTAGCTCCGATTCCAGTCTCGGGCACAAGCTGAGGCTGCTGTGGGAGAGTAACAATCAGAGGCAGTTAATCCTTCATAAGATGTGCTGAAATTACCTTCCTCGCTGTCCAAAGTCTTTCCAAAGATAAACACCGTACTTGCCATCAGAGCACCGAGAGCCAGAATACCGAGGAGAATAGCCCACCAGTGTTCCTGCAAAATGGAGCAGAGGAAGGATCCATGTGATGCACTGTCACATCCCAGAGAGTAACCCACCTCCACCTCCCACCTCCCCATTCCCGACGTTCTCCAGCATGTCCAGTCAAGAAATTCCCACACTTGGAGCTATGCACATGAACGTTAGTTTCCCGGAGTGCAATGCAAATACAAAGGCTGTCAGATCAAAGTGAAGTACTCATCCACCTGAAATATTAATGGTTTCTCTCCCACATCTGCTGCCTGACCCACTGAGTGTATCCAGCCTCTTATTTCGAAATGCTGCATCTGGAGTATTTTGATTTTGGGTAGAAGATCGATGACGAGCAGATCCACTCCCAGACGGAGGCAGAACCAGTGAGGTCCAAATGTGCGACATCTTTGATGAACATTCATGAAATGAAGTGGCCAAACCAAACCACGTGCTTCACTTGTCCTCGCCACTGCCTGCTGTAGTGACAAACATTGACCGTCTGTGGGATGTGTATCCGGCTCTGTGAGATTGGGAACTGCCCCAGACCCTGCTCAGACGCTGATGAAAGGGTTGGTCATAGCTTATGCCCAGCACCTTCTCTCCTACAGACTCCAGAGGGTGGAACCCCTTGATGAGCACACTGCAGCTGAACAACACAATCCCTTCAGTGTTTTAGTCAGAGTAGGGGAATCAAAAGCCAGAGGACATAGTTTAAAGGTGAGAGGGGCAAGAATTAATAGGAACCCGAGGGGCTACGTTTTCACATAGTGGGTGATTGGTATATGGAACAAGCTGCCAGAGGAGCTAGTTTAGTTTAGTTTAGAGTTACAGTGTGGAAACAGGCCCTTTGGCCCACCGAGTCCATGCCGACCAGCGATTCCTGCACACTAACACTATCCTACACACACTAGGGACAATGTACAATTTTAGCAAGCCAATTAACCTACCAACCTGTATGTCTTTGGAGTGTGAGAGGAAACCGGAACACCCAGAGAAAACCCATGCAGGTCACAGGGAGAACGTTCAAACTCCATACAGACAGCAGTCAGGATCGAACCTGGGTCTCTGGCGCTGTAATGCAGCAACTCTACCGCTGTGCCACCAAGCCGCCCATTGTTGAGGCAGGTACTATAACAGCATTTAAAAGACATTTACACAGGTGCATAGATAGGAAAGGTTTAGAGGGATGTGGGCCAAAAGTGGGCGAATGGAGCATCTTGGCCAGCATGGACAAGTTGGGCCGAAGGGTCTATTTCAGCTCTATATGGCTCTAGCATACATGATAGCATCCAGATTTAATCGTGACATTCACCTTCATCCACTCCGATATGTCTTCAAACTCCTTGGGGTGGAAGATGGCATTTTTCAGTCTGGCGATGGGACCATCGTCGTCGACCAGGCGGCACTTGTTAAACTTGTCGCAGTAGCCCTGCTTCTTCCTGCAGGGAGAACCTGGTGGCAGGCTCCGCAGGGTCCCGTTGAAGTACCGCTGCAGTAGGGCAGAGGAAGAGCTGGCGCAGGTCTGAGCATCACCTGGAATCACACAGGTCACATCAGTTCCTGGTCCCATGGGAGCGGCAGAAGCCTACCCAACCTCGGTCTGCATCACTCTCCAATAGACTCTACCTTGACCCACGTTTCCACAGCTAATCCACACCTTAGTCCTCTCACTGAATTAAGATGCCAGGATCTTACTCCAGAACATACCAATTTACCTTTTGCGGAGTTCTCCGTGTCTATGCTAGGCATTCACAACACAAAGTTCATCCAATTAATCAAGGGACCCAGTTTGGCATATACTCCAGTCTGAACCCTACTCACTACACTTACCTCTACAATGACCCAACGTACCCCACTAACCCACACCTCAAAGCTTGAATCTTAAGAAGGGTCCAGATTTAAAACACTGTCTGTCCATTCCATTCAGAGATGCTGTTGAGTTCCTCCAGTCATTGTATTTTTTCCCTCAAATCTACAGGCTCTCCATCAAAGTTGCGTTGGGCCCTGGTGACATTATCTGCACTGAAAAACAGGAGTGCATTTTGCGGCCCTTCTGCCTTCAGTACAAATGGACATCGGAGGGTGAATGCCCTGGGAAACTTTAGCTGCCTATTCTATGTTGACATCTCATTCCACTGAAGCTCTTACTTATCCTCTGGGATGGGCTTTGGGTTCAGCTTTGACCCCTGGTCTTTTGTCTCCCGATAGGCTTTGTCCGTGGACCATATGAAGGTCTTGTTGAAGAGCGTTGACACATCCTGCCCTATCTGGTCTCTCCACCCAGTGCCTTTCACTGAGGCCACAAGAGAAAGGGTTGTCCTCTTGTAATCTGCAGCTGAGCCCTGGGAGGATGGAGTTCTGGGAAGCGCTCACTCCCTCCCTCCCTCCATCTCTGTAAATTCCATGCCCCATCCTTCAACCTCCAAACATCACACCCAACCCACCAACCCCACCCCTACTTCCCACTGCTCTTATTCCATCTCCCCTCCGCCCCTAACCTCCCGCTCTTCCCGTACCTGTCTTCTGGCAGCAGAGGTAACACTCCTCCTCAGTGGATTGGGTGCCGCAGCTGCACTGCTGCAGTCCATGCTGTATGCAGAGAGAACCCGAGCATTGCTGTGGAGTTGCAGGTGAGGATTTAATGCAGTGCATCACCAGCTCATCGCAGGTCGATTATTGCACGACACTGAGGTGATACTTCAAGCAATGGAAGCCTATTGTGTTTTATCAAAGGTTTCCAACCCTTTCCTGTTGCCCCCAGCTGATGTGTGGAACCCTGTGTGGTGGCCTCAAGAGCAAAGCAGCAAATAATGTTCATGATTTGTGGGAATACAGGAAAGAGCTCAGCACCATGGGGACGCCCAGTTTTGGGCTACTGCATCGGATCCTATGTCGAATCAGATCTGGGGCCGGATTCGTATCTGGAGCCGGTTCTGATCTGGAATTGGATCAGTCCTGGGGCTGGAACAATTATAATATTGATTTGGATCTGGGGCTAATTGGATCTAAATCTAAATGCTGATTTGGTTGTGAAGCCCGATTCAGATATGGGGCTATATTCAGATCTGACGTTGGGTATGATCTAGAACCAGATCGAATCTGGATTTGGGTAGATTGTGGGGACTGGACCAGGTTCAGATCATGGTCTGGATTGGATCTAGAGCTCGATCGGACCTGAGCTGGATTTGATCCAGAGCTGGATCAGGTCTGGAGCTGGATTTGTTCTGGACAGGGTTTGGGCCTGGGCCTGGATTGCTTCTGATGCTGCCACAGTTGTACCACAAACCCCACTGTTGTAGGTATGATGATAGAATCTGAGCTGTAATTCTGTGCTGTGATGAAAGGACTGTTCTGTATGCACCTTTACCATTGCCACGTGTTGGAGGGTGGTGTAGATAGGTCCATCATGCAGTACCTTCTCTCCCTGCTATGGACCTGGTCTGGCAGCTATCAGAGTTCAGCCAGTTCTGTCCGTGGTGGTCCTACAGGCTGCTCCTGGTGATGGACAGTGAAGTCCCCACCCAGAGAACATTCTGTGTTCTTGTTACATTCATTCCCACTTCCCAGTGTTATCCAATATGGAGGAGCACTGATTCGTCAGCTGAGAGAGGGCAGGAGGAGGCTTTCTGCCAATAATGAGGTCTGAAGTCAATGCAATGGCTCGGAGGACTACTCTCTCTTGCTTGTACACTGTACCGCCACCACCTATGTAGTTCTATCCTGATGTTTGTATAATTAGCCTGTGTGGCAGCTCTATCAGTTTAGAGAAAGGTCCTCAGATGTTTGCGAGGAGAACTCTGCCGGACTTTCTGAGCGGGTGTATCATTGTTACGTACACATCCAGTGCCTCTTTCAATGCCAGAGAGCCTGACTCCCGTAATGCTTTACCATAATTGAGTGACTTGTTGGTTCACCGCAATTCATAAGTTCATAAGTTCTAAGAGCAGAATTAGGCCATTCGGCCCTTCAGTTCTACTCCGCCATTCAATCATGGCTGATCTATCGTTCCCTCTCAACCCCATTCTCTTGCGTTCGCTCCACAATCCCTGACACCCGTACTAATCAGGAACTCTAGAACTATGCTGTCTGGTCTCACACACAGTCAATGGAACCCCAACTCTGATGAGATGAGCAAACCAGGTGGCTTTCTTCATATAAACTGGTGGCTTTAAGGAGGAGAGGGAACAGGAAGGGTAGACCCGAAGGAACTGCTCCTTGTGGAGCAAAAAGGTTGTGAAAAATCAACAAAAGATGTTCAAAATTCTGATGTAGCAATAAAGTACATGGTGAGAAGTGGCCTCCGTTGGCAGAATGGTTCTGACGATGTGATCCAACTTAAGATCAGCAGCAAAATAGCAAAATATCTAAGGAATGAGGCAGCGAGATACTGAGGCCTGAAACTGACTGCTTGAAAAGGGGGGGAAGAAGAGGAAGCATATCCTGAAACAACTTTCAAAGGAGATAATTGACATGCGAGTAAAGGAGTTAACCATGGGCCAGTGAAGAGAGCAGGACCACAGGACTAATTTGATTATTTCATTGCAGAGCTGGGACAGGGCAAGTTCATGGACGTTCAGTTCAGGATTTTACAAGACCATGAGCAAACCATAAAGTGCTGGACTGATTCGGTCTGAAGAAGGCTCCCGACCTGAAATGTTACCTGTTCAGTCCCTCCACAGATGTGGCCTGACTTGCTGAGTTGTTCCTCCAGCACTTTGTGTTTTGCTCAAGATTCCAGCATCTCCAGTTTCTAGTGTCTCCACTTTACAGAATCATTTCACCAAGCATCAGAGAGAATTTCCCCTGCTTTACTGCCCTCCTCCTCGCATTAATGCAGTCTGAATGTGAGATGCGAGTTAATATTTCCAAGCCGACAGAACCTGCAGTGTGGCAGGTCTTGGCAGCGGACGGCATAAACCAAGATCACATACTCACCCCATTCACACACAGCAGCAATCCCTGGTGGCAGAGGGTGTGGTTCTCTTTGGGAGAAGAGTCCGGGCAGGCAGGGCTCACTCCGTTGCAGTAGCTTTCAAAAGCACACTCGGTTTCTCTGCTGCACTGCTGCTGGTGAGTTGCCAGCACGCACTGGGGGCTGCAGCAGGGCCCCTGAGTTGGACTATAGGAGTAACGTAGTAAGTACAATACAGTGAGAATGCATCAAAATAGTCACAGGTATCCAATGATCAAAAGCACTGCAACTGTTCGCATCTGCATTAAGTCGCTGGCTGTGGGCTACAATGTGGGCTGATCCAACCCTTCTGCTGGATGTAGAGTCATACAGCATGAAAACAGGCCCTTCGGCCCAACTAGTCCATGCTGACCAAGATGTCCCATCTACACTAGTTACACATGCCTACATTTGGCCCATATATCTCTAAACCTTTCCTATCCAGGTACCTATCCAAATGTATTTTAAATGTTATTATAGTACTTGCCTCAATTGCCTCCTCTGGCAGCTCGTTCCATATAAGCACCACCCTCTGTGTGAAAGTGTTGCCCATCAGATTCCAACTAAAACTTTCCCCTCTCATTCACTGTACACTGACACCCACTGTACATGGACACCATATGTAAATGGACACACTGTACACGGACATACATCGTACATGGACACACTATACACTGACACACGGTACACTGACACATACGACCAAATGGAAGAGTTTGGCTGAGAGATGCCCCGCCCTCTGGTCAAGTGACCACAGAGCACCAACTGTTTGTGTGGAAGTTTCGGCAGCTCACCTGCAAAGGGCACCCGGCTTCAGCTTACAGGACACCTCGATGGGTTCTCTGGCACCATAGCAACAAGGGTCGTTGCTACTTTGACCAACATCACACTCCTCCCCTTCCTCCACCAACTGGTTGCCACAAATCGGCCTCCCACTCTCTGGAAGACAAGCAGAGATAACATGGTGTCGCATCGACCGACCGAACGCAGTGAAACCAGTGTGTGGGGCAGAGGGCTGGTGGAGCACTGGGCTGGTCCCAGATCCAGAAGATGGGGGACCTAATATACCTCAGCACTCAGCGCTCCTCACTCACTCCCTCAACACCTTACCTGCTCCCGCAACCTCCTCACTCACTCTCTCGACAGTCCTCATTTACTTCCTTCGCCACTCCTCATACTCACCTCGCCACTCCTCACTTACTCCCTCACCACTTCACACACTCCCTTCTCTTATTACTCCTCACACTCTCTCCCCTCGCCACTCACTTCCCTCTCTATTCCTCACGCTAACTCCCCAACACTCCCTCTACTTGGCCCTCCCCACCCAATCACTTCACTGCTCCTCACCCTCACTCCCCTTGCTAATCCTCATCCACTCTTCATACACCCTCCTCTCACTACTCCTCACTCCCTCCTCTCACTCACTCTCCTTGTCACTCCGTGCACTCCCTCCCTCACTACTCCTCCCATTCACTATGTCTGCAGACAGACCTGATGTGGGTATACAGGGTTACGAGGAGCATAGATAGTGTAGACAGTAACAACCTTTACCCCATGACAGATGCATCTAAGACCAGGAAGTACAGGCTTAAGGAGAGGGGCAGTAGGTTGAAAGGGTGTTTGAGAGATAAGTTTTACGCGCGGAGGATGGTTTGGGGTCAGAACCCACGGCCAGAAGGATGGGGAACCTCAGTATATTTCAGGAGTGCAATGAAGATACGAAGGCACGAATGCAACTGGCTAAATACTGGAAATGGGATGAGCGCGGAGTGGAATTATGAACTTATGAAGTGCAGATGGTACTCAGTATGCACCGGTTGGGCCGAAGGGCCTGCGCTATGCACTGCACTTCAAACTTCCTCGCCAGCTCCGGGTCACATTGAAACAACCCACCAAACAGTGTCGGGAACGATAAACTCTCCAAATAAATGGACTACAAAAAACACCAATTTGGTCTGGGCATTGGAGTCTTGGGAGGAGGTTTCTGTGGGAGACCCCTCTTCATCCCCTGGGGAATCCCACAGAGCCTCTGGCACTTTGCCCTGATGTCCGTGAGAGAGCTGTTGAACTGTAGCCCCCTTCTCTCTAAATGGAAGGTTGGATGGCCAGCTGTCTGTCCATGAGGGATCTGAACCCCACATCCTGGGCCTCCAGTGGAGCCTCGTCAGAGGCTTCCCCGCTCACCCGCAAAGCACTGGTCTTTCTTCACCATCAGCACCTTGCTGATGTACTGGATGGTACACGGGGAGAGTCTGTCGTTGTTATACTCAAGTGCATCGGAAGCGTAGGGATACATCAGGTAGTTTCCATCGTTCCTCTGGGAGGCTGAAGATTCCTCTGGGATGCACTCTTTCCCCTCGTCGTGCTGGGAAACAAAGACAGAACATTTCTGAAGTTGAAGTGAAGTTTAATTTATGTCACATTACAATGAAAAGCTTTTGTTGCATGCTAACCAGTCAGCCGAATGACAATACATGATTACAATCAAGCCGTACAAAACCAGATGTCACTTTAAATGCTGAACCAACCCTCCACCATCTCACCAATTTGGGAGAGTTTTTTTCCCCCTGGAGATTTGACAGAGGGTTAAAACTATGGCCTGTTCAAACAGAGTTATCAATGAGACACTGTCTACAGGAGCTGAGAGATCAATAACCCAAGACTCAGATCTAAAGAATGAAAGGCAGCCTGAAGGGAAGCATTTTCACACAGTTCAGTGTTGGAAATGCCCTTGTGGCTTCAGATCTACTGACACACATTCAAGAGCAAACTTCAAAGGGAAAAAAACAACAGTATTTGCTCCTTGTGATTGATGCCGCTGGTTTGAAGGTGATTTGGGGGTGATGTCACTTGGCTTTCTTATCCAGAGTTATTTGATTCCGTTGTTTGCGGCTCTCATTGCTAAAGTTTTGGGATGAAATCTCTCAATCAGGCAATTTAATCAAGAAAACGTGCTGTGCCACCACTCCAGTACCTGGAGTCCCCCACTCTTGGACCTCACTTCACCTCAGCAGCGAGTGTCATAACAGTGACACATATCATCTGCTGATGGCAGTTCAACCCCCACCCTGTCAGGGATGATGGGCGCTGAGCTCCATTCACTGCCCTCTGCTCCACCTATCCCGGAAGCCCAATCATCTCACAGGAGATGTGTAATGCGGCACAGTGGGGCAGCTGGTAGAGCTGCTGTCTCGCAACTCGAGTGCTGACTGTGTGGAGTTTGCACGTTCCCCCTTGTGACTGAGTGGGTTTCCTCTGAGTGCTCCAGTTTCCTCACATATCCCAAAGATGAGTGGGTTTGTAGGTTAATTGGCTACTGTAAATTGCCCCTACTGTTTCGGGACTGGCTAACATTGAACTAGTGTGAAAGAGTGATGAATGAATGAATGGGTGATCGATGCTCGATGTGGACTTGGTGAGCTGAAGAGCCTGTCTCCATGCTGAATCTCTAAACTAAACTAAATGTCACCAGCATCCACTAATTCGGGAAATCCTGACACCCTCTGACCTTCACAACTCAGTTATCTGAATGTAACCCCTTTCTCCCGATCTCAGTTTGGTGAATCTGATATTCCCCTATTACAATTATAACCCCAAAGGATAGTTGTGATACACATATACTCACAGGGGATCCCAGACTGTGACCGAGTTCATGAGCCAGGGTGATGTGGACCATTCTCGCAGGAATCTGCACACCATACTTCTGCAGTGTGATCAAGCCAGTGTTGTGTGTGCGAGAACAGATCCCACCAGAATCTCCTGAGAGTCGGGGAGAAGGACAGAACATGAAGCTCTGTACAGTACATCACAGGAACATGCCCTATAGCCCACCGGGTCTCTGCTGAACACGTTTCCTGCTCAAACTAAAGGGTAACGGATGCATCCCCTCTGGGGAATGCGCGACAGGGGAGCAACTTTCAGCAAGCTAGTTCAGCGGTGAAAGAAGGAAGCATATTCCTTGTGGGTAGTTGAAGAGGTCCAGAGATTCCCCATTCAGAGAGCAGTTCATTCTGGGTATTAACTGGAGTTTGACGACCACACACGCACATAAACACACACACATAAACACACACACACATAAACACACACATAATGACACATACACATAAACCCATATGGACACACACATACACATACACACAAATATACCCATAAACAGAAGCATAAACACACAAACACCACTTGCAAACAAAAACCTAAAGTATAGGAAAAGCTCAGCAGGTCAGGCAGCACCTGAGGTTATCAAAAGATGTAGTGTTTTAAACATTCCTAAGTTTATCAGAACTGAGAAAGAGATAAGTAAGTTAATGTGGAGGCAGTGAAATGCGGTTGAACCTGAGGGGATGTTTCTGACCATTTCCTCCCAGCTGAAGGCAGCTCAGTGCCAGATTGAGATGCAGCCTTGGGCTGGGGAAGGTGCTTGAGCCCCTCGGGTGGGCTCTGAAGGCAGGTTCTCTTAAGTCAGGGAGCTGGGGCTTGGTGCTAACCATTAACGTCACAGCCTCTCCCACAGCTCAGTCGGCTGCTCCTGCTGTGTCCCTGGGGATTGTGTTCCTGCATGCTCCCCTTCACAGTGACTCTACTACCAGCTTCGGACAAACCTACCTGTCTTTGCCAGCCAGGCCACTCCCAGGATGCCGTTGTAATCGCGGTCTGACAGGAGGTAGGACAGACAGTATTCACTCCAGTCTCTCTTGGAGAACAGTTCCAGGAGTTTGTCCACACTGATGAAGCGTCCATGGAGGGGGTTGGTTTCATTGTATTCGGAGTCAATCTATAGTTCAACAGTCCAAAGTACAAGCATGAAAAGAAAGATCTGTCTCTAAAGAGGTAATAAACCCAGCGATTTTATGAGCGAAATGTAACAACATAACATAACAATTACAAAGCAATACTACAAAACATCGCAAGTGGCATAATGACTATATTCTTGGGATCTCACATCAGCAGCAATAGGTTGCTCCTACAGGAACTCTACAGCAAACACATCTTGTGAAAGGAAGAAATAAATTACCTGTACATGATACCAGAGGTATGAACCTTCCCATTCTGGATGTCTCAATAGTTGCCTAAATAATGGTACTCACCACCAATTTCTTCACCTTGAAATTTATTTGACGTATCCCTGCAAAGTTCACATTTTCATATATTTCATTCACTGCCTTCATATAACTTGAAATCTGGGGGAAGCAAAAACATTATGGGTGGGTGAAATTGAGACATTGAATCTTGAGCATAACACAAAGTGTTGGAGGAATTCAACGGCCCAGGCAGCATCTATGGAGGAGCTGGCCAAGCAATGGGTTGGGTCAGGACCATTCAGGTCCGGTTAAACATTTTCTCAACAAGTGCCTTGCTTGTTTCACATTGAGATTTTTGGGTGTTACTGAGGTTGCAATGCGTGACCGGTGCTGATTTTGATCAACGTTACTTGCCATTGGGCTCAATTGAAGACTTGTGACCGGCATGGATGCTTGTTGCTTGAAATCGGGCAATGTTACATGATGGAAATTTGCTTCTGATTGATATTCAAAGATTAAGATTGAATAGTGATTAAAAAGCATCTCTGCCCACATCAGTCCAGATATGTCCCACTAACGTGAAAACGTCAAGCTGCAAGTTCTCAGTCACTAACTAAGCAAGAGGTTAATTCAGCTATGCCAGCTGCAGACAGCTGTCCTGAAACCCTCCTCTAAACATCTGCTGCTGTCATCCTACCCTACATCACATTTGCTGCCACAAACAGCTACAAGTATTTATATGAAGCAGTGCTTTTGTTTAGATTTTCATGAAATTCCCCTAGAGTTTGTTTTCCTGTGAAATGTATCCTATGTCTGCAGGGCACAGTCTAAGGCCAAAGCCATCTACAAAGGCGCACCAGTAACTTGGGGCTCATCTTGCTGGGATATCATTGTGGCTGTGATATCAATGTGGATGAGATACTGAAGTTGCTGATATATCAGTGTGACAGAAATATTGATGTTGCTGAGATACCAATGTGAACGAGGTATCATTGTGGATGCAATATGAGTGCAGCTGAGAAACTGCTACTATTATATTGATGTATCTGAGGGACTGAAGAAGTCTGAAGAAGGGTCCCAACGCAAAATGTCACCCTATCCATGTTCTCCAGAGATGCTGCCAGACCTGCTGAGTTACTTCAGCACTTTGTATCCTAAGTTATAGATATTGGTGTTCTTTCAATGATTGTTGACTGACTGGTCTTTGCTTCCTTTGACAGACTTCCTTGGACAGGCTAGATGCAGGAAGATTGTTCCCGATGTTGGGGAAGTCCAGAACAAAGGGTCACAGTTTAAGGATAAGGGGGAAATCTTTTAGGACCGAGATGAGAAAAAAAAAATTCACACAGAGAGTGGTGAATCTCTGGAATTCTCTGCCACAGAACGTAGCTGAGGCCAGTTCATTGGCTATATTTAAGAGGGAGTAACATGTGGCCCTTGTGGCTAAAGGGATCAGGGGGTATGGAGAGAAGGCAGGTACAGGATACTGAGTTGGATGATCAGCCATGATCATATCGAATGGCAGTGCAGGCTCGAAGGGCCGAATGGCCTACTCCTGCACCTATTTTCTATGTTTCTATGTTTCCTTACTTCCTCTGCAACTCCTTCCTTGTGTGGCATTGTCACAGTTCTTTACCCCTCTCATAAGATCACGAGGGGAACTGATTGGGTGAATGTACAGTCTTTTACCCGGGGGGGGGGGGGAATCAAGAACCAGAGGACGTTGTCTAGAGAGAGGAAACAATTGATAGGAACCTGAGGGGCAGTTTTTTCACTCAGAAGGTGGTGGGTGAAAAAAATGGACCGAGCTGTCAGAGGAAGTGGTTGAAGCAGGTAAAAGAATAACATTAAAAGACACTTGGACAGGCACATGGATAGAAAATGTTTATATGGATGTGGACCAAATACAGGCAAATGGGACTAGCTTAGATGGGGGCATCTTGGTCGGCATGGACAAGTTGGGCCGAAGTGTCCGTTTCCATGCTATATGACACAATGACTCTCGTGGTTACACACTAAGGTGTGTGTAATTTCACCATATGTGCTGGCTGTGGTCAGATTTACCCTTCTACGTACAGTGTCAGACTAGGTGTAGGGGTGTGCTGGTGGTGGTGCTGCCTGATGCTGGACGGGTGCTGACAGGAACCCTGTTGCTACCTGTGCCGTGACGCTCTTGCTGTCGCCCAGCCGCTTGGTGTAAAGGTGGTCAGCGTACAGGTGCAACAGGCAGGTAGTCCGACTGTATTCAACACTCCGCTTTGGTCTGGAATCCAGGGCCTCCTGTGAAACCAAAAGGATGAATTAGAAGCTCCAAGTGTGCACAGCACTTTGTTCAGAGAAATCAGTGGGCACAACCTATAAAGTAGGCTGGAGAATGAACTGTAGGCATTGGGCACTGCGAGAGGACCGAGGCTGATGGTTTCTCTGAGGATGCGGACAGAGTGAAGACTGTCAGATGCTGATTTAAACCGAAGATAGACACAAAAAGCTGGAGACTGCTCCCTGGGTTACTGTCGATACAACAACAGAAATAGAAGCACCACTTCTTTATTTGACGTATCCCTGCAAAGAGGCATTTTGCCCATCATACCCAAGCCTGGGCTCCTGGTTACTTTCACCTGCCAGCTCTTGATTTGTGGCCCTCGGGAGCTCATCTCTGCACTGTTTTCATACAGTGACATTTCCTGCCTGCTGGACCCTCTCAGGCAGCGAGCTCCCAAACCTACGCCTTGATGAGTGGAGATTTTTGGGCCATTCCTTTTTAAACCTCCCATACTATTTAATTTAAGCCTGTGCTCCACAGTGTACACCAAAGTTAAATGTTTGCACACCAGGAGTGAATCCCTCCTCAATCGCCTTATCCAAGATAAACAATCCAGATTTGTCAGCCTATCCTGGGATCTAAAAGACTACAGTCCTGGCAACATCTGGCACATCTGTACAAATCCTCATCATCTCTATTGCCAATGCACCTTGTCACGAGAGAGAACGATACATAGTGCTCCACCTGTTGAATAACTATAGTTCCACCAGCATGTTTGTTACTAATTTGTTAAAGAAGCGGGCACCACTGGCAAGACCATTGCCCATCCCTGGAGAAGTTGGTGAGACACCTTCTAGAATTACTGCAGTTCTTCCAGTAAAGAGGGCAACCATAATTCAGTTGGGGAGGAAGTTCCAGGATTTGAACCCGGCGTCGATGTCACATATCAAGATGGTGTGTGATCCGGAGATGGACCTGTAGGTCGTGATCATGGCGGTATGGAGGCCCATGCAGCCCATCGAGTACCTGTCCACACGTCCCATTTTTCAATGCTTGGCTTGTAACCTACAATACCTTGATATTTCTCCTTGAGTCATAGTCGTACAGGTCCCATGGCCCAATTCAGGCACCCGACCAAGACACCTCATGTAAGCTAGTTCCATCTGATCATAAATAAGACACCAAAAGCTGGAGTAACTCAGCGGGACAGGCAGCATCTCTGGAGAGAAGGAATCCCTCTCTCCAGAGATGCGGCCTGTCCTGCTGAGTTACTCCAGCTCTTTGTGTCTATCTTGCAGTTCCTTCCCACACACCCCATCTGACCATGCCTGGCCCACATTCCTCTGCATCTTTCCTGTCACTATACCTGTCCAAATGACTGTAAATGCTGTTATACCAGATGTCAGCATTTTACTGGTCTATAGCTCCCAGGTATTTCTTTGCAACCTTTAAATAAAAATACAATTTAGGCACTGGACCCAGGTCTCATGTAAGGACTTTGCTACATCCAAATTGTGAGTTGGTGTTGCGTGCTCCGTTTGGTTTTATCTTTGTCTTTCATTACTTGATGGCTTTGACCCACTGGGCCACGGCAGTGGGCAGAGAACAGTCACATTTATCTGAGGTCAAACTGGAGGACGGCAGATGAGTGGAGGAGATGGGTTTTACTGACAACCCAGTGGTTCATGTTCAGTGTTACTGACTAGTTTATCTTCAAATTCCAGATCATGTAATTAATTAGTGTGGTAATTCCCATCATCCCATCCTTGGGAGGCACTTTGGCTGAATCTCCCCACTCACAGACCTAACCTGCTCCCCCCTCCCATACCCCACAGCCCAATTCTGTACAAATGTAAAGCACTTTGGCCAACGAGAGTTGTTTTTTAAATGTGCTATATAAATAAAAGTGACTTGACTTGACTTGACAATTCGGCAGAAATCCGAGCCTTGAATACCAGAGAAAGCTGCTGGCAATGGTGCCTCATGGAATCACTTGCCTGTGGTGATGACTCTTGGAAATCCTGATAACGACAAAGCACAGACCGACTCAGGCAGCTAGGGCCTTGGCTTTGAAGGTGGGAGGCGTCTGAAATGGCAATAGATCAGAGAATCTTAGATTAAATAGCTTAGCTCAGAGCCTGGCTATAAACACCAAACACAGCTTGCACTTCCAGAGAAGAAGCTGAATGCAAAACATCACTGACACACATTTCAGAGTTTGTCCTGAAACACATTTCAATCCTAGACTGGACGTGGACAAAAACACAGGCTCTTTATAAGCTGCTCTTCTGCAAGAAATATTCTTGCCTCTACTCCACACAAAACATTGGGTCCCATTCTGATGCCTCATGTGTTGGGGCAATGTCAGCTTCACGTGCACTGAGGTACAGTGAGAAACTTTTGTTTGCATGCTATTCAGTAAAAAAAAGACTCTTCATGAGTACAATTAAGCCACCCACAGTGCAAAGATAAAGGATAAAGATTTCAATATTTAGTGCAAAGATATTACACTGAAGTCCGATAAAGTCAGATTAAAGAAAGTTCAAAGGTATCCCATAAGATAGATGGGAGGTCTGTCTGTTCAGTTGCCAGATAACAGCTGGAACAAAACTGTCCCTGAATCTGGTGGGTTGCATTTTCAAACTTCTGTATCTCTTTCCGGGGTGAGACTAGTCCTTGATGATGCTGACAGCCTTGCCGAGGCAGTGTGAAGTATAGATGGAGTCGACGGAAGGGAGATTGGTTTGTGTGTTATGTTTCACCTAGTCAGCAAAACGGGAACCTGTGCTTCAGAATCAGAGGTATACGATCAAGAGGCCATCCTCCCTCAAGTCTGCTTTGTCATTTAGCTAGAGCATGGCTGATCTCCTCGGTGCTATTTTCCTGCTCTATTCCCATTTCTCTTGGTTGACTAAACATCCAGTGATCTATCAATATCTGCAATGAACCCGGTGACTGAACTCCGGGGTAGAGAATTCCCCGGATCTGCCACCTAGTGTGATGACATTTTTCCTCATCCCAGTTGTAAATAGCCTGCCTCATATCCTGAGACTGTGACCAGAGGTTCTAGTGGAAGCATTGGCCCAGCTGTTATCAGAAAACTGAACCACCCTACCAACAACTGGAGAGCAGTCCTGAACATGCCGAGTTGATTGCATTCGTCGAAACAAGGGCGGACCACGTGAAGGTTGCAATCTTCCACCCCGTGGTCACCTCTCATTATTCCAAACTCTCGTCCAGCCTGCTCAATCCCTGCACATAAAACAGATCTGCCATCACAGAACAAGTCAGCTGAACCTTCACTGCCTCTACACACAGTCAGTATATCCTCCCCCAGGTAAGAGATTAAAACTGCAAGCGCAACTCCAGGTATGATCTCACCAAGGCTGTCTCTAATTGCTGGATATGTCACGTAACTCTCGACTCTTGCATTCAAATAATCCCTCAATTAAAGCCAACGTACTGCTTGCCTTCCTAAATCACTTGTTGCACCTCCATGTTAGATTCCACAGTACACAGAAAACCCAGGACCCTTCAAATATTGACACTACCCAATCTCTCACCATTTAAAAAGTACTCAGCATTTATGGTTCTCCAGTCCATGTGGATGGCTTTCCATTCTACACCACCTGCCCATGTTATGGCCTACTCCACTTCATTAATTTATCCCCTGGAACCCTCCTCGTCTCTTGATTCACGATTGATCAGTGTGCAGATGGTATTGTTTGAAACAGGCTGTGGTGCAGAGTGAAGCCCCTGTCCCACTTAGGAAACCTGAACGGTAACCTCTGGAGACGTTGCGCCCCACCCAAGGTTTCCGTGCTGTTCCCGGAGGTTGCAGGTGGTTGCCGGAGGTTGCAGGTAGTGGAAGCAGGTAGGGAGACTGACAAAAACCTCCGGGAACCGCAAGGATACCTTGGGTGGGGCGCAAAGTCTCCAGAGGTTTCTGTTCAGGTTTCCCAAGTGGGACAGGGGCATGAGTCTTTACCCTGAGGTTTTCGAATCTTCTCCCTGTAGACATCTGGTGGAAATCCTCATTTAGTTTAGTTTAGAGATACAGCAAGGAAACAGGCCCTTTGGCTCACAGAGTCTGCGCCAACCAACACTCACCTGTACACTAGTTCTATCCGACATACTAGGGACAATTTACAGAGGACAATTAAACTACAAACCTGCACATTATTGGAATATTGAAGGTAACCGGAGCACCTGGAGGAAACCCACGAGGACACAGGGAGAATGTGCAAACACCGTATAGACAGCACCCCTAGTCAGAATCTAACCCAGGTCCCTGGCGCTTTAAGACAGCAACTCCAAGGCTGCGCCACGTACCTCAACACCAAGGACGCTGGCTGATCGTGATGCCACTGACTACTGAAAGCTTCTTTACTTCCCTGGTGTAGGTCTCCTGGGGCCAATGTTGCACATATTTATCTATTCACCCTTTTAGGATCTAGGTGTTGTCGGAATGGCGGCTTTGTTACTCATTCCTTGTTGGTCACCTTGAACGACTGCAGTCCTTCTGGTAAAAGTGCCCATATTGTGCTGTCGGGAAGGGAGTTCCAATGATAATGAGGAAACTGCGATATATTCATGAGTCAGGGTGATGCATGACTGGAGGGGTGGTGTTCCCATGCACCTGCTGACCCGGCTGTTCATGATGGCTGGACTGTGGGTTTGGCAGGTGATGTTGGAGTAGAGCATTTTGCACACAGTAGTCACTGCACCACACTGCCGGTGGAGTGTGTGTGTGTGTGTGTGTGTTCAGGCTCGTTGATGGTTGCCAAGTGTGGTTTGTACTAGGTGGTGTTGGAGCTGTGGCTGCACTCGTCCAAGTAGGTGAGAGGTTTTCCATCACACTCTTGACTTTGGAAGACAGTGAAAGAGCCTTGGAAGGTCAGCGGGTGAGTCACCAACTGATGCCAAGACTTTGACCGACTCACGTAACCTCTGTATTCATGTTCAGTTTCTGGTCAGTGGTGAGCCGAGGATGTTGATCATGGGGAACCTAGTGATGGTAATGTCATTGAATTCAAGAATTCAGTGGTTAGTTTTGTGGTTATTTGCTGGTTTTCTACCAATGTCTGAATGTGGTCTGGGTCTTGTTGGAAGGAAAAGTTGGGCTCCCTCATTTGCTGAGGAGATGAATGGAATCAAACGCTGTGTAGCCAACAGTGAACTTCTTCCTTTCTGACCTTCTAAGTATACATAAGAAATAAAAACACCAGCAGGCCACTCGGCCCATCATATTGCTCCTCAGATCCTTTTTAAATCTCTCCACTGTCACTTTAAATCTATGCCCTTCATTATAAGACTCAGCTACCCTGGGTGAAAAGATTGTGGCCATTCACCTTATCTATGCTCTTCATTATCTTCTCTGTAAGGTCACCACCAAATCCCCTACATGTCAAGGCAAAAAGATCCAAACTATACAGCCTCTTCTTATAACTAATTGTAACCAACCCAGTAACATTCTAGTGAATCGTCTTGTACTGTTTCCAGTTTAATGACACCCTGTTCTGGCCGGGGAGGTGGTCTTGGCATGTTTGGCGCTGGCAGGAATCCCAAGCCTGTGGCAGCTGTGTGGGGAAAGGACGTAGGTACACAGGACCCCAGCATGTCCCCGCAAGCCCCAGCCCACTGTGATTCAGCCTCACTGGATTATCCTGCCTGGTCAATGGGCCTGGGACAGAAAGAGCAACACCTACATAGTGCCTTCTGTAACTGCAGGACAAACCAAAGCATGTTAAACCTGCCAAAATATATCTGCAGTGAACCCCTTTAACGTATGAAGGAATCTGCAGCCAGCTTGTGCATAGAAAGATCCAAATAACATCAACATTGTAATGGCCAAATTATATTGGCGGTGTCCACAGTTCCTGGGTACCAGGTTCAATCCTTACCTCTGGTGTTGTCAGAGTGGATTTTGCAAGTTCTCCCTGTGACCATATGGGTTTCCACAGGGAGCCCTAGTGTCCTTCCACATCCCAGAGACTTGTGAGGAAGATAACATAGCATCAGTACGCAGTTAGTGTAAATGTGTGCAGACTCTGTGGGCAGACAAGGTGTTTACATGCTGTGTGACTCTATTAATTGTGCGGGTGAAGCATGCTCATTAGTGGTAAAACTCATCAGCGGTACCACAAATAATGCCTTGGCTCCTTTTTGTCTGCCAGTATGCTGGTGTATTGTTTCATCTGGTAAGTGATCCTCCCGAGCACCCAGTATCTGCAGTGGGATTGAATCTTGGGGGCTGGACCTTGGGCAGTGCGAATGCTCGTCAAATGCCCATGGTTCTGGGGAGGACCGCACCCATCGATGGTGGAGTGGGAAGACACAGCTGGAAGCTCGGCCCTTCAGTTCGCACTGAAGGGATCACAAGGACGGAGCTACTGGGAAGGAGCTGTAGGTGTGGTATGCGAGGAGTGTGGGACAAAGGGAGAGTAAACCGGGGTAATGCCCACAGTGCCTTAAAGATAGACTGCAGGAGGTGTCCCCGGGGCACAAAGATGGCCAGGAGGAGAGGGACGTTGGATCGCGGGAACCACTCCAATACATCGATCGCACAGGCCAACTGGACTTTAGACTTTGAATAATTATAATTATATTACAAAAATATTTGTTATATATATGCAAAAAGTGCAGTTGCATATGAGACAAATGAAGCTCCATTGAACTATTGGCAATGCAGTCCCACAAGATGCAGAGGCTTCTGCTTCTCTGGAGAGCTGCAAACACATGGAGGGGTGTTGGTCAGTATTGACAGCGGCAGAGGCGGGTAATGGAGCCTCCCCTCACCCCCTCGCACCCCGCTCCATGTGCGTATCCAAGATGTCCGCTCGCCGATCGCGAGTAAAGGGGAGGAGAGTGGCTGGTACCCACGGCAACCAAAGGGTTAACGGTCCTGCGCGGTTGCTGGGTGATGGAATTCTGGGCAATTCCAGGGAGTATTAACTTGATGGCAGTTTGCCACTTGCAAATACTCGCACTGTGTGCTAACTTGTTCGCTCAGAATTAAAAATGCAACTTGCTGGCCCTGCCAACCAGCTCACGCAGCTCATCCAATGGCAGAGAGTCACCCGATGACCAGACGGGCAGGGCAGACCAATCGTCAGGTGCCGCAGCTCCCTGTGAAGAAAGCTCGGAGGTCTTTATAGTTTGTTGACCCTCAGGTCATACACACCCACAACTTGCCCATCAGCTTCCTCTCCCAGAGTCTCCACGAAAGGACTCGCACTGTGTTGCTCTGTTTGCTCTCTTTCGCTTTGAGTTCTCGCTGAGATTCATTTACACAGCCTCCAATTAGACCTACTCCCTGCTCATGTCCCACATGACAGATTCGACAGATTTAATAAAGTTTCTATTTAATCTATTTCTCTTCACCTTTGGGGGGTTTAATGCAGATCACAGCAACATCTTACATTAAACCTTGCCACGTTATGAATACCAGCCGCTCTCCCAGGCATGCCCGTCTATTAAATGTAACCTGTTTTAATAGTACTATATTAAAAATATCATGGGTGTACTTCTCTGAATAAGCAAAGTTACATGTTGAAATCTCAGTGCAGAAGGTGAGATAAAGGATGGAGGTGGGAAAGGTGAACTGTGTGAGGGGTGGTGCTGAGAAGCTGCTGAGCTGCAGGTTGGGACTGACGGAGGGAGGTTGTGAATAGTAGGGTTACTGGCGGTCAAATCCATCCAGCACACACAGGACTCTGCATTACACCCTGCATTCACACGGGTCACGCAGTGCACAGGAACTCCTGGTTGTGTGGCAACTGCTGACAAATGCTCCCTTTGTTAGGTCGGAGCCTTTCCCTGCATGAGCGTGGAGCTCGTCGGAAGGTGTCAACACCCGGCAAGGCTCTCTCCTCTCGGCTGGATCAGGGCTTCAAGTCCAAGCACAGAAACAGGCACAAAATATCTACAAAGCTGGAGTAACTCAGTGGGTCAGGCAGCATCTCTAGAGAAAAGGAATAGGTGACGTTTCAGATCGAGACGCTTCTTCAGACACGTTTTGGGTCGAGACCCTAACACACAAAATCTAGTGTTGTTCTATCAGTCACCCCCCTCCAACAAGATATTAAAAAGAGGAAACAGCACTATTCTTGCTAGGTGTAAAAGATGCCCAAAGAAGAAAGTAAAGGACTCCCAGTGTCCTGACCAACTTTATTCCTCGGCTAAGGCAGAATATCTCTTCATAGCCCTCTTACTGTGCACAATCTGCACAGAATACGGAAGGCCTCGAAGCTAAGGGCCTTCATTCAAACCCTCACAATCCCTGTCAGGTTCTCATCTGGGTTTCCCACTGGAAACATCATGCATATTTACCTCAACCACTTCCTATGGGAACAAGGCCCACATTTGAACCTCTTCCTGAATAAATACATTTCTATCTAG
Source organism: Amblyraja radiata (assembly GCF_010909765.2). NCBI lineage: Eukaryota > Metazoa > Chordata > Chondrichthyes > Rajiformes > Rajidae > Amblyraja > Amblyraja radiata. Next base: position 18,924,307 of record NC_045984.1, read on the forward strand.
TTTGATTTGTGGAAACAAGGAACGGAAAATGTTGGTTTAGAAAAGGCACAAAGTACAGGAGTAATTCAGCGGGTCAGGCAGCATCTTTGGAGAACATGGATAGGTGAAGTTTTGGGTTGTGGCCCTATGTCAGACTTGAAACTCATTTCAGTCTAAAGAAGGGCCCCGAGCTGAAACATTGCCTATTCGTGTTCTCCAGAGATGCTGCCTGACCTGCTGAGTTACTCCAGCACTTTGAACAAAAAAAGGCCACAGTTTGTGGTTTATTAGTGGCTGTCATTTATCAGCAAGCTCAGCTTTGTATTTTTGGAAAATTCATCTGACACATTTTTGCATTACAAAATTGATCATCATCCACCCAAAGCTTTTTGTGGCATGATCAGATTGGGCCCCTTTACAGTGCCCTCAAGTCCCTGTTGCTTCAGAGGATTAGATGAAGTTGTATTGATGTTGATGTCTGCTGTGTCGTCTCACATGTTTATCAAGATAATTCAGCACCGGACAGCCCAAGAGGAAAACATGTGCTGAGGTTTTCTCCATATATACATGGATTCATAGGTTTATATGCAGCGTAGAAAGAGGCCTTTCTGCCCAACTCATCCTTGCCAACTAAGATACCCATTCAGGCTAGTCTCATTCCCTTGATATCTTTCAGGGACACCCATCTCCTTTTTATCAACTCCCCTCCCCTGTCCTTTACAGCCCATATTTCTCTCTCCAGTTTCACATTTCACTCCTGCTCTCCATAGATGATATCTCCTTTTCAATTCTAGCCTTTGTCACTTATTCCACCCGTCTGTCGCAGGTGCCCGCTCACCTGTATCCACGTCACTTGCCAGGCTTTGTCATAACGCCACCTCTTCTTTCCAGCTTTCTCTCCCCTATTCTTAGTCTGGAGAAGGGTCCAGACCACAAATGTTGCCTGTCCATTCCCTCCATAGACACTGCCTGGCTTGCTGAGTTCCTCCAGCACTTTGTGCTTTGATCAAAGGGACCTGGCCGGCTCAGGGAGCACAGTTTTACCTGGGATAGGGAATCATAGGGAGCAACTTGCCAAGAGAAATGTTCAGACTGACACTGATAATTTGGAGAAACAATAGAATAATGGAGAGCTTGTCTCTTGCCCCCTGAGAACTACAACCCCACTATTCACACAAAGCCACCAAACATGAACTTTATTTTTTGCTCGACATGAAGATCAAGGGTACGTTCAAATCAAAACAAGAACAAAGAATTTGTAGGAACTTCTTTTGAAAACTGGAGTCCTTGGTGCAATGCCAAACCAAAATGCAGCGACTTGTATGAAGACTTGGTCATTTGGCAATGATGTTGTAATTCAGACTGGGTCCAGCCAGGACTTTCTGGGTTTACAGTGGGATTGCTTGCTTCAGATTGGACTCACAGTTTTCTATCACAATTTCTGCTCCCCAAGGCCATTCCCACAGCCATACTTAGTGTTTTGGGTCTGCCTTTATATCAGGGCTGGTGGGGGCGAGGGGGGAGGGCAGTCAGAGATGGATGGCAAGGAGAAATCAAAAGCAGGTTTGTTTACAAGAACTATTCAGAAACTTCACAGCTCAACCTTTACTGATCCCTAACACACACACACACACACACACACGGCAGCCCTCCGGGCTGTTTGAGGTGTCTGGGAATCCCAACTCTTTAGCACAAGAATTTGAAAGAGAGTAAACTGAAATCTTTGTCTTTCTCTCCAGTCTACAATCTACCTCAGGAATGCTGGCATCTCAGGTCATTCGGAAAAGTTTCACAGCCGCCTGTGCAGCATGACAGGGGCCGTACAAAGACAGGCAGCAGCTCCTGCCCGTCAGTATTAATCTCTCTTGGTAACACGGCCGATGGGGAGGAACCCCCAGCGTCTTGTTTCAGCTTAACGCGTGGGTGCTTGACACTGGCCGAGCAAGCTTGCCGGTGCCTTGTTTCCATAGCAGCGGTAGCGCTGGCTATGCTTCCACGGACTCTGCACAAAGGCTGCTTGCTCCCCCTGCCGTCACCTCCAGCCCAGCAACCCAACGCTCCAGTCATAGTCGGAACCATACAGCACAGAAACAGGCTCTTGCCCATGCCAAAGGTAGACACAAAATGCTGGAGTAACTCAGCGGGACAGGCAACATCTCTGGAGAGAAGGAATGGGTGACGTTTCGGGTCGAAACCCTTCTTCAGACTGATGTCAGGAAGTGGGCGGTACAAAGATAAAATGTAGTCGGAAACAGAAAGACTGGTTGGAGAACTGAAATGGGGGTGGGAGGAGAGGGCAAGGCAAGGGCAACTTGATGTTAGAGAAGTCAATGTTCATACCGCTGGGGTGTAAGCTACCCAGACAAAATATGAGGTGCTTATCCTCCAATATACGCTGGGCCTCACTCTGACAAAGGAGGAGGCCCAGGGCAGGCAAGTGTTGAGCAACTGGGAGATCAGATAGGTTTAGGCGGAGGTACACAAAATGCTGGAGAAACTCAGCAAGTGCAGCAGCATCTATGGAGCGAAGGAAATAGGCAACGTTTCGGGCCGAAACCCTTCTTCAGACTGATAGGGGGTGGGGGGGAGAAGGAAGGAAAAGGGGAGGAGGAGGAGCCCGAGGGCGGGGGGATGGGAGGAGACAGCTCGAGGGTTAAGGAAGGGGAGGAGACAGCAAGGGCTAGCAAAACTGGGAGAATTCAATGTTCATGCCCCCAGGATGCAGACTCCCCAGGCGGAATATGAGGTGCTGTTCCTTCAATTTCCGGTGTTGATCACTCTGGCAATGGAGGAGACCCAGGACAGAGAGGTCAGATTGGGAATGGGAGGGGGAGTTGAAGTGCTGAGCCACCGGGAGTTCAGGTAGGTTATTGCGGACTGAGCGGAGGTGTTCGGCGAAACGATCGCCCAACCTCCGCTTGGTCTCCCCGATGTAAATCAGCTGACATCTAGAGCAGCGGATGCAGTAGATGAGGTTGGAGGAGATACAGGTGAACCTTTGACGCACCTGGGTCCTTGAATGGAGTCGAGGGGGAAGGTGAAGGGACAGGTGTTGCATTTCTTGCGGTTGCAACGGAAAGTGCCCGTGGAGGGGGAAGTACGGGAGGGAAGGGAAGAATTGACAAGGGAGTTGCGGAGGGAACGGTCTCTGCGGAAAGCAGAAAGAGGTGGAGATGGGAAGATGTGACTAGTGGTGGGATCCCTTTGGAGGTGGCGAATCTCCGTTGGAGGCATTGATCTAAGTTGTCTTTTTGAAGTCGTTATTGTAGTCGCTTCTGGTAGACCAGCTGGGATCTCGGGGATTGGGAGATGTGTCCAGAGGGAGGTGGAAACTCCAGCAGCTGGTTCCCGGCAGCAACACAGCTCGAGAGTGACAGGTGTTCCATCATGTTCCCACTCATCTAACAAACACCTCTCCTCATTTGCACCCGCATATCATTTGCCAGGCTTTACCCCACCCCAACCTATCTTTTCCAGGTTCACACTCCATTAAACCAAAGAATAAACGCCATCTGGTCATTCCCTTCAAAGATGCTGCCTGACCTTCTGGGTTCCTCCAGCATTTTAATTTTCGCTCTGCTGAACTTATCCTGCTTTTATGGGGAGATGTTGCTGTTATTTCTGTGCTAAGTTCTATGTACTCCACTCTTTAAACGACCATGTCCTAAGTCAGTGAAGGTTGTGAGCTGCACAATCCGTTATTTGCAGTGAGCTCCATCCAACAAGTTGCTGCCGCACCCTGTGCTCACAGACCGACAGTGGTTCGTTCAATGGAGACTCAAAATATGAAAAACTCTCACCTAGTGAGACAGTACTCACCAACGTCATCCTGGTGATAGATGATGGAATGGATGGCAGGATGCTCTCCCTGGCCATAACGCTCCGCAGGCTCAACATAATATCTGCCCTTCTGAGTTTGGATAAAACCTTCAAATCGGCCATCAATGATGGAGCCGTGGCAATGGGAACTGTTCTCACCTGTTTGTGGAAAAGAAGACACCTTAGTCAAGCACCTTGGGCAGTATTTGATGACGATTCATCACAGGGTTTGGACAGCAATGGATTTCTTATTAATGGCTGAGAAGTTATTGTCCCACCTGTCCATGCCCCTGTTCCACCACTCGCTCCATCCACATCTCTTGGCATACATGAAGAGCAATGGCACTTACAAGAAGAACAACTAGTGCACAGCTCAGGGACATTGAGCTAGTGCTTCACACTCTCAAAGACACAGGGTATAAGAGTAACTCAGCGGGTCAGGCATCATCTCAGGAGAACATGGATAGGCGATGTTTTGGGTCGGAACCCATGGTTGCAGACCTCAGAGCCAGAGGAAATATCTTTGCTGCATCAACTCTGAGATGTCCCATTACTATTTTGTAATTTTCTATAAGATTGCCTCTCGATCCTTTCAGCTCATGAAGTACAATTTCAGTCTTGACCTCACAGGACAAACCCTTTGTCCCAGGAATTCACCTGGAAAACATGGTTAAGTGATGTTTCGTGCCGGGAGCCATTTTCGCACCATTTACCTTCCTTGTGGTTTGTTACCCCCAAGGGGTAAAGTTCAATGATTCAGTATAATCATTACATCAAATACCAACTCCAGCTCTCCATTTGTCTCCAGCAAAGTGAACGACCTCACATTTACCCACATTACACTCCATCTGCTATGTCTTGACCCGTTCACATCCTATCTACATCAAAGCCTCTCCACATGTTGCCATCACACACTCACTCAATATTGTATATATTGACAGCTACTTGGACAAAATACTCTTGCTCTTCTCATCCCAGTCAATGATATAGATTATGAACAGCTGGGCCTGGGGAACCACCACAAGCCATCCTCCTGCCAACTCTCTGTCTGTTGTAGCAATTAATCTCCACCCATATCTGTCCAGAACAGAAATCACCTCAGTGAGGGGGCAGGGAAGACCTATGGATACTCATTGTTGGAGAGTAATTCCCAAGTATTTATTTCTACACTTGTCATCCACCAAAGGGATCTCACAGCTTGGGTAAGGAGCAGAGGCAACATGCCTGATATCACAATTAGTCCTTACCCAGCTCATCGCTCCTGTGTTACGATATATGCACTCGGAAAAAAATTCTGCCCTGTTTAAATCACTTAAAGTGAACAGCCTATCTTTGTGGTAAAAGGAGGCGAAAGGAAATGTCACATGGAGGTTTTAAACTTTCTCCTACCCTTAGACAGTCCAGGCAAAGAACTATCACTGCATGTCATCTCCCCTTGATTGACTTTATTGTAGTTACTGAGGCTCTAGAGTTATGATGAACACAGGCTTGAGACAGGGTAGATGAAGTAGCCACAGGACAGGACTTACCCTGCAGCTGCCCAGAATAGATATGTGAGAGGTCTGCGTATTCCAGGCCGCTTCTGGTTTCAATTCTAAAATCTTCTGTGAACATACTCAAATCTCTTTTCAATTGGAGATGGAATTGCCTGCAACAGAATTGTAGATTGTTCATTCAGTGTCGACAGTCACTATTAGTCATGGGCTTGTATAACTGACGGAGTGGATATCAACCAACTGATGTGTTTAACCAGAGTTCAGGGAGCCCTCTGAACACTCACCTCCTCGCAGCCCCAAGGTCTCGAAGCCTTCAGCAGAGATCTGCTGTCTCCGCTACTCCATACGAGGGGTTCCTGTGCAATGCAAGGTGCAGCCAGGCAGGTGCAAGAGGGCATGTGCTCTGGGGAAGACGCAGGGCTTAGGGTTCAGGGGGTATGATATAGGTCTCCGTGTGTCGGAGAGGTGCAGTGGGGAGGGTATAATGGGGAGGATGCAATGGGGCAGTGCGGTGGGGGAGGTGGGACTGGGTGGGTGCGGGGTGGGGGCATGGAACCAAGGCACTGGGCTGACTGGGACTGTGAGGCCCATGGGGAGAACAGGCTAACAGTTAGATTAAAGACCAGGGTGGGAACTTTAAGTAAACCGCTGCGGATGTGGGAGTCTCCTGGCCAGGTCGTCAAGGTGCTGCCTGGCACCCAGTCTGGGGAACCCGGGCCCACCCTAGGGTAACCCAGTCAGCGCAGCTATCTCAGTAGACGGGAGAGAACACAAATGTTGGAGGTGGATTTCAGCAAAAGAAAGGACCCGACCAGAAAAATCATCTGTGTATTCCCTCCACAGACACTGCCTGACTTACTTTGTTTCAGCAGCTGCCCGAGGCAGGTGAAAGAGAAACACAGTGATTCAGGCTGATCACCCGCGCTCCTTCCCTCCATCACCTCCCGTTGCTCTCCGAGGGACCCCGCCCCTGTGACCCGGAGGAAGCGCCGCATATACCTGCGATGGGCTGTGAACTGCAGCTGCACCCTCGGCTCCTCGGCCAAGCTCCAGCGCCTGGTTCGGGTCTGCTGCCGGCTGACGGAGTCCCGGTCGTACCACAGACCCTCAAACCTCCTGAGCAGAGGAACGGGCCCGGCTCCAGTCGGGCCTGCGGGGAAACAGAGGGACCCCTGTCAGACGGTGAGGCCCAGGAACCGCTCGCACCGTGACTGGGAGGAGCACATGTTCTGGTGTGTGTGATAACCATCCACCATGTTACAAGACTTGGTATTTGAGGTCACCCTTAACCCAGTTACCCAGACACTTGTCAAGTGGGCAGTGCAGTGCCGCAGAGTAGAGTTGCTGCCTACAGCGCCAGAGACCCAGGTTCAATCCTGACGACGGGTGCTATCTGTATGGAGTCTTTTTGTTTAAGAAAGAACTGCAGATGCTGGAAAAATCGAAGGTAGACACAAAAGCTGTAGAAACTCATCGGGTGAGGCAGCATCTATGGAGCGGAGGAATAGGCGACGTTTCGGGTCGAGACCCTTCTTCAGACTATGGAGTTCATCCGTTTTTCCTGTGACTGCGTGGCTTTCCCCCCACACTCCAAAAACGTACAGGGTTGCAGGTTAATTGGCTTCTGTAAAATTGTAAATTGTCCCCAGTGCCAGTGTGCGGGGTGATCGCTGGTCGGCACGGACTCGGTGGCAGAAGGACCTGTTTCCACGCTGTATCTCCAAAGTCTAAAGTCTGAAACCCTTTCACTGTGATGGATAGCCACTGCTCAGGTCCATATTGCTTATTGCTAACTAATCTCAGCTTTTTAGCACAGCAGAAGAAACTGCCCAAGGTCACAAAGTGGTTAAGTGATGGAGATCATCCACGCTGACCCAGTGGAAGCCTCAATCTCCCTGCTCCTTTTCACCATCTAAATCTGACTGCACCTTTTCATTTTACAAGGTAAACACTGTGATTATATCAGAACAAGCTTTTACAAAATAATTTATAAACTCAAAATTAGAAATCTCTTGAACAATATCTTTAAAACCTGCAGAAATACATTGTTATTAAGAAAAGCAACATTTAAGATTATTCCCCAATTGGTCCAATCCATCTCCCAAAATAACAAAATAACAATTACAAATTCCTAGTCCAAATGTATACTAATCCAATTTCCCCAAATGCCAATTTCTTTCTGAAGTATTGGCATTTCATATCCGTCATATTTCTAACACTTTATCCTGGATTCCACATGCCCAGTGTGGAATCCAGATCTGTCTTTGAAGTCAATTTAAAATGTAGACTTTGGAAGAAAACAAACAGATAGTGTAAATAAGCAAAAAATTACATAGTCTGGAGTTCATCCTTAATCTATACACATAGTCTCCTGATTTGAGGAAGGACATTCTTGCTATCAGGGGCAGATTTAGATGAAGAGAGGCCCTAGGCTATTCCACATGAGGCCCCTCCCAATCCCCCATCCCCACGATGAGAGGAAGATGGAAGAGTCCACCAGATTGACACTGATGTGCAGCCGAGCATGGCCAATGAGATAAGGGCTGGAAAGCTGCGCTTTTTATTTATTGCCAGTGCTAGTGTCGAGTTATCGGCTTAAAACACTATTATTCCGAAATGTGGGCAAGGAAAATTACTGAAATGCATTGTGACAGCATCTGTAAGAAAGGCCTATGACAGTGTCAAAAATGTTATACACCAGGCCCGTACGAAGCTTTTCAAAAAGGGGGTGACATGGCAGGATTACAAAAGATTTATGTGAAATAACTTTATGCAGTGCATATCACAAGCGCGAAGATCAAAGACCCTTGCGGCTGGGGTCCTGGGCCCGCTAAAGGGCCCTGGAAGCTCTGAGGTTTTAGATGCTCTCTGGTGCATTCTGAGCCTTATATTGGAGCATTTTTGCACCAAATTTATGACCAATATTTCAGAAATAATTTTGGTTGAGCCAAGGGTAATGAGTGGTTCGAATGGGATGATTGGGATCATTGTTGTATACATTTTTTTAAATCAAAAATTGAAGCTGTCCTTGATTTAATAATAAAGTTGTACTGTAAAATGTTATGTATAATGTTATAAAGGAGCATGCAAACACTGCAAATAAAATACTGTAAGTTTTTGCAGTAAATAAAATCCTTTTTTTAGAAAATGTTTTGTGTGGTGATTTGATTGCCTGTTACTGTTCGACTGTGTTAGTGTGTGTACATTAAAAATATGATGCAAAATGAAAGTCGCAAACTATGGAATACATTTTTTTCAGTATTGTTATCAAAGAAAAGAAAGCAGTTCCAATTGTCTGATATTATTCATATGGAGGAGAAAATATAATTGCTCTAAAACCTAACTAAAGTTTGCAATCTCATTAAAGATAACACCCCTTCCACTTTTTCCCTCTCCTCCTTCCCCCTCCCTCTCCCCTTCCCCTCTCGCTCTCCCCCTCTCTCTATCCCCCTCCCCTCCCTCTGTCTCAACCCCCCCTTTCCCCCTCTCACACCCCCCCCTCTCTCACCCTCCCTCCCCCTCTCTCTCCCTCCCACGCAGCGAGATGCCGACTCCGCGCCGCAGACGCAGCAGCCCCCCTCCCCCTGCCCGGGCACTCCCGCAACGCAATATTCCACTACTTACCTGGAGTAGACACGAGGCACCAAGGTGATTGTGTGGAGTGCAAATGGAGATCTGAACCCGCCCGGGCCCACTGCGCATAGCGCTCCAATTTTTTATTCTCACGATTTTTTTACTCTGGGAAAAAAATACCTTAGCTGGAGGCCCCCTAGATTTTGAGACCCTAGGCTTCCGGTAAATCCGGCCCTGCTGAGGCTCCCCTAGATCTCAAGGACCTAAACTTAAGCTTGTGAAGCTTATATGTAAATCCGGCCCTGCTTGCTATTGAGGGAGTGCAGTGCCGGTTCACCAGGTTAATTCCGGGGATGGTGGGACTGATATATGATGAAAGAATGGGTCAACTGGGCTTGTGTTTACTGAAATTTAGAAGGATACGAGGGAATCTTATAGAAACATATAAAATTCTTAAGGGATTGGACAGGCTAGATGCAGGAAAAACATTTTGATGTTGGGGGAGTCCAGAACCAGGGGTCACAGTTTAAGAATAAAGGATATGCCATTTAGGACTGAGATGAGATGAACATTCACCCGGAGAGATTTGTATCTGTAGAATTCTCTGCCATACGGGGCATTGGAGGCCAAGTCACGGGATGTTTTGAAGAGAGAGTTAGATTTAGCTCTTAGGGCTCAAAGGGAATCAAGGGATATGGGGGGGGGGGGGGGGGGGAGCAGGAACGGGGTACTGATTTCCAATGATCAGCCATGATCATATTGAATGGCGGTGCTGGCTCGAAGGGCCGAATGGGCTACTCCTGCACCTATTTTCTACGTTAAACTCCCACCACTTCAGATGCATTTCCGCCCCTTTCCAACTTCTTGCATTGAATGTCAGGAGGAAGCTTACTCAACACGGCGAAAAACAGCTTATCAACAAATCAGGAAAGAATTTCTTCGGATTATTCCTATCATGATGAAACTTGTTCTTTTCCCTCCTCAGCAAGTCCACACCTCTCTCTATGTGAAGCTGTACTAGGTTAAGGTTTTCAAATATCCCTTACAGAATTATTTCAGCGCTAAATACCATGAAACAGTTCTCGTCTGAATCTGAAGGATGTCCGGACCGAAACGTCATCTGTCCATTCTCTCCACAGAATGAATGCTGCCTGACCCGCTGAGTTCCTTCAGCACTTTTGTGTTTTGCTCGTGAAATTTTTCTTACCTGGTAATCCTTCGGGGAAACGGTCTGTGGCATAGATAATCAAAGGGAGGAGAGTGGTGAAGACCCTCATGTCCTCTAATATTATTCTGCCTTCCAGCCAATTGCTCAGTCCCCAGGTGGGACACTGAGATGTTCTCAGACCGGCCAATGATTCTAGGTTGCGCTGACCCAGGTGTGGACAGCGGTGGCTCGCTGCCGCGGACAGCAACCGCCAAGCCTGGAGTCTCCAACAACTTGGGAGACTCCACCCACGGGCGCCGTGTTACTACAGGTAGGAACGTGCTGGGACGCTCCCCTAGTCCGGAGTGCCCATATTTGCATCGTCAGCTACCGGCGCTTCACTCGGTCTGCTGCATTGACCCAGTTCTTGAGCGCAGACTGCTGTCTCGCCAGTTTATCACCGTCGCTGCCAAAAGCCCGAGACAGGACCCGGTCCGCGAGTGCGGGACCCGGGGTCCCGCGTCCTCCAGTCGGCAGTCAGTCCAGCTATCAGGTACGAGCTGCAGAGCGATAGTGTTGTTGCCCTACAGCGCCAGAGAGCTGGGTTTGAACATGACTGCGGGTGCTCCGCGTGGTTTTCCTCCGGGTGCTCCAGTTTCCTCACAAAATCCCAAAGACATACAGGGTTGCAACGACGACTGCTTTGGGGCCACCTCCTGCACCCACACACAACTGACTGATTTCATCCACTTCACCACCAACTTCCATCCGGCACTCCAATACACCTGGACCATTTCCGACACTTCCCTACCATTCCTTGACCTCACCATCTCCATCGCAGGGGACAGACTTCTGACCGACATACACTACAAACCAACTGACTCACATGGCTATCTGGACTACACGTCTTCCCACCCTGCCCCCTGTAAAGACTCCATCCCCTACTCCCAATTCCTCCGCCTACGCCGCATCTGTTCCCAGGATGAGACGTTCCACACCAGGGCATCGGAAATGTTCTCGTTCTTCAGGGAACGGGGATTCCCCTCCGCCACCATAGATGAGGCTCGCACCAGGGTCTCATCCATACCCCGCAACACTGCTCTCTCTCCCCATCCCCGCACTCGCAACAAGGGCAGATTCCCCTAGTCCTCACCTTTCACCCCACCAGCCGGCAAATACAACAAATAATCCTCCGCCATTTCCGCCACCTCCAACGTGACCCCACCACTCGCCACACCTTCCCATCTCCTCCTATGTCTGCCTTCCGCAAAGACCGCTCCCTCCGCAACTCCCTTGTCAATTCTTCCCTTCCCTCCCGTACCACCACCTCCCCGGGCACTTTCCGTTGCAACCGCAAGAAATGCAACACCTGTCCCTTCACCTCCCCCCTCGACTCCATTCAAGGACCCAAGCAGTCGTTCCAGGTGCGACAAAGGTTCACCTGTATCTCCTCCAACCTCATCTACTGCATCCGCTGCTCTAGATGTCAGCTGATTTACATCGGGGAGACTAAGCGGAGGTTGGGCGATCGTTTCGCCGAACATCTCCGCTCAGTCCGCAATAACCTACCTGAACTCCCGGTGGCTCAGCACAACTCCCCCTCCCATTCCCAATCCGACCTCTCTGTCCTGGGCCTCCTCCATTGCCAGAGTGAGCAACACCGGAAATTGGAGGAACAGCACCTCATATTCCGCCTGGGCTGCTTGCGTCCGGTTGACATGAACATTGAATTCTCCCAATTTTGCTAGCCCTTGCTGTCTCCTCCCCTTCCTTAACCCTCGAGCTGTCTCCTCCCATCCCCCCGCCCTCGGGCTCCTCCTCTTCCCCTTTTCCTTCCTTCTCCCCCCCACCCCCCATCAGTCTGAAGAAGGGTTTCGGCCCAAAACGTTGCCTATTTCCTTTGTTCCATAGATGCTGCTGCACCCGCTGAGTTTCTCCAGCTTTTTTTTTTGTGTATCTTTGATCTTCCAGTATCTGCAGTTCCTTCTTGAACACAGGGTTGTAGGTTAATTGGCTTCCATAAAATCGTAAATTGTCCCTAGTGTGTAGGACAGTGGGTGGGCCTGTTTCCATGTGTAGAGGGAACTGCAAATGCTGGTTTAGACCGCAGACAGACACACAAAGCTGGAGTAGCTCACCGGGACAGGCAGCATCTCTGGAGAAAAGGAATAGGTGACCTTTAAGGTCGAGACCATATAGGGAGGTTACACGGCAGTTGAGGTCTCGACCCGTGACCCATACTGTTGCCAGACAACGCCTTCTGGAGTACACGCGGCGGGGCCCGTCTTCTGTCCCAGTATCCGGACTCCACGCTGACTCGTTCCACACTCGTGGACCCCGGGCCGTCTGTCCCCGCGGCCGGGGAGGGGGCAGGGGGCGGAGGGTGGTCGGTGGGGGCAGTGACTCTGGGTGGGCGGAGGGACCAGACTGTCCTCAACTCTGCTGCAGCTGATGGGGACATTGCCAGGTTTTCGTCCCCGTGTGTGGACCCACAGCCCGTGACAGTGCGGCTGTACAGGGGGGGTGGGCAGAGGGCGGACAGCGCTGACCGTGGGGGGGAGGAGGGACTGTCCTGAGGGATGCGCTCCTTCGGCCACAGACACCTTGGTGCTCGGGTTCAGAGCAAAGATACTAGAGCATTTGGTTCAGAGCACTCAGTCACCCTCCACAATTATTTACAGCACAAAATTTGACCATTTCAATGATTTTTAACAGATAAGTACGCGTTTAGTGTGTTAACAGTGTATGCGGGAGGCTGCCATGTCCTCCAGAAGGATTGAGCTGCTCTGTGCGTTACACCCTTTAACCCAATGACCTTACGTGCAACCCCCCTATTGAGAGTTAGGGGAAAGGGGAACAAAAGATACAGACGGTACTTAGGGGAAATGAATGGAAGATATGCAAAAAGCACTGATAATCAATGAAATGTGGGGCACACAATGGAGCATTGTTGGGTGTGGGATAGGTGACAACGAATAAACAGAGGAACTCAACAGGACATCTAGTACTACTAGAGTGGGTGAGGGATGGAGAGAGGGTATGCAGGGGTTACTTGAAGTTAGAGAAATCAAAGTCATACCACTGGGTTGTAAGCTGCCCAAGCAAAATATGAGGTGCCGTTCCTCCAATTTACGTTTGGCTTCACTCTGACAAAGGAGGAGGCCCAGGACAGAAAGGTGAGTGTGGGAATGGAAAGTAAAAGTTTGGCAACCGGGAGATCAGGTAGACCAAGGCGGACCTCCATTAATTTATCCTATGTATCTTCTATATTTCTCGTTCTCCTATAGTGTTGTCACCTACAGTTCCAATCTCTGCCATGTACAGTGCCTGGTCACACAGCTGTCCTGTGCACGGCTGCCCAGCCAGGAGCTGTCTGTCTCTTCATCTTTTTATTTTTTATTTTAGTTAGTTAAGTGTTTTGTTTGGAGGTCTAGACTTTTTTTATGTGGGGGGTGGGAAGGGGGAAACTACCTTTCAGGGTCCCTACCTGGTCGGAGGGGCAGCTTTTCTCCGGGCTGCAGCTTTGACCCGTCCTCGCGGCCTACCAGCGGGCCTGGAGCGGCGTTTCCTGTCGGGGACCGCCCAGAACCTCGGCTTTGGCGGCGGCACAGCGCTGGAGCGCTATCGTGGAGCGGGCGATGCCTTGCCTGGGTCGCCGCGCTGGAGCTGAGACCGCCAGGTAAAACATCGCGGAGCTGCGGGTCTGTGGAGCGACCAGCTGTGGGCGGTGGCGCTGAACTTAACATTGGGAGCCTGGGATCTCTAGATGAGATCGCCAGTTGTGGAGCTCCAACCGGCGCGGCCTTGTTGGCTTCGGAAGCTGCGGCCTCCAGTGCGGAAGCGGCCGTTCCAGGGTTCCCAGGCCGCTGGGATTCTCCCGACGCCGGAGCAACATCACCCGGCGAGAACGGCCTGGAACATCGGGCCTCCGTAGAGGCAACTGTGGAGGCCTCAATAAGCCCGACTATGGGTGAACTGGGGTTGGGGACTGGACATTGTGCCTTCCCTCATGGTGGGAGCCAGCGTGGGGGGATGTTTTTTCACACAGAGAGTGGTGAATCTCTGGAACTCCCTGCCACAGAGGGTAGTCGAGGCCAGTTCATTGGCTATATTTAAGAGGGAGTTAGATGTGGCCCTTGTGGCTAAGGGGATCAGAGGGTATGGAGAGAAGGCAGGTACGGGATACTGAGTAGGATGATCAGCCATGATCATATTGAATGGCGGTGCAGGCTCGAAGGGCCGAATGGCCTACTCCTGCACCTAATTTCTGTTTCTATGTTCTTTGTGTTTAAGACTCTCATTGGTGTTATGTCTGTATTCTTTTTTTGTGTGCTGCAAAATGGAAAAAAGCATTTCACTTCACTACACCTGGGTGTATGTGAATGTGACTAATAAAATACCTTTGATAACAAGTCAGTTACTAGCTACATGCATTCTGTGCAAAGTCTGAACAGATTTGACCTGACAGCTTTATTGGCATCTTCATGCTGTTGACCAATGATTTTTTTAAATGGGAGGCACAGTAGCGAAGATGGCAAAGCCGCTGCCTCATGGCGCCAGAGACCCGGGTTTGATCCTGACCTCGGGTGTTATCTGTATGGAGTTTGCACGTTCTCCTTGGGGGTTCCTCCGGAATCCTCAAGTCTAAAAGATATGCTGCTAGGTAGGCTAACTGCCTTTAATGTCGGTTGGTGATCAAATTTGGGAGCAGGTTGATAAACATGTGAGAGAGAATAGATTACAGGGAAGTAATGATGAGAATGGTCTGATAGCCAATGTGGACTTAATGGCTCTAACGGCATCCTTTATCAGTCGCAAATATGAAAAATATGAACATGGGGGATTTCCCCTGCAATAGATTTTGTTGGATTTACATGAATGATCCAAGGAAGAATTCAAGTACATATTACAAGTAACAAACAGACCACATGACTTCAAGCAAACTTGGTATAAAAAGACAAATCTTGATTTATCAAATCTTATTGTCAATGGACATACATTTAACTAAGTAGATTATTAATTACAGCATGAATACATGTCACTTTAAAACCATTCATAAGAATACTACTCAAGACAATAAACAAAAACTACAGAACCTTGCAAACTGCTTAAGCATTTCCTTCATATTAAGATAATGAAACACTTTTAGTGAAGATGTTGGTGTGCTCCTGAGGCATCTCTTCCCGGCATGTTTAGTTCTGATATAATCTGGCTTGTTCTGTTGACAATAGCCATGGACACTGGCTGGCAACCCACTTGGGTGTAGTTCCCCTGACTGTGACAAAACAAGGATTAAAACAGGTTACTTATACAGATAAAAAGATACAATGTCAAATTTGCTTCAGTCTGAGATCTGGAAATAAAGAACTAATGTGTGGTAAATGAGTACATACCCAGAGTGCAAGGAACGCTAAGAGCCCGAGAAATTGAAACGACAGAACACAGAAATTCAGCAGAGGTAATTCGACCTGTTATAGATTTCCAAGCAGTAACAGTATGCTGAATCCATCGTCTCATAATAATCCCACTTTATTTCCTCTAAATTGCAACAATTCAATGGCAAAAAAGCTACTTCCAGTAACCTCTCCATATTCCATGGAGGTGCTGATGTGGGTAACTGTTTCAAAGGGCCAGGTGAGAAGCAATACAAAGGGGACGTTGTAAACAATGAGATGCAGAAAGTTGTCAGGGATGCCACAATAGTGGTCCTGCTACTGAACTAATACTCCAGTCAATATTTGAACCCTTCTTGGGAGCTGGAGAGGAGCCACAGGTACACAGTGGGTGCAAAGTGCATCTCAATCATTCGTCTGAAAAATAGACATCATTTCCCAAAAATGACTGGGACAGCAGCTGCACGGGAACATCACCACCTACAGGTTTCCCTCCATCACACATCCTGATTTGTATATATACTATTGGACCATCCTCATCGCTGGGTCCAAATCCTGGATCTCCCCCTCACCAGCAGCACTAGGGGAACCTTCACCAGAAGTCGTCAAGTTGAGTTATTTGTCATATGCACAAAATATGGAGAGGTATAGGTACAATGAAACGCTTGCTTGAAGGACCTCACTCTCCACCACGCTTCTAAGGGCAATTAGAGATGGGCACTAAGTGTTGGTCCTGCTGGCTTCACCCGTATCCCCCAAAAACAAATAAAAAAATTGGCTGATCAACTAATCTGAAAGTTAAAAATCCAGATACAATATTGGTTAACGTGAAACCAAAAGACCATTGCAAAACCTGGCCGGTTCACCGTGTCTTCCCAGGAATGAGATCTGCCATCTTTACCAGGTTTGGTTGTCATGTGGCTCCAGACATGGATACATAGACAATAGGTGCAGGAGTAGGCCATTCAATGTGATCATCCACAACTAGTACCCCGTTCCTGCCTTCTCCTCATAACCCTTGATTCTGTTAGCTCTAAGAGCTCTATCTAACTCTCTTTTTAATGCATCCAGTGAATCGGCTTCCACTGCCTCCTGAGGCAGAGAATTCCACAAATTCACAACTCTCTGTGTGAAAAAGTTTTTCCTCGTCTCAGTTCTAAATGGTCTACCCCTTATTCTGTGGCCCCTGGTTCTGGACTCCCCCAACATCGGGAACATGTTTCCTGCATCTAGCGTGTTCAATCCCTTAATAATTTTATATGTTTCTATAAGATCTCTTCTCATCCTTCTAACTTCCAGTGTATACAAGCCCAGTCGCTCCATTCTTTCAGATAAAAGCAACATTCTCAGTTCCACTGCAATTATTTGTCAAGCCAATTGGTTGCATGAAACAAGTTGATTCATATGGCCAGCCATGATTAATTAAAGCACTAGCCTCTCCACAACATTTATGAATGGGCACTTCTTTCAATTCAATTCAATTCAATTCAAATTCAAATGAACTTTATTTTTCCGTTAGGAACTTTAGTTTCAAAAGCTTCTGTAGATGCAGAACCATAATTGTGATTTTACATTTTGGTGGCAGAGCCAGGAAATTGATCAGGGGTTGGTGAATGTGATACCTCTATGAGATTGTGTAATTAATTGTGTATACAGTATATATTATAGTCTGTTCCCAGTCACACACTGCAGTTGATGTCGATGGCATTGATATTAATCCACATTTAGTGCGAACCAACTTCTGGACCAGGTAAGATGTTAAGAGTTTGGAGATCACCATTCAGCTGCTTACGGTTGATCTGACTCTAGGTCTCAATCCTCTTCCTGAGAACCCTGCCACAGAGTTGAACATACTTAATGACAGCATTTCCTGTTCAAATACCTACAGTATATAGGTTTACAGACATCTGAGTTCTCCTCATATCTTGCATACCCACCTATCTTTGTGTCATTAGCAGACTTGAAGACATCACACGTGATCTCTTAATCCAAGTAATTAAATAGAATATAAATTGACGAGGAACTGGCACTGATGTCTGAGACAAACTCATAGTTCCAGCTTGTTAACTTAAAAACAACCCTTTCATCCTGACTTGATTTTCCATCTGTTTGTCAGTCTGCCTCAGTTCCATGTGCCTTTGCCCTGTGCATAATCCTTTTCTGTGGCATGTTATTGAAAGCACTTCTGGCTCTCATTTATGCATTGCAGGTAGATGTATGGCAGAAATAAGGCACACATGCTCTTACACAAACCAAGTGATGGGATTAGTGATGACTTGGTAGAGGGTTTTAGCAACTATTGAACACTATGGAACTATGGTGAACTGACATTTAGCTTGAGGTAATCACTTCAGTAGCAAGCTCTTAATCCAAGCAACGTGGTGGAAGATGACAGAACAGAATAGTACAACACAGGAACAGGCCCTTAGGCATACATTGTCTATGCTGAATGCCAAACATGATGCCAAGATAAACTAATTTCATCTGTTTGCACATGATCCAAATCCCTTAATATCTAACAGCCTCTTACAAGCCACTATGTATCTGCTTCCACCACCCTGTGTAAAATACTTGCCCTGCATATCTAATCTAGTCCATTTTGCCTGCATTTGAACCATATCTCTCCAAACCTTTCCTGGCCATGTTCCTGTCCAAATGACTTTTAAATGTTGCCATGTCGACTTTTAGGCCAGAATTCCATTTGTTCTTTGGAAATACTGTTTGTAGAGTGTGCAAAGGAATGACACTTGCCTATGGTTTCTCAAGTTATCACAGGACTTGCATTGTTTGTATACTGCAGGCATTTTGTGTGCATCTGGTTCCATGTGCATTTACTGCAGGATTTTGTCAACTACTGAAGTCCCCTGTTAACTATTTTTTCCCTTTTTTCACTGTAGATAAGACAATTTCATTTCATTTGTGCTCAGGGCAATGGGCCTCAAAGGGACTGAATTTATTTTCTAACATGGACACCATATGCTAGCCCTATCAGCAACTCGTGGACTGAATAAAATAAAGTAACATTCTAGGTACAGTTTTGCATGCTGAGAAAGGATAAGCTCGACAGAGGTGAGATCACAGGACACTGGTGTTCGATTCTCCTTTCTGCAGGTAAATGTCACAATGTGCCACTAATTCTATGCTTCGGGGCAAATTGCTGCACATGATACTAATAGTTGATATTTGTTTCAGATAGAAAGCAAACTAGGTGGTGAATGCAGAGTAGAATTTCTCCAGCTGCACTTTATTTGATGGATGCAGAGATGGGCTGCTGACAGCAAACTTTTTTTATATCAGCCCTTGTTGTGTACTGCCATCCACTGGATTCTTATAGGGCATCGTGGATTTTCAAATATTCGGATCATGATTAATGTTACTCCGCTGGGGTATGAGAACAAGAAAAGTTTTACAGCACTGCGGCTTCTTCTAACATAATAATTTTCACATTACAGATGTCAACCATGCCATTAACCATGAACTATCCTGCACCCTAACCATAACCGCACGTCAGTACTGAGCCACTGCAGACTTTGCACTTCTAAGGTTCCACTACATACTTTGGCTTGTACCATCTTGGTCAGGTTTAACTAGAATAACTGATAAATGTATTGTATATTTATTTGCTGTGTTGTGGCATTTAATCTGCCAATTAGGCTGTAGCAAGTAAGACTTTCATTGTTCCAGTCCCAGTGCATATAACAACTAAACACTCTTGTCTCAAAGACTGCTGTAGAGGCTCTGTAATAAGTACTGCAAGTAAATGTTGACGCTTTTATATCTGACGTGTGCATCTGAGGATTTATGAACTGAAATAAAAACAGAACATGTGAGATTGTTAATTCTGTTTCTCTCCACAATGCTGTCTGACTGGCTACATTTATTTCCAATTTTCAGTATTTATTTATTTCCTTTTCAGTAACTAAGAGATAATTAACATTTTTTAAAAGGGCAATACATTTTAGATAGTTAGCAATGAGAAACGTAGGAAAAATGTCATGTTCCATAATTGAGACAGACAACATAGAAACAATTGAGGACAGAAAGAAGGATATGGAGATAGGGTGAATGAAGTGAGGCCTTTGTGGCAACGGATATTTGTGGCCTGTTTCTGCTCCGTGAAAATCAATGTCTTGTGTACTTGGGGAATTCCTCTTCAATCTCCAATTTTCACATTTAATTAAATGGCCATATTTGTTATAATCTTCTTCCACTGTAATCCAATGTTGTTGAAAGTTCAACCATCTTCACTTTGCCCATAATCATTAATGTTCTCGAATAATTGATCAGTTCTTTACTTGTGATTTGGGTGTTCCCAGTCCTTAATCTTTTCTAAAGCTGTAATAGACGATCCACCATTGAGTCCTTCAGTACGACCCGAGAGGTCGGAATGATGTGCTGTGGTATCTATAATTCCATCCCATGCTCATATCCATCTCATGAGGGGTCTCCAAATTAAGGTCCACTTTGAGACTGCATCATTTTGGAAAATTATCTTTAATATATTTCTATAATTTATATAGCTAAAGTTACATCAGAAGTTTTAATACAGCAGATGAAAGGCTGGGGACACCAGCTGGAGAGGGAATGACGGGTGGTAATGGATACGTGTGAGAGCATCAATCTGCAACTTTCGGAAAGCCACTAAATATGCCAAGATGGAATTCCGGACCAAGCAGGAATCCTGAGGCAATGACACAAATACCCGTAGATTGTGACAAGGCTTGCACGCTACAACGCAAAGCTGGGCAGTATTGCTGGGCAACAATGCTTCCCTTCCCCGAAAAACTCAATGCATTCTATGCCTACAGATGTCTGCAAATACTCTTGCCAGCTAGTCAGCATAGGTTCTGAGGTCAAGCTGATTTAGTTCTCAGTGGCATTTCTTAATGTTCATGTGTACCTCATTTAATTTTTGGAATAATTCTTATTGCATCTTCTCCATGGCACTAATATCTCTCCACATGGGTGCATTTTGTTTCCCACTGATGGAAGTGCCATAGATTCAAATGTTATTGATTTGCCAACGTGTCAGGGCTGTCCAAGCCTTTAGTAATTAGTGACATGTAAAATAGTAACCTTTTCACAGGCTGGTCTAAATGACCATCCCCTGGGTGGGGAAATAAAGTTGGCAGGTGAGATTGGGGGGGAATGTTCTGTTGGGAGTAAACCTAATGGGCTAACTTGCCTCCTTCTATGATGCAAAAGTAACCTTAAGATTGTTAGAATTAATTCAATGGGACAATCCATGCTTATGTTCTTTCTTCTTTCAAATTTGCTGCATGTGGTGTTGGGAGAAATCAAAAATAAACTGAGCTGAGCCCAAAGTTTTCTTTGGTTTGCCTAACTCCTTCCAATGTGTAAACCATTCAATCTTCAGGATGATTCATATGTCAACAACCATCCTCTTGGCTTCACTCGATTTCTTCTGAACTACATTTCAGGCTTGGAATTTAGTTTAATTTAGAGATAATGCATGTTAGCAGGTCCTTCATACCAATGAGCCTACACCAACCGCTGATCACCCATTCATACTCATTTTAATCAGGAAATTGTGTCAAACTGTAGAAATTCCTCATAGGTTTTACATTCTGGCATCTGACTACACCGATTTGGTTCTTCCTGACAGATTTGAGTGGAGGATTCTTTTGATGAACTATTTCATGTCTATTTGGATCTGAACATTTCCTCAGGGCCAGTGTGTTGCCAATAGTTCTACAACACAGAGACAGGCTGTTTGGCTCAGTATCCACAAACCACCGTTACCTGAAGAACGGTTCCAACCCAAAACGTCACATATTCCTTTTCTCCAGAGATGCTGCCTGACCCGCTGAGTTACTCCAGCATTATGTGTCAATCACCATTTCCTTAATCTCTTTTTTCCCTCTTGCATTTCCATCATCTGCCTTGATTCACCTCCCATCTATCTACACATGGGGCAATTAATAATAGCCAATTAACCTTCAAAACAGCACATCTTTGACTTGTAGGAAGAAAGCTGAGCAACCAGAAAAACCTTTCGCTCTGATAGATCCTGCCTATTTGAATGGTTGAATGACTGTACCCTTATCCCCTTTCTATTGATTTTCCAAGCTTTTCCTTAAATTGGTGACAGAATAATGAACAGAGGGGTTAGAGGGAATAACACTACAGTGGGACAGTAAATCACTGGTTTCACTAGGCAATCAACAATGTGATATTCAAAATTCTCATAGCACCTAGCTGTGTCATCAGAACATTCTAGGGACATTTGGATTAGGCTTTATTGCTTCTTACTGGAGACCAATTTTCAGCCTGGACAAGTGTGATGGCTAGATTGTTGGAGCCACATATATAAAAAGTGGATGAATATTTGAAAGATTGTCAAATTAGATGTGGGGACCGAGCACAGAAGAGGAGTTGACGCCTGGGACGTATTAGCCATGATCATATTGAATGGCAGGCAGAGCAGGTGCGAGGGACCTGCAGTCTATGCCTGTTCCCATTTTCTTTTTGATCAGGATATTGTTTTCATTCATAATTACTTTCTACTCAGTCACGTGAAGCGGATGTTAGTGGCATTTTCCATTCCTCATAGCACCTGAACTACAAAGACAGGTAAGAGTCAACCACAGTAACGGTCCAAAATCCAAGGCCAGGTTTCCTTCCATTACATTAGTAAATTGGATGGGTTTTATAGCCCACTTCAATTGAGTAATTTTCACAATTATTGGTATTAGATTGTTTAAAAGAAAATCCCTCTTTAGTAACTTGAATTTAAATTCCAATTCAGGTTTCGGGATCAAATGTGCAATGTACAAATTTGTGGGACATGACAAAGTAGGTACAGATTTGATGCTTCCCTGGCTGGGGTGACAGAACTGGGAGTCACATTCTCAGATCACCTCAGCCAGAATGCCTTGCCAACGAGATTCAGCCATTGAGTCTATTCAAGAAATGGGTTAAAGTGGAGACATTTTTTAAATAAGTTATGAGAATCAAAGATATTGTAGTTAGTACTGACAAGTGGCACAGAGATAAATGATCAGATGTAAAATTATTGAATGGCAGGACAGACCTGAAGGGCCAGAGGTTTTTCAACATCTATGAATCTTGCGCATAATTTAAGCTCAATGCTGCCATTCCATCTTACTGGGACAACCATTATTCTTCAAGGACTATGGCTCCCACATGTCTTTGAACATACACAACATGCTTTATTTCAAGCACTTTCCTTGGGAAACCCATCACCATTCCAAGTTTTTTCAAGAACATCTTTGGGTATAACCTGCGCAGTTTTGGACTCCATTTCCTGATTTAGCTGCAGGTTGACAGTAGTCAGTTTATTTCTCACCTCTATCTAAACTTAAAATAAATGTAGATTTAATTTTTTGGGTTATGCCACATTCAGTCAGTCCATGCAAATGTATGGTCCCAACATCTAATCTTTATAAACAATCTTAAGTGGTGTGGAACTATGTATTTTATATTCATCCTTTTGCTCTTATTTAGGCCATCTTAGCCATGTTTTCACTTTTCATTTACATTACCTCTCACAATGGTTGAGTTTGTCTCAATCTGAAGCTTGATGCAGGACTGTTTTCCCTGTCAGTGAACTCGTGATGTTTTTATAGCCTTTCAGTCTAGTTTTTCATTCACATTTTCTTTATTAAAATACATCACCCCAGTTTCCTTATCGAAGAATGATATGAAGGATAACCTTTCACCTGTCTACATGTGGGTTTGAGCTCTGGCTGTAATTACAGAGCTACATTGAGCTCCCTTGTCTCAATCAAGGCTTGTTGTATGGCTGGATAAACTGAGGCCCAACAGAATTAGTCAAAATGCCTTTCAGTTGCCATATATACATTGGCTGTGATTCTAAGCTTTGTAAGGAAATTGTCAACATTCTTATCTGCTTCCTACATCTGACTTCAGTACTTTTATCTGTGCATCTGACAATACGATTTCCATTACAGGTAAATGTTAACATTATCAAAGATCTTGTCAGGACTTATGTTTTGACTTCCCAGTTGTCTAATAATCGTCTAATAATGGATGCAGCTGACATTTTCTCAACCCTTAAACTTTCTCAATGCAGACATAATGTCAGCCTGCCTGTACACAAGTAGGAACAGTGCAAAAATTGAAACCACCCTGTTTTCACTGTTCATTATTTCTTTCTAAAAATCAAATTTTATATTCATGTAGTAAGGAATTTTACATGCTAGACAACTGTCAGCATATATTTAACCAGACCAGTTTCTAAATTAAATCAAAACTCAGATCTGTGGCTAACATCTGGTTTATTTTCAGTCTACAGGCCAGGCGCTACTGAGCAATACAATGTACGATTTCTACAATGAGTGATGTGATACAAGTAGTATGATTTATGATTTACTTGCACCTATATCATAGATCCCTATTCATTCTTACAATTACACAAGTCTAGTCCCAAATTGATGAACTTTGTCTATCGGTTGCAATCACACATTTTTGGATTAACCCAGCACCTTTCCATCCCACTGATTTAAGGAGAGGGTTTGGAATCTAGAAACAGTAAGAGAGTGCATGGGGGCGCTTGGTATAAACAGATTCTGGATCACCACCTTGGGCAGTCCTGCAAGGGGACTAAGTGTTCTGAGATGGCTGATGAAGGCAATGTGGGATCCACGGACACTGGTATCGGCGAGGCAGGAAGTATTTGATGGGGTTCTGAGGATGGCTGGAGTAGTGAGGTCTGTTATTTCCACTGGGTTTCTTGTCCAGTGTGGCTGGCCCATTGGAGTTAGATGATGTAATCGGAGCCTCTGCTGGGGATGCTGGGCTAGGAGAGGAGCACTGACGTTGGTTCATTTAGTCTACAAGCGGATATGACGAAATCTTGCAAACATGGTGTTCGTGATACCCATATTCGAGATTTACTTGTCGATGTCTTTCAACCATATTGGAGAGCAGAAATCATTGCTGGCTGGTAGATCATGTTTTGTTGTTGTTGCTGAGTTTGATGTCTTGAACTACAAATACCCTTTTCCACAAATAGTTGAAGGATATGTTTGCTCATTACAGGTAGTGGTGAACCTTTTCACTGATGTCTACCTTCAGTAAGTGGTAGCAGCCAAGACATGAATGCAATCCATGTTCTTGAGGGGCATATTATTAGCCTTTATGCTGAGGGGCTGATTTGAGGATGCTTTGTGTAAGGCCAATTTCTTTGTGCTGCAAGTGAATGAGCCAATGATCTGGAGCTTAGCTTCCAAGTCTGTATGCACATAAGTGTCGGCTGCATTTTGCAACTCTAACAGAGATTGCAGTAACCTTGGTTCGAGAGACCAAGTGATGCAAATGGAACAATTGCCCATTCAGTCTACTGCTCCAGTTCAGAAGGAAACTTGCTGCAGGCAAGGTGAAGAAGAAAGATTGAGAAATGTATAGGATGACACACATATTGCCAGACACTAATTTGAACCGAGACTGGACCCGTTGTGGACTTGTTAGAAACATGGCTTCCATCAAACATAGCAGTTATATAATAGTCAGATTTCTGAGGCAGCAAAATTTAAGAAGCTTTCTCCAAAGTTCCTCTCGGTTGTCAGTCAAAGGCTTTAGTGTGGTCAAAGATGGCCATACACAGTAGCTGTTGCTGCTCCTTGAATTATCATATCTATTTTGTCTCTTGCAGGATGGCATCCACAATGCGTTTTGGAGAGCTCTTCCTCCACCTCGACAATGACTTCCCTGCAGCAGACAGCAGGAGGACACCTTTAATGTCCACACTAACATCTGTCTCTTTTCCTGAAGATGGTCACAATTACAGCTTCTCAGGTCCCTGAATATCTTTCTCTTCACAAAGGTGGGAAATTAGGCTGTAAATTTGTGGTAAGTGCCACTGCCAACTTTGAGAACTTCAACGGAAAATCATCTGACCCAAGGTCTTGCTGTTTGTCAGTTGACAATGATCTTTTCAGCCTTTTGTTGGTCTGCAGATGGCGAGTCTAAAATTAATATTGTGCTGTGGGATGGAGGCAAAGACAGAGTTGCGGTTGAGGAGTTCTTTGAGTCGAACCTACCAACAGGTGCTAACTGATCTTTTGTTCTTGATAAGTCTGCATCTATATTAGCTCTTAGAGTGGAGGGCCATAAGGTGTTTGAGCCACAGATGGTCTTGACGAGCTAAAGAATCCATGCACATCACGATTTTCAACTAGTTGCTGAATTAACTGTGATCTTTCCACCCATTTATTCTTTAGGTCACGAGTTTTTTGTTGGACCTCAGCCTTCAGTTGTCTGTAGAGTTGTTTTTTCTCATTTGAAGTGTGATCGAGTTTCCATTCCAAGAAGGCCTTGCGTTTACGAATAATTAGGTCCTGGATCTCAGGGTCGTTTTCATCAAACCACTCCTGGTGTTTTCTGGTAGAGAAGTCAAGAGCAGTAGCAGAATATTAGGAAGCATGGTGTGAACAGGATCTGTATGTGCAGAGAGCAATGAAGAATCGACCTATCTAAAACAATGCAAAGAGAGGAGAGTTTGAGTACCGGGGCAAATATTGGGACAGAGCAGGATAGTACAGTCAGGATACACATGGAAAGTTGAGAGAACTCTGAGGTACACAATAGATAGAGAATGTCTTCGATGGGCAAAACTCAGACAATTAGGCCAAGAACAAAAAGGAGGCAAAATCAGCAAAATGTCATGGTGAATTGACCCTGGAGACTGAAGTCTTTTCCCAATGTTTTGCATGACCTATGCTGACATATGTAACAATTAGAAATATTCCAGGGTTGCCTACATCAGCAGCAGCAAGAGATGCCATTTCATCTCTGCAAGCAAACCAAGATTAAGTCTTTCATTACTGGGGATCTGTAAAGCATGGGAAGTCAATGTATGCTTTTCCCAGTTTGAGTTGGAAATCTTGCCAATACTAGAGATTTATAATTATTTCTGTCTGATAAGAGGGAAAGATTTAACATCAAAATAAACTAGAACTTAATTTATTGAAAATCTGAGTGTAATGTGAGAGGAGCCAGAGGTTAAATAATTTACCATAAAATGATGACAAAGAAAAATATCAGTCAAATAAAACTGCAAGATAAAATGCAATCCCATTAAGAATCAGACACAAAACCTTCTGCTGGAACACTAACGTCAGACGAGCAGGTGGAGAGGTTAAATTGAATCAAACAATTTCAACATGTAACATTTGTTAAATATAATTGTGTCTATACATACTACCAATTTTTGAAAGGTCCATGGATAGATATTTAAACAAATAAGAATCCATGAATACGATGGACAACATATTAAAAAAAGTCAGTGCTTGACATTTCCAGAAATAATGCCGTGATTTTTTTGTGCTACTTACTTCCGCTGTCCTCCTCCACCTCCTCTAACCATACTGTAACTTGCCACAGATTGACCAGACATGCTCCGTCCATCACCTATAACAGCAGTGCGTAAGTGAATAACCTTCACATTTAATTAACATGGAACATTAAAAGCCAGTGAATCACAAATGAAGCGAGGATGGAAGGTTCGCCTGATAAGGGATGAAGATATATATAGGGAGAGGATGTAATAGTGAAAATGAGATAGATACGGTCATGAACTGGAAACTGTTAATATCCCAAAGGCCTTCCAAAATATTGTGTTTCAAGGTGCAAACAAGGAGAGCTAAAGTAAAGATGATGTTGACAGAAACATCTTCCTTGGAACATGAAGGATAATTCCATCATTTTCACTTTTTATTTCAAATTTCCTGCATTTGCTGTATATTACTTCTGTATATCCTGGCTTATATTCCACAATTATATTTGGCAAAAAGATCAAGAGACCCAAATATTCAATCAAATGAAGAGAAAAGCACCAAGAGGGATCAATTCCAAACAAATCTTTTAATTTTGTGATGCATTCTCATTTGATTACACCAACTGCACAGATTTACAATTACAAGCAAATGCAATTCAACATTTTACATGATGCATCAATGCCGAGCCATGCAACACAAAAGCAGGCCCTTCAGCCCAATTTGAACATGCCGACCAAGATGTCTATCCAAGCTAGTTCTATTTGCCTGTGTTTAGCCTACATCCCTCTAAACCCTTTCTATCCATGTTCCTGCAAAATAAGTAGCTCAGGTCAGACATACTTCTGGTTATTAATTTACAAATCCTTCATTTTAAATTGATTTTGAATACAGATCAAGTGAAAATCTATTTCCATATTAAGTAGAGATAAGTTCAAGGAGCAAAATTAGGCCATTCATCCCATCAAGTCTACTAGCGCTTCTAGCATGGCTGATCGGTCTTTTCCACTCAACCCCATTCTCCAGCCATCTCCCCATAGCCCCCAAAACCCTATTAAGATCTAACAAGTAGTGCTGCTTAAGATATCAAATATCAATCCTTTGAACTGAAACTTGCTGGTAACTGCAGGGAGCTTAATCCCAACTGGTGATTTTCTTCCCATCTTCCATTACTCCCCGACTTCCCCACCACGTTAAGACCTCTGAAACATCTACATTGAAGTTTTCCTGACTGATATATTGGGTGACCCTGGGTAGACAGGTCCGTTCGTGTGGCCTTGAATGCTCGCACCGCTGCCTGCAACTCGGGCCTGGCATCAGGAAACATGGACGTCTACAAGGCAGAGTCCTACCGACTGCAAAGGGCGGTGAAGGACGCAAAAAGGAGGTACAGGGACAAGATGGAGTCACAGATGGAGCAGCAGGACACCAGACGCTTGTGGCAGGGGCTACGGACTGTAACCAACTACCGGAGCACCCCACCCTCATCCGTAAGTGCCGGCACCTCCCTAGCTGATGACCTGAACTCCTTTTACGCTCGTTTCGAGATGGGCAACACCACCCCAGGTCTGCCGACTATCGACAATACCGCCAGCGGGCTGGCTACCGAAGCTGAAGGGAGGAATGTGCACACATTCTCGCTGTCCGAGCACGACGTGAGGAGGGCTCTGACACGGGTGAACACGAGGAAAGCTGCAGGCCCCGATGGCATCTCGGGGCGAGTACTCAAGTCCTGTGCTACGCAGCTAGCTCCAGTGCTCACTACAATATTCAACCTCTCCCTGGACAAGTCCGTGGTCCCTGCCTGCTTCAAAAAATCCACAATTGTACCGGTACCAAAAAATGCCTCCCCAGCCTGTCTGAATGACTACCGTCCGGTGGCCCTTACCTCGGTAGTCATGAAATGCTTTGAGAGGCTGGTGAAGAAACACATCTGCGCCTTCCTCCCTCGGAACATGGACCCGTTGCAGTTCGCATACCGTCCGAAAAGATCCACGGACGATGCGGTCTCCCAGGTTTTGCACACCGCTCTCTCTCATCTTGACAGCCAGAAGGGGGGCTACGTGAGGATGCTGTTCATAGACTTCAGTTCAGCCTTCAACACGATAGTCCCTACCAGACTGGCCGGGAAGCTACTGGAATTGGGGCTCAACACCTCCCTGTGTGCCTGGGTCCTGGACTTTCTCACCGCCAGGCCCCAGGTAGTCAAGATGAGAGGGAATACATCGAAGTCCCTCACCCTGAGCACAGGATCGCCCCAGGGTTGCGTCCTCAGCCCCCTATTGTACTCCCTGTACACACATGACTGTGTGGCTAGGTTCAGCTCCAACTCAATAATTAAGTTTGCTGATGACACTGTGGTGGTGGGCCTGATCTCAGACAACGATGAGAAGGCCTACCAGGAGGAGGTGGCTGATCTAGCACTCTGGTGCCAGGACAACAGCCTCCTCTTGAACATCAAAAAAACTAAGGACCTGATCGTGGACTTTAGGAGGGCACATCATCCGAGGACGTACACACCATTGAGGATAAATGGGGATCCTGTGGATAGGGTGAGCTGTTTTAAATATCTGGGAGTCCACATCTCTGAGGATATGACATGGACATCACACGCCTCAGCACTCGTGAGTAAGGCAAGGCAGCGCCTTTACCACCTCAGGCAATTGAGGAAATTCAGAGTGTCTCCGAGGATCCTCCAGCGCTTCTACGCAGCGGCTGTGGAAAGCATCTTGTCCGGAAACATTACCATCTGGTTTGGGAATTGCTCTGCCCAGGACAAGAGGCTCTGCAGAGAGTAGTGCGTTCGGCCGAACGCACTTTGGGAACTTCACTCGCCCCCCTGCAGGAACTATACATCAGGAGGTGCAACTCCAGAGCCAATAAAATCATGGGAGACCCCTTCCACCCATGCAACGGACTGTTCCAGCTGCTACGGTCAGGCAAACACCTCCGTTGCCCTGCTGTGAGAACTGAGAGGTTGAGAAGGAGTTTCTTCCCAGAGGCCATTCGGACTGTAAACTCCTACCTCACCAGGGACTAACTTTACTGAACGTTTTTCCTTCGAATATTTAATATGTAAAAGAATATGTGTGTGTTTATGATTGTGTTTATAATTTGTTTGGTTGTTTGTTTGTTTGTCTTTTTGCACAAAGTCCGCGAGCATTGCCACTTTCATTTCACTGCACATCTCGTATGTGTATGTGACGAATAAACTTGACTTGACTCGAAGTATGAGTTAAATAATGTCAGGTTACTATTTTTCTTCCAAAATTTATCAATACCACTCCCATCTACTGTTTTGACCATTTCAGATCTTTTGATTATTTTTCTCTGATCTTTTTTCTAACATATCATCCCATTTGTAATATAGTTTCTCCTGCAATCCACCCTATCTACACTAACAATTTGTCCTTGATCAACATTTGGCCAAGAAAGCACACCAATGCCTCTACTTCCTGAGAAGACAAAGAAAATACAGCACGTCTCCTATGACCCTCACCAACTTTTATAAATGCACTGTAAAAAATATCTTATCTGCATCATAACTTGGTTTGGCAACCATTCTGCCCAAGTCCAAAAGATATTGCAGAGTTGTGGATGGAGCCCAGTCAACCACACAGACCAGCCTCCCCTCCCTCAATGACTCCATCTACACTTCACACTACCTCGGGAAAGCAACCAAATTAATTATGTTGGATGCTTTCCTGAGGTAATGTGAAATACCAACAGATTCAGGAAAAGCTTCTTCCTCACTCTTATCAAAAGCCAAGTACATAGTCCCGTTTCCCGATCTCCCAACCTATCTCATTGTGACCCTTGCATTTTGTAAAATCTGCACTTTCTCTGTTGCTGTAACCCTTAATTCTGTACTCTGGTATTTTTCTCCTTGCACTACCTGTTGTACTTATGTATGGCTTGAATGTACTCATTTCTAACATCATTTGACTGGATAGCACATAAACAAGGTTTTTCCCCCCCACTGTATCTCCAGATGCATGGCACTAATAAATCAGTATCACAAGCTTTCCTTTGTATTCTCTTCCACCAGTTATTTACTTTATGACATGGCTTACTTCTCCAACTTTCACCAGTTCTGATGTAAAGTTATGATTTGAACATAATGTTCCTCTTGATATTCCCTTCCCATAACCAGTTTATTGATGAATGAGAACAGTTCATCCTAGTTAATTAAAAAATGTGACAAATTTGGATAGAGGCCACAGCTACTCTTGGCCATTGAAGACTTATTATAATACAGGAAGATTCCATTCAGCCCATTTCATCCATGTTGACTTCCAGCCGATCAAACCATCAGTCCCACCTATTTCCCTGTAATCCTGCAAGTCATTCTCTTTAAAATTCTCACCAACTCTCCTATGATTTTTCTGACATGTTCTCATGTTTAACTGTATTAAAAAGTAACCAACAGCTGTCAATCGACCTACCATATATCTAAGATGTGGAAGGAAACAGCACCCAGAGGAAACCCACAGGGAAAGTATGCAAAATCCATTCAGACAAGAATCAATTTCAGGATCAAACGCAGGACCCTGGAGTTGTGAGGAAACAAACATAATTGCTGTACCCCTGTGTCAGCCCATGGCCAATAAACCCACCTACACCTCATAGGTAGATTAGAGGAAATGGCAGTATCCAGGGGAAACCAATGTGGTCACCGGGCAAACTTATGTGTGCAAACTTCACAGAATGCACTGGCCGATAACGGCTACTGATAAACTCCATACAGCACGAGTCACTAGCTTCTGTTATGCATAAACAATGACTTTGGGGAATGAAACGGTCAGAAACAAAGATAATTTATTTCTTCACGTTAGTCAGAAACACAATGCCATTAATGAATTTCACCTTGCCAATGATCCCTTGACATAATTCCGTCATCCATTATCCCTTGCCCGGAACGATCAGGATATCCATCCATTTTCCGACTACGATCACTGTTCCAATCTCGATTGCAAGTGCTGAGAACACAAAAATATACACTTCAAATTAAACATTAAAAATAAGAGGGCATAAGAGGGCCAAGTTTTAAGTTGGAGCCTCCACAAATAACAGAAAAGATAGACAGATAATCATCAAATATTGCCCCTATGTTTTTAAAATATTTTGGAAGTGTTTCATGAATTCAAATAATTTGTTCTTTCTGCAACTTTGTTCTTTCTGCAACAAGATTAATCATAAATATTCTCAATTAGTACAGGCAAATCTTGTGGTTTCTGATAACCCAAATAAAATTGAAAAGTGAAATTTAAACACGGATGTGGAAAAAGATCACCCCAAGGGAATCGAATCTTCCTGTTGTCATGTCCGTAAACAAGGACACCCAGTCACAATAAACTGCAAATATACTATGGTATAGTTCACGAATAATCTTGAGTACTTGTTCCCATGTTAAACCCCTGCATGGTCCCTGAAATTAATTGCTATTCTGCCCAAAATGGTCCCTTGGTTCTGCAAGTCCAAAGAGTGAAGTGATGGTAGGACAACTGAAGTCAGTAAACATCTCAGGAAATGTGGCCAATACTGAATGGAGTTTGGCATCAAAGTTAACACAGAGATCTTGAACAATTCTTTGAGATAGTGACATGGACACAAAAAGCTGGAGTAATTCAGCAGGTCAGGCAGCATCTCTGGCGAAAAGGAATATGTGATATTTCAGGTCGAGACCCTTCTTCAGTCTGAGAGTCAGAGGAAAGGGGAACGAGAGATATAGAACAAATTAATAAAGATATGCAAAAAAGTAACAATGATCAAGGAAAGGGTCCATTGTTGGCTGTGGGCTAGTTGATGACAAGTTATACAGGCAATGAAACTCAACATTAGTAGGGTGGGGGAGGGACGGAGACAGAGGGGGGGATGCAAGGGTTACTTGGAGTTACAGAAATCAATATTCATACCGCTTCTTAATTCTACTGTGATTTAAACCAGGTTGATCTTGAAGAGTGGGAATCCAAACCAACAACCTTCCTTAAACTAATTTTAGTACTTTGTCTAATATCCCAGCTGACACTATTATGGATATGATTGGCTGGTATGGTGCAACATCAAAACATTCTTAGAGGACAAATACTTTGTAGTGGTTATCACACTATGCAAAGATTTAGAAGCAAAATGACATTATTTACCTTTCATAAGGCTTATCGTAAGCCCGTTCAGAGGGCCTTTCGAAAGGCCTTCTCGCAGACTGTTCATAATGCATCGCTCTGAACAGTTTTTCCTTCTCTTGATGTATTAGCTCCAGTTCTCGTCTCCTCTCCTGTATGGAAAAACATGCCATGTGTCATTGTAACAAACGTATAGTTTATGTGCAAGCAGCTTAAGCCAACAGTATGCAATCACCTAATTATCAGTTGACTTTTGTTTCTGGTTCAACTTTTTGTACATGTCCAAATCATAGTATTTAAATGGAGTCTTAAAACATTTAGAAATATTAGCAGATTAGTAATTTTAAAATGCTTACTCACAACATGGTCAGTTTTTTAAACGTCATCAGTTAAAGGTGCTTGTATTTTAATACTTCTAAAGGTCATTGGAGCGGCACGGTGATGCAGCGACAGACCTGCTTGCCTTACAGCGCCAGAGACCCAGGTTCGATCCTGACTACAGGTTCTTGTCTGTACAGTGCTTGTACTTTCTCCTCATGGCCTGCGTGGGTTTTTATTCTGGGTGCTCGGGTTTTCTCCCACACTCCAAAGACGTACAGGTACGTCGTAGGTTAATTGGTTTGGCATAATTGTAAATTGTCCCTAGTGTGTGTAGGATAGTGTAAGTGTGCGGGAATCGCTGGTCGGCGCGGACTCAGTGGGCCCAAAGGGCCTGTTTCCGTGCTGTATCTCTGAACTAAAAACTAAATCTGCTCCATCGGATTCATCAAACAATCATTTTGGTAAGTTATTCAGACACCTTAGTATTCTAATCCCAATCTTTCTCAAACATTTCTTAATGAGGAATATTTTGCACTGTTCCAATCTGATTGAACAGACACAGAATCTGCAGATGTTGAAATCTGCAGCAACAAACAATCTGCTGGAGGAACTCAGCAGGCTGAGCCGCATCTGAGGGCGTCAGAGAGTCATACTGCATGGACTCGGGCCCTTTGGTCCAACTCAGCCATGTTATCTAAGATGCCACATCTAAGCTAGTCCCATTAGCCCGAATTTAGCTCTAGCCTTTCCTATGCATAGTAAACGTTTTAGGTCAAAACACAGCATCAGAACGTAAATGCCAACCGTTCCTTTCTGACAATGCTGTTCGACCC
The DNA here is from genome assembly GCF_010909765.2 of Amblyraja radiata. Lineage (NCBI taxonomy): Eukaryota > Metazoa > Chordata > Chondrichthyes > Rajiformes > Rajidae > Amblyraja > Amblyraja radiata. Next base: position 18,958,269 of record NC_045984.1, read on the forward strand.
CCCAAGTTTCTCCTGCAGATTGTTTGTTGCCCCAACTCAGTGAAACCAAGTATTTATTCTCACTCTAATCTCAGGCCATTGCTTCAATTTAGAACATTTTGTTAGTTTACATGCAGTTACCTTTGCTATTATTTATAAATATGTTATGACAATCCAATCTGAAATGTAGTTTATTTACCTCTTCAACAAGCAACCTCTCTCTCTCCAGTGTCTCTCTCCAGTTCCTCTCTCTTTCAAGTCGCATCCTCTCAATTTGCAGACGCTCTCGTTCCCTCTCCAGAATTTGACTACCTTCCCGTTCCCATCGGCTTTCTCGAGTCGGCACATCTCGTTCTCTGGAGGTAGCACTTGAGTTTCTTGGAGATTTGCAAAATAAAAGTTCGTCACTTGCTTCATCAATTCCGTGCTAGATTTGAAAATATTTTTGTCCCACTCCACTGCATTGCACTAGCCCCCTCCATTTCTTAAAAGCAGTTATTCATTTATTTTGTCTTAATATTAATTGAATTAGTGAGCTTTTTTAATAACTGCATCTTTTTCTAAATTTACAATGACCCCTTGGTGACCTGCCTCCCTTGGTCTATTTTAAAACCTAGGTGATAGCTGACCAGAAGAATCCAGGAAGAAGTTTTATACCATGTTCTTGTAGCCCTTATCAAACAGTTTCATTATCTTAACAGTGATATCTTGGCTGTCTGCATATTCAATATCTTCAACTTCTGCTGCATGCGATGGAGGATCTTTGGTCCCAATACAATCTACTATGTTTTCTTGGAATTAACCTCTAAACTAAACTTCAGTGCCCTCCATAATGTTTGGGACGCACCCCTCATTTATTTATTTGCCTCTGTACTCCACAATTTAAGATTTGTAATATGAAACATCACATGTGGTTAAAGTGCACATTGTCAGATTTTAATAAAGGCCATTTTTATACATTTTGGTTTCACCATGTATAAATAGAAATTACAGCAGTGTTTATACACAGTCCCCCCCATTTCAGGGACCCATAATGGTTGGGACACAGCAATGTCATGTAAATGAAAGTAGTTTTTTGTTGCATATCCTTTACATTCAATGACTGTTTGAAGTCTGCGATTCATGGACATCACCAGTTCCTGGGTCTCTTCTCTGGTGATGCTCTGCCAGGCCTATATTGCAGCCTTTAGCTTATGCTTGTTTTTGACCATTTTTTAGCTTTGAAGAACTCCTTTGTTGCTTCAGCAGTATGTTTGGGATCATTGTCTTGTCGTAGAATGAACCGCCGGCCAATGAGTTTTGAGGTATTTGTTTGAACTTGAGCAGATAGGATGTGTCTATACACTTCAGAATTAATTATGCTACTAGCATCAGCAGTTGTATCATCAATGAAGTTAAGCGAACCAGTATCTTTGTGTTAAATCTTATTGTGTATTTTGTGTTCTTTTAATGCTGGCAAATTCATTTCACTGCACCTTTGGGTGTATGTGACGAATAAAACTGACTTTGACTTTGTGTACCATGTGAAAATCTACAGTTTAAGGAGCATTCTTCAAACAAAATGGTACTAACTCCAATCAAGTCTAAGAAGAACCAATTTATTCTGAGGGGAATGAATCTTTGGAACTCTATTTCACGGTCCTCTGAGACAGACAGCCTTTGAATACTTAAAGCAGGAGTAGTTAGATAGCTGATTAGTAGGGACGCAAACAATTACAAAAGGTAGAAAGGAAAGAAGATTTGAGGTTACAATTACCTCAGCAAAAACTTCAGGTTTCGAGTGAACTATTCCTACTCTGTAGTCTGCAGTATAGTCATACTCCTGCATGGTTATAATTGAGCTCAACCGTTGAGGAATAGCACCTCATTTTCCATCCAGCTTTTCAGACTCAATATCAGATTATGCAGCTGCAGGTAACTTGCTTTCTCCATCCTTAACAGAGCTGACCATTCCTGCTGCAAATCCTTTGTTTGGCACATCAGAACTTAATTTCTCTATATTAGCAGACCCTGACCTGTTCGGCATGTTCCACAGAGCTGCTATTTGAAGCAGCTTATACGCTGTTTGTCAAGTCAAACTGAAATGAAAGAACAGGTGCAGAGAAATGCTACATTGAAATCACGAGACAGTGATTAAAGTGGGCGGATCCCCAGCCTGCCGAGTTCTGCCCGGGGGTCAAAAGGGCACACAGCACCAGAAGCCAGTGAAGAAGACACAAGAGACTTGCGAGCGGCAAAACTTGAACAGTAAATCAAAAGGACTGTCCGAAAAGACTGCCGCGATAGCCAGAAAAGGCAAGCAGGACTGATTTTCTACAGACCCGATTGGCAGCCGGTTTTTCACCTGATAAAGACCAAATCTGGTAAAGACTAAAACTGCTAAAAAACTGCTAAAGACTAATTAATCTGCCAAAATAAAAGGAGGAGAAAATAAAAAAGGTGGAAAAGAAGTGTTTGGTCTGAGTGAATCCAGTTCATCATTTCGGGGTAGATAAATCAAATCCCTTTCAAGCGGGGAAACTGCAAAAACATTAGAAGACTTGACAGTGAAAAACCGGGCGGGGCCAGGAGATCTGGAAACCTGGAAAAGAGACAGTTAAGTCAAGATAAAACATGGCTGATGAAGTTGCTGGAAAGTCAGCTGAGCAGCTCTAGCTGAAGAGGACAACAGCAAAACGGGCATTCTCTCGTCTTGTTAACAGCATCATTAGGAACCATGAAGAAATGTCTGAAGAGGAGCTCAGGAACAATTTCAACAAACTCATGCAGGAGGCCGAAAAAGTCATGGAAGCCAATGACGATGTGGAGGCTGGACTCATTGCAGAGCTGGAGGCGGAGCTGGACGCAGATGAAGAAACTGTGTTAACTGAACAGCAAAATGCCGACCTGGCAAAGACTGCAAAGGAGTGCGAGTCGAAACTAAAAGAGGTCAAAGGGCTCATCCAGGACACTCTATGGGCAAACTTTGGAAATGTTGAATTATCCAACTCACTACAGACAGCAGATGGTGCATGTGAACTTGCTGCTGCCACCGCACCATCAAATAGCAACCAAGAAGCATATGAATTCATGCTTAACCACCTGCAGAAACTGGTAGAGACTGCAATGGAGACGTACAGTCGGTGGAAACGTTGGGTCCCTCTGGATGAGCAAGAGAGCTTCCAGAAACACCTAACACTCGAGCTTCTCGTCCCCAAGCTGGTTTCCAGGAAGGCTGACTTCATACAGGCAAGAATAAAGAAGGACGCTGAAGGATTAGCACAAGCGGCGAATGCTTTCAATTATCCTTCACCAGCCATCAGACTGAGACCCACGGCCCTTCCTAAGTTTACTGGAAACAAGCGTGACTTTTATAGATGGAGGAAGGATTGGGAAGCACTGCAAAAGCAAGGTGAACCCACTGGATCAAATGAGGTGAAGAAGGTTCAATTGCTGGACAGTCTGGAGGACAAAATTACAAGAGACCTCCGCCTCACAAGTTATAACACTGCAGATGATATATTTCGTGTCCTAGAGAACCGGTTTGGAAATCAAACAGCTATTGCTATTGAGATAGTGGAGGAGCTTCAGAGAATCCCACCTGTCAGAGGACATCAGCCACGTAAAATAGTGGAATTAATTCAAGCTGTGGAAAAGGCGCTTAAGGACTTGAGCGATCTCGGAGACACAGGCGCTATTAAAAATCCACTGATGACAAAATCAATTGAAACCAAGCTTCCAGAAACCCTCAAGAAGGAATGGCTGGTTTATGTAGCTGACAAGAGGAATGCTGTGGCACCAGAGAAACGGTTTGACAGTCTCTTGTTATTTCTCAAAGAGCAGGAGAGCATATACGAACAGCTCGAGCAACTGAGGGACGAGGAGCCGAGTAGAAAGGAAACTCGGACTGAACCAAGACATGCCAGAACCAAGTCAGGAAATGACCACACAAGTTGTGTAGTCTGTGGGGACGTAAAGCATAAAGGGAAGCTGTACTTCTGCAAGCAGTTTCGAGGGCTAAAGCTGACAGTGAAAAGAACTGCAGTAAAGAAGTTGGGAGCATGCAAAAAGTGTCTTGAAGTTCATGATGATGGTTCATACTGCAAACCTGCATATCTGTGTAAAAATCAAATCTGCAAGGATGAACAGACTCCTGAGCATCATTTTTATCTGTGCCCCAATTATGAGATGAGGAAAAGCAGTGTGGATCAGAGAAGGAGTAAATTTGGTCCAGAGGAAGATAAAGGCAAGAAGAAATATACAGTGCACCAAGAGGAGTTTTTCAGCAAACTTCCACCAGAGTTGGCAAAACAATGCCGAGATGTGTTCTCCAACACTGCATCAAGAGCCTTCAACACTGCAAAGCATCAGCCAAGCCTCCTAAATGAAGGTGGACTGCAAGAGCATCCAGTGATTATGATGCTTCTGGAGGTCGTAGCAAATGCTGGACAAAAGGTTGGGACATTAATTGACTTGGCTTCAGATACCAACTACATAACTCACAAGGCTGCGAGTAGACTGAACCTTAGGAGTGAAGACATCACGCTTATCGTCCATGGAGTTGGGGGGATGAAGGTCCACGTAGAGACGAGGCGCTACCTTCTAAAGATCCGAGTGAAGACTCCCAAGGGCACACTCAAGTCGCACCAGTTAGTTTGTTATGGATTGGACAGCATTGCAGATGTTCACAAACATGTGACACCACAGCAGCTGCAAAAGTTCTTTCCAGACGTCCCACTTGAGGAACTTGTGAGACCAAAAGAGATACATTTGCTCATAAGCCATAGAGAAGGTCAGCTAGCGCCTCAGAGGATTAGAACTGTTGGAGATCTCATTCTGTGGGATGGACCATTGGGAAAGACTGTTGGAGGTTGTCATCCTGAGCTGTTTGAGAAGCTTACCATGTCAGCCCACATGTCCAAAACACACTTCGCAAGATCAATGAGAGCAGCTGCTTTAAAGTATGAGGAGCTCACTGCCCCAGTCCCTGAGGAACTTTCACCAAACGGGCAGGTCGCCGTCAAAGTTCAGAAGTCACGTACATCAACCGCCAATCGGGACTTCTTGGATTGGTGGAAGTGGGATAGCATTGGAGCAGCATGCGAGCCAAAGTGCGGGGGTTGCCGCTGTGGAAACTGCCAGCCAGGCGGAAAAGAAATGACTCTTGCTGAAGAGAGAGAGCTCGAAGTAGTAAGGGAAGGCCTCACCTACGTAACAGGAGACCGTCACAGTAAAGACCCACATTGGCATGCTAGCTATCCTTGGTTGGAAGACCCAGCTTCTCTACCAAATAATAAAAGGACAGTGGAAGCCACATTTCTCAGGACGGAGAGGCAGCTATCCAGAGAACCTGAATGGAAAAGTGCCTACACAGCTCAGGTGCACGACATGGTGGACCGAAAGGCTGCAATCAAATTATCCGAAGACACGATTGCAAACTGGAAGGGACCAGTGTGGTATGTGAGTCACCTTAATGCTCCAAACCCCCACTCTGTCACAACCCCAGTGAGACTAGTGTGGAACAGCAGCCAAAAGTGCAATGGTGTCAGCTTAAATGATTTGCTGATGAAATGTCCAGACGTCCTCAACCAAATTCGCGCCGTCCTCCTCACATTCAGAGGCGGAATCTATGCTGCTCTGGGAGACAAAGAAGATGTATAACTCAGTCTGGTTGGAGGACCGTGAAGTACACTTACACAGATTCCTCTGGCGAGATTCCGAGGACGAGGAGCTGGGAGAGTATGCTATCACAAGAGTGAACATCGGAGACAAACCTGCGGGGTGCATTGCACAGTTGGCAATGCGTGAGACTGCTAATCTTCCTTCTTTTACCCACCTCAAGGATGAGCAGCAAGTGCTCCAGAAAGACAGCTATGTTGACGACATCCTCACATCTCACAACAGCCTCGACCAGTTGAGAATCATCACAGCAAATGTGGAACGAATCCTAAAAGCTGGTGGGTTTGAGCTCAAGCCTTGGGTTCTGTCTGGCCAAAGTGGGAGGAAGGAGGACAGTGATGCTTTAAAGAAAAGCAAAACAAAAAGCATAATCCTACCAAACCAAATGCATGATGATGATAACAAGGCACTTGGTCTGGGCTACATTGTTGAAGAGGACATGCTCCACGTTATGGTGGGAATCAATTTCTCCAAGAGAAAGAAAAAGATGCGGCTTGGTCAAAGCCTTCTACAAGAGCAAATCAAAACTCAGACGCCAAATCCCCTAACAAGAAGAGAGCTTCTCAGCCAGGTAGCAGGGCTATATGACCCCATCGGCATAGTGGCTCCTGTTAAGCAAAAGGGAGCGATTCTAGTATGCAGAGCTTTCCAAGAAGCAAAAGAGGGAAGCTGTTCGGTCAGAGACACATGGGACATGGCACTCTCAGATGGACTCAGGGAGGATGCAATTAAGCTCTTTGAAGAGTTCGTACAACTTGGAAAAGTCAAGTTCGTCAAGGCACTGACTCCCTCTTGCTCCGCAACTGAACCCTTGGGAATCACCTTTTCTGACGGAAGTGAGCACACCTACGGGGCAGTGATGTACCTGAGATGGGATTCAGACCATGGCCCAATTGTCAGACTTGTGGAATCCAAGGCCAAGTTAACTCCCTTGGACCACAGAGGAGACGCTGTTAAAGCAAAGATGTGCGGAGCAGTGTTCGCCTCATGCTTAAAGAAGTATTTTGAGCTACACAGTCGAATTCAAGTGGAAAAGTGGTATAATCTTGTGGATAGCCAAACAATCCTTGGTGCAATACAGCGAGAAAGCTACGGATTTCAGACATTCTTCGCCAATCGGATTGGAGAGATTCAAACAAGCACCAACATTCAGGACTGGCAGTGGATTCCTGGCCCACAAAACATCGCTGATGTAATCACCAGAGGTGCCAGCCCTCAAGACCTTGATCAGTATTCGGAGTGGCAAAATGGACCGAAGTTCCTGGTATTGCCTGTGAGTGAGTGGCCAATAAAATCAGCTAAAGAACTGGCTGCCACTGCCAGAGAGAACATCAACAAGTTACAGAAGAAAGCTTTTGTTGCAGCACTATCAAGAGGCAAAGTAGAGAACCAAGAACCGGAACCAACAAGCCCAGAGACCACCTGCGGGGTCAGCTATTCAGAACCTTGTTGATGTCAAGCGGTTCAGCGTTCTAACTCGACTGATCAAGACAGTCGCATGGATTTGGAGAGAAGCGAAGAGGTTTCTTGGCAAGAACATAGCCCTAAACAATCCAAAGTGGGAGGCCATCTCTTTGACAGGAGTCATTACAATAAGAGAACAAGAAAATGCTCTAAAAAACTTTTTTTTGTGCTGCGCAATTGGGCACAACTTTCCCAAGCACCACAACAGTTCGACTGGTAGCCTATAAAGACCAAGTTCAAACCTAGACTTCAAAGTTTGACTTTAAAGCGTCGATCTCCCAAGTGGTTCCATTTGAAGATCGAGTGTGAGGTGTCAAGTCAAACTGAAATGAAAGAACAGGTGCAGAGAAATGCTACATTGAAATCACGAGACAGTGATTAAAGTGGGCGGATCCCCAGCCTGCCGAGTTCTGCCCGGGGGTCAAAAGGGCACACAGCACCAGAAGCCAGTGAAGAAGACACAAGAGACTTGCGAGCGGCAAAACTTGAACAGTAAATCAAAAGGACTGTCCGAAAAGACTGCTGCGATAGCCAGAAAAGGCAAGCAGGACTGATTTTCTACAGACCCGATTGGCAGCTGGTTTTTCACCTGATAAAGACCAAAACTGGTAAAGACTAAAACTGCTAAAAACTGCTAAAGACTAATCTGCCAAAATAAAAGGAGGAGAAAATAAAAAAGGTGGAAAAGAAGTGTTTGGTCTGAGTGAATCCAGTTCATCATTTCGGGGTAGATAAATCAAATCCCTTTCAAGCGGGGAAACTGCAAAAACATTAGAAGACTTGACACTGTTATTTGCTCTCCAACTGCCCCATTTGACCAGAGGACTTATCCCACAGCAACCCGGGTCTCATTCTAACACAGATATTCTCCTCCCCCATCCCCAATCCTTTCTGCAACTTAACATTTTCTTTCCCAGATCCGAAGGGTCTTTGACCCAAAATGTTCAGTCCATTTCCCTTTCTAGAGATGCTACCTGACTTGCTAAACTTCATAAGGATACCCTATTACATAAATGTTCCCCCCCATTTTAAACTGTTCATCTCAAGATGTTACAAAATGTATTTATATAAGCATTAAAAGTTAGATATATTCTCCTTCTATTCCAGGCGTCTACACCTTATAAGATACAACAATGTACCCACCTGTACCTCTCAAATTCTTTACGTCTGCTCCGATGCCGATCCCTTTCTCTCCTTTCTATAAGCTCTTGAAAGGACATAACATCTCTTCCTCTATCTCTGCTGCGAGATCTTCTTTGACGATTTCTGGACCCTGTCTGTTTAATCCCCCACCCCAAAAAAAAGTATTAGATCGAGTCAAAGGCATCAGAAAACAAACTAGAATTGCCACACAGTTTGCTTTGGTTGGCACATTAACATAGTGTACATCATCTGGATCATGGCTAATGGACAACATGTTATACACACCACTTCACTAGCTTTACAATCCTATGAAATATTGGACTTTATGTATTTCAAGCCAACCATAGTACAAGAATATTTAAGGCAATACCCTGATCAGCTGTAATATTGTGATGAAGAAAGCCCACGCCTCATGAACAAATCAACAAAGCAAAAATAAATATTAGGAGAAAGAAATGTAGAAAAGAACCAATGGAAGAAATCACCTCCAGCTACTTCAGACCACACTAATTCTTAGGAGAACGGGAAGAATAAGAAAGATTTGGGTAAGATTAGAGTAAAAAATGGGTGCTTGATTGTCAGCACAGACTCAGTGGACCAAAGGGCATGCTTCCAAGCTGTCTCTCTCCACAACTCGCTGAACACAGGTAGCCATCACAGCAGTCATCTCTGTTCTAACCAATTCCTTCTGGTAACCCTCCATGCTATCTTCCACAAAAGGCTATATCAACCTCTGAATACCAAGGGGATAATATCAAAAAACAATTAATGCGGGCCTTCAGCTTCCAACAGTAAAGTCACACTGTCTTCTCAATTGCATGATTACTGAGTGAACACAGTGCTATTGTATCTCAGGGTGCGAAAATCATGAATGACTTGCACCACTGCCACCTTTTAAATGACAGGCACAGGACAGTTTACTCAAAGTCAGTTATAGCTATGACGGCACAAACATTGTTGGTCCCAAAGTTTGATGATTCCTTTCTACAAGTTAGTTAATTGGAAACATCCCATGTTAACAATTCACATTTCAATTCCAGAAATTGCCTCAATATGATCCTCATACTAATGTACAGTTTACTCCCTTCAAACCATAATGCTTTGAGTTTAGCTGCAGCAACTGAAGACAGGGAATTCTCATGTTCAGAGACCTACCCATCTCCTCTCTCGACTTCTCTCTGGAGCTTGAATTCCTAGAGAAAAATGAAAAGGTGAGATGTCAATCAAAACCTTCACAGATGTTCTTACTATACAGAAAATATGAAACACATAATTTGTCAGAATATTGCATAACATTCCTTTTACCTTTAAGGGTTGCAGTCAAAACTCGAAGAGCTTCAAATTAATATAACCTCACATTAAAAACACGTATTTGTTATTACCGCTGAAATCTGAGGATAGGGATAGACTTTGGCATAACTGCACTTATTGATAATATTTGACTGCATGAAGTTGATACAGACCAAATTATACATCAAGAGACAGGGAAATAAAAGGTAGAAACACATGTAAGTGTCAAGTAATGTACTTTGACTTGGAAGGATAAGGGAGGCTTGAACTAAATAGAGTAAGATGCTAAGTGGGGTGTTGGTACACACACCCTTAATTAAAATGAATAAAAACGAGAATTAAATACACATGGCTTTGTTTATAGAGAAATGTAGTTCAAAATTAAGTTGCACTAAATCTTCTTTCATTCAGCCTCGGCCAGAATATGGGCACAATTACTTTATATCACCATTCCATCCCTGTCACTGTAATTCCCTACCAAGCAGCTCTTTGCCTCAGTGACTGCTATGGTTCAATAAGTATCTCAGCAATACATTCTCAAGAGAGATAAGGATAAATAATGGGCTCCGCATTATTTAATTGTCTTAAACACAATTATCAATTTTAATAGCAATAGTGTCTAAGAATGAAAAGGTCTACTGAAGAGAAAAGATTGGGATGAAAAAACAACTAAACTAAAAAAAAACAAATCTGCTGCTTTTTGCACTTGTAGTTACTCAATTTGAGAGAGAACTAATTAGACTGAAGCATCAAGCAATAGAAATAATATATTGGACCATGCTAGTGCTTGGCGTTAAATAAGGCCACGTTACAGTGGTGGTCTTTATCTCAATCTAATCAATATTGAAAATGACTGATTTTTTAAAATCAATGCATAAATAATACAAGTTCTCCTTTTGGAAGACTACAAAACCAAAATGCAAAAATTAAAATAAGAGAAAGACCGTTTAACACTGAAAACAGGAAGCATTTTCTCAAACAGAATAATGAGTGGATACCAGGAATCATTTGAAAATCTCCACCAATTTTTACTGTATACAAAGGTATTGAGTATATGATGGAAAATTGAATTTAGAGATACAACTTGCAATGGCTGCCTTGCCAACAGTCTGTCTGTTCCATCCTTCTTTTATTGTTTGTTTGTATGTGTTAAATGTATGTTATTAGTGTTCTTTAGCTTGTTTTATGTGGGGGGTGGGGGGGAGTTGGGGGAAACTTTTTCTAACCTCTTACCTCGACAGAGATGTGATTTTTTTCTGTATCGTATCTCCGTCCGCAATGCGGCCTAACATCGAGGAGTTGGTGGCCTTTGCTGGAGACCGACTTCAAGAGCTCCAATGCGGGTGCCTGCGGACTTAACATCACGGTGCCCGCGATTCGTTTGTCAGGGATCGACCACTGAGCTCTACCGCGGGAGCCTGCGGTCTTACCATCACGGAGCTCTCGGTCTCTGGTCAGAGACCACCGCGGGAACACCAAGCTGCAGGAGTTTCGACCACCCCGACACGGGAGCTCCGATCGCCCGGACGCGGGAGATTCGATTGCCCCGACCGCGGGAGAATAAAGAGGAAGAAGTTTGGACTTTATTGCCTTCCATCACAGTGAGGAACGTGGGGAATCCACTGTGGGGGGTGTTTATGTTAACTTTTATGTAGTTGTGTGTCTTGTTGCTTTTGTTTTTAGTATGGCTGTATGGTAATTCGAATTTCACTGTACCTTAATTGGTACATGCGACAATAAACTAACCTTGAAGCAGGCCCTTCGGCCCACCAAGTCCACTCCATCCATTGATTACACTAATTCTTTGTTATGCCACATTTGCATCCACTCCCTACACAATCGGCGCAAGTTATAACAGCCATTTATAACCTACAAAACCACACGTCTTTGGGATGTGGGAAGAAACCGAAACACATCGGAAGAAACATGCAGTCACGGAGAGAATGTGCAAACTTCGCACAGAAAGCACTGGAGGCTAGGATGGTCTCTGGTACCGAGGCAGCAGCTCTACCAGCTGCCGTCCTGATTTATACTGAGGTACGCATTACTCACAAGGTAACTAAATGACAAACAAACCCGAGGGTCTACACGCCTTGTTCTTGCATTTCAGTTATGTCTTTTACTGGAAGCAAATTGGAGTCTTCAATCAATAATGAAGTTTCATTGCAGCATAAAATGCCAACTCAGCCATCACTGCTCATATACTTTTCTCTCAGGTTTCCTTACTTGAGTATGGTGTGTGCCCAACATCCTTTGCCCGTCTTCTGCCTTTTCTCCCAAACAGTTTTCTGGCGCCTCCTTCATTGTCCTTTCTGATCCCACCTTTTCCAGTGACCCATGACCTGAAATATACTCAAATTATTAGATCAAGCCTCACTAATTTCACAGATATACTCTTCATTCTTGACTACAGTATTTCATGTGCAGTATGTGCTTATTTACTATTTCACAGCAGGATAGAAGTGACCTTTATTTAATCACAAAGTCAAGTTAGGCAACTTGTAGACCTGCAGGAGTCAGACCAAGGGCCTATCTCTGTACTGTGCAGGTCTATGTGTAACAAACCAGAAGTGAACCAGCACTAATCTCTAAGGTAGCCTGTGAGTCACAGTCTACCAATCAAAAACAACCCTCCAGTATCCCCCTGGTCTCCGGCTTTTTGGACCAACTTTTGATGTGGGATCCTGTCAAAGGGTTTACTGAAGTCCACATCAACCAGATCAATCACACTGTCCTCTTCAAAGTATTCAGTTAGAGTTAGTCATCTATTCTTGCCATCTCTCAAAATGATTCCACGATACAGTTCTACTTCCTCATACATGTGCTGATATCTTCACTAAATGTGTGAGATTAGACAGGTCCTATCAGCCACTTAAATTATGTCAGGTATTGAAGTTAACAGTCAAATAACTACAAATCAGGTCACTAACAGCACAAAGACAAATAGCTTGCTGATTTATTTGTATTGTAATTAAGGGTGCACTGGCCAATAAAACATCCCACTTTGCCAAAGCTGCATAAATTGTGCAGTTATATTTAAAGGTGCAGTGGCCAAGAAAGCTGGCCAATGCTGCATACAATTACATTGATCTGTCATGGTTGAAATGGTTACTGCATAACACACTTCATGAGACTAGAACAGCTACATCCAATGAAATATAAAGCAGCCACATTTGCTGTAGGTGAGGTAATGAATGATAACTAGTGCACCTTTAGCAAAGATGGTTGTCAAAGGTTACAATCGGATACAAACCAACTAGGAAAATGAGCAAAGAAATATCAGATGGCATTTAAACCAAGTGCACGGGTGCATTTTGGAAAGTTAAACTAAGATAGAACATTTGCAGTAAATGACAGGGCCCGGGGGAGTGTGGTTGAATAGACACTAAGGGGTACAAGTGCCCTGATATTGGCAACACAAGCAGAAATGTTGGTAAAGAGGGTACTTGGCATGCTTGCCTTTATCAGCTTAGGCACTGAATACAAGTTTTGATTTCAAGTTACAGTTGAGCAAAAACTCCTTCAGCCACACCTGAGTATTGTATGCAGTCAGCGGTTGATGAGAGTAGGGGCGTGGATGTTATCTACATTAATTTTATTAAGGGCATTTGATAAAGTCTCTCACGATAGGCCAATCCAGACGATTAACATGCATCGGATCCAAAGCGACTTGGTAGTTTGGATCAGAACTGGCTTACCCGTAGAAGACAGAGGGACGTGGTAGCTGGAGTTCTGTGACCAGTGGTGTTTCACAAGGATTTATGCAGGGTTTTATGCAGGGACTGCTGCCTTTTGCGATGGACGATTTGTACATAAGTTCAGAAGGGCTGGTTAGTAAGTTTCCAGGTGAATGGTGGAAATGTAGGAGTGAGGACGGCTGTCAAGAGATGCAGCAGGATATGGAACAATTGCAGATACGGGTGGAAAAACAGCAGATGGAGTTTAATCTGAGCAAGTGTGAGATAGGTTGAATGTGAGTAGTGTACAGTTAATGGCACAAACCTTAACAGCATCGGTGCACAGGGGAACCTTTGGTTCCAAGTCCATAGCTCCCTGATAGTGGTGACACAAGTAGAGAAAGTGTTAAGGAAGGCTATGGTATGCTTGCTTTCATCAGTTGGGCATTGAGCATAACAGTCAGAAAATGGTATTGCAGCTTTATAAAATTGGGTGGCCACATTTGGAGTATTGTGTGCAGTTCTGATCGCAGGAAGAAAGTGAAGGTTTTGGAGAAAGTGCCAAAGTGGTACACCAGAATGATGCCTGGGTTAGAGGATATTAGCGAGAAGCTTGACAAAACTGGATTGTTTTATGCTGGAGTGCCAGAGGCTGAGGGAAGACCTGACAGCCGCATATAAAATGAATAGAAGCACAGATAGGGTAGACAGACAGATCCTGTTTCTCAGGGTGAAAATGTCAAAGACTAGTGGCATAGCTTTAAGGTACGAGGGTTGAAAGATAAAAGCTGACAAGCAATAGGTGGATCCAGGTGGAGTGGTTGAGTAGCAGATTAAATTGGGGGAGGGAAGGGTAGAGATGGACAGAAATTGGGAGATAAAAACAGCTGCAAGTTTTGGAATCTAATAAGAAAGAGTGAAACCAAGTAAGGGGAGGAAAGTGGGCAGATGGAAATTGTGGAGGAGGGGAGCGTGTGGGGGCTGGTCTATTCGGATAGGGGAAAGAACCCAATTGACAGAGGTATAGGGAGGGGGTCAGAAAGGAGGGCTAGTGTGAGAGTGCCTGGATAGATCAGAAGGAGATACAATGGAACAAAGGGGTATAACAGGTCACCTGAAATAGGAGAATTCAATGTTCACCATTTATGTTGCCTGGATTGAAGGGCTTGAATTACATGGAGAGATTGGATAGGCTGTGTCTTTTTTTTCCCCCGGTGCAAAGGAAGACATGATAGATGTATATAAAATTATGATGCTGAGATAGGGAAGATAGCCAGTGTCTTTTTCCCACGGTAAGGATGTCTAATGCTAAAAGAAAAGTCTCCTAAAAAAGAGTCTCCTAATTTGAGGACATCCTTGTGATTGAGGCAGTGCAGCGTAGGTTCACAAGATTGATCCCTGGGATGGCAGGACTGTCATACAAGGAAAGATTGAAAAGACTATGCTTGCATTCACTGGAGTTTAGAAGGATGAGGGGACGATCTTATAGAAACATTTAAAATTATAAAAGGACTGGACAAACTAGATGCAGGAAAAAAATTCCCAGTGTTGGGCGAGTCCAGAACCAGGGGCCACAGTCTTAGAATAAAGGGGAGGCCATTTAAGACTGAGGTGAAAAAAAACTTTTTCACCCAGAGAGTCGTGAATTTGTGGAATTCCCTGCCACAGAGGGCAGTGGAGACCAAATCACTGGATGGATTTAAGCGAGAGTTAGATAGAGCTCTAGGGGCTAGTGGAATCAAGGGATATGGGGAGAAGGCAGGCACGGGTTATTGATTGGGGACGATCAGCCATGATCACAATGAATGGCGGTGCTGGCTCGAAGGGCCGAATGGCCTCCTCCTGCACCTATTTTCTATGTTTCTATGATAAATAGGTTTAAGATGAGAGGTTTACATACGTTTAAGATGATAGGTTTACATAGATCTGGAGCAGATTTTTCACAAGTACTTTGTATGTGGAATGAGCTGCCAAAATTGGTGGTGGAGGCAGGAACAGTAACTACATTTCATACAGGCATCTAGAGTCTAGATAGTTACTTGAATGAACACGACAAAGAGGAATATGGAATTAATGCAGGCAAATGTCATTAGTATAGATAGGCATTATGATTGGCATAGACATGGCTATCGAATGGCGTATTTATATGCAGGATGATTTTACATTTATGTCAATGTCTTTTAGTCAAATCAAGATGGAAAAAAAGAGAATGACCTCGGATTTAGGAGTGGTATTGCAGGAATTAGCAACTAATGAGAGAGGAGACCTTAATAACTGACGAACAGAAGCAACCCAGGATTTGCACAAAGACATAAGAAAAGGCAGGGCATGTGAGCAAAGGAGGGCTCTCCTCCAGCCAGACTGAGCAAAGAATTTACAGGAAAATTGCCTCTATTAAACTCTGGGGTTGCTGCACTACTTGATCAAGGATAATAAGTGTGCCTAACTAATATCATTGAAATGTCTGCAACAGAAGATGTTTGACTGACACCAAAGAGATATTGATCACAGCTGCTTACTTATCTCTGGAGTAATCTCCATCATTCCCACTTTTCTGGCTGATATTTGCTTTGGAGAGCGCGTCGACATTTTCTCCTTTCTGCTCTGTACGCTTCTTACAGCTAGGTTCGCTTTTAGCCTAAGGATATCAACATATTAAGACTTTAAAGTGGTATTGTAATGAGTTCTTCATGTACATCACATTCATTACCTACTCCTTGAATGATCCAATAATCAGGGGAAGAAAATCCCAAATTCCATACATTACATGAGCCCCATTTACACTTTCTCTATTAATATTCCTAAAATCCTCAGATATTCACTCATTCCTGTGAGGTTCAACTGTCATCTGGACAAAACCTAATGGATATGGCTTCCATTATTACCCTTTCTTAAGAAAGTTGAAATAACTAAATTCCTAATCTTTATAATGAACCACAAATAAATCATTGAACCTCATTGTACTCTTGTGCATTATAATTAGATGTAATCTGTTGACATTCTTAATGTTTATTTCTGTTGATGAATTCTAAGTTTATTGAAAAGAAACGTAAGACCACAAATTGAAATGAAAATGATCGGAAAAGAGTCATAATGCGCCGATTACTACTGACAAAATCTCTCATCAAATTAATGAGCATCCTCAATACAAGTATTTATTTCAAGCCTATTCCTTGAATTTTCCACAACAATTGACCACTGACATGGACGACCCATTAATTAGACAATCTCCTACTGAGAAGGGCCAGTTGTCCAAGATTTACAGTTCTCAATATCCTTCCGCATGCTGAGAAGAGAAGCATTTCCCTTCCTTACTATATAAAATTAGCTCTAGTGACCCTCTAATGGGCTAATTAAATAATTTGGTCTCTTGCAGCTATTGGCATAAAACCCACTAGATGCCTCTCAGCAAGCAAATTGGAACTGAAGAACAGTGCAGAAACTGCAAAGTAAATATCACCAAATGTATGCAGAACTTGAGTCCAGAGGCTATAACTGCAATAATAGAAGCATGTAACATTAAGCACAGAGAATTAAGCTATGGGAATAGAGAGTCATGTATGCCATTACCTAGCCTAATGCCAATGTGTAAATTCTCAGACTTTTTTTGTCCACTAATTTTCTTCAGGATCAAATTGATGCATGAAGCATTTTAGTAAAAATGTCATATAATTACTATGTAATAATGTAATGTCATATGTATAATATGTATAATAATGTCATATGTATCTCCAGTAACGTATCACACAAATTGAAACAGTAGCATAAATAGTTGTCAAATTACTGTTCTCAACATGCTTGATTAACAATTCCCATTGATAAATTAACTACTCACCATTTCGACAGTGATAGTTTGTCCATTTAGTTCAGACTGATTCAAGGATGAGATGCATTCTGTTGCATTCTCGGGTACCAACATGGTTATGAATCCATAGCAGCGTGCACCAGGATTACGAGCATCTGTTACGACTTTTGCACAAATCACCTGTATACATTCCATTTATTGATGTTAAATTGTACTTGTTTTCATAGAATATTCACATACAACATTTTCAATATTTAGGCACATTTGTTGTAAACAAGCAGCTGTGTCAAAGTTTCTACCTAGCCTATAGGATAAGAAGAACTACATACAATGATATCAATCCATTAACTGTAAATCATTTTGGGACTTCCTGAAAATGTGAGATATTGTTACAAGCCCCTTTCTCATCAACTTCGTCAATTCTAATGATGTAAAAAATAATTCTCCGCTCTTACCTTGCCATATTTACTGAAGAGATTCTTCAAGTCGGATGCCCTGGTAGTGGAGGACAGACCACTCACCCAAAGGTTCGTGCCTGTAGCATCCGAGGATCTACTGGAACCAGGTTCACCTGAATTGCAAATTGGTCTCATTAATTAGAGTAATCATTAATCACAGTAAAGATTAGACACAGATAACTGGAGAAAATTATTTCTTCAGAAATACAGTAAACCTTCATTGTAACAGCCTTTAGGTGGGGGGGGGGGTGGTTGTTGTCAATATTACCAATTGTCGGCTATAACAGAGTAAGATATTATCATTGTGTGTAGTTGAAACAAAGAACTGCAGATGGTGCTTAATACACAAAAGGTGTACTTTTAAGGTGAAATAACACAAGGTGCTAGGGTAACTCCGCAGGTCAGGCAGCATCGCTGGGGAACGTTAATAGATGATGTCGGGACCCTTCTTCAGACTGATTCAGTTTGCTGAGCTACTCCAGCACATTGTTTTGTTTCACCTTAAAATGAGGTACCGTTGCTGTTGGTCTGCAAGCTTTTCATTACCGGTTGACATGGCTGTTGTTGCGGCTCACGTTGTAGACCCTGGCCAGCAGCGCTTTCGTCAGGCCGCTGCCACCGACAGGACGCGCTCGGTGACCGTTAGACTCCCGCTCCTCTCACCCGTCGCTTTGTCTGCTCCCCCGCCACTTCCTCTTTCTTCTCCCCTGCAGTTGCCGACATCTTCCAAGGTGGAGTATGTCAGGAACTTTGGGGGAGAAGGAGGCAGTAGTGGTAAAGGGGGGTGGGGGGGAAAGAGGCCGAATGGACAGAGCGACAGGAGGAGGAGACGACAGCAGTGGAAGGTTGAGGTGGAAATAAGGCTGAACGAAGCAGTAGCTGGTGAGAGGGGAGGTGGGCTCATGGTGACCGAGCGTGTCGTCGGTGGCCTGAAGAAAATATTGTTCCCAGGGGCTACAACGTGAGCCACAACAGTCACATCTTCAGCAGCTTTGACCACCCCGGGCCGCGGAGCTTGAACCGGCCCGTTCGCGGTGCTCAGGTGAGCCGCGGGACTGACTTACCATCGCCCTGTGGGGTAACAACATCGGAGGCCTGGATCGCCTCAGCGCAGAGGGAGAATAAGGAGGGAAGAGACAGTGACTTTAAGACTTTTGCCTCCATCACAGTGAGGAGGTGCCTGGTGAACTCACTGTGGTGGATGTTAATTTGTGTTTATTGTGTGTTTTGTTATTTATCAAGTATCAAGTATATCTTTATTGTCATTTTCCTGAGTACTCACATACCCAGAGAAAACAAAAAAACTTTCCTCAACCAGTGTCCATTCAGTGTGCAGTAAAAAGTAAATAGAAATAAAAATACATATATCATCATGAACAAATTAAACACTCTACTCTCTACTAAACATCAACAGGCGTTCCGATCGGCAGCGGCACGACAGTGGCTCTTTTATTATTATTATTATTATTATATGTATGACTGCAGGCAACGAAATTTCGTACAGACCAAAAGGTCTGAATGACAAATAAAGGAATCTAATCTAATCCAATCTAATCTAATTGGACCGTGCAGTGGATGAAGAAAGGGTCACTGGTGCATCTTGCAAGCCAGGGTGGCTTCAGCAGGATCGTCTGCTATAACCAAAATCCGTTATAAAGGGACGGTTAAAACGAGGGTTTACTGTACCTTCACTTCATTTGTGTAATCATATTTGCATGGTTAATATGGCACAAGGGGTAGCCTGGTCCCTTTAACTTCCACAACTTCTGTGGGCATGGGATTTTATATTGACAATGCAAGAAAACAATCTAAGATTATAAATGATTTTCAAAATGTAAAGCCTCACTCCCTTAGCGCCCAGGCTCATAATTGTGGAAAATGGAAGCAATGATGCAACCGCCTCACCCAAAAAAACCACTACCTGCTTAGTCAAAGGTTTTAAGTATTTTAATAGTCGGCATAGAGGCAGAGGAGTTCACTGTTCGAATCCAAGAGTTTATAATAATGAAGTTAAAGGGATGTTCTCATGATAACTGGCTTGAAACGTTAAGTGTTTCTTCTCACTGATGCTGCCTGGCCAGACGATTGATTCTACACGTTGTTATGCGTAAATGTAGTGATGCGAAAGATCATGAATAATGTAAATGTATAATAGATGGGGTTAGTTAGATAGGCCGGCACAGACATGGTTGGCCGAAGGGCCTGTCCTATGTTCTGTCCTTTATTTGGATCAATGTATGAGTTTGAGGCACTTCTCGTCATGTGAGTTGTAGATGGACCGGCCTGTTTGGAAACAGACTCCAAGCTCTAGGCTCCCGAGCCAGGGAAACATCCTCCACGCATCTTGTTGAGCCAAAACGCTGATGTGATTGTATTATTTTGATTTGCATCAGTAGCTGATTACAACAACACTAAACTGTAATTTCTAAAACATGCAAAATTTTCACCATTTCCTTTATTTTCCCACAAATCCAAAATGTAAAGGATGAACTAAATCTACAGTACATGACTTACCTTTTACACCTGCCACATCCTTAATATTTTTTCCATTGTCAGAGCTAAGGACACAAAGGTGCATTTCATGAGACTTTCATAAATTCATTTGAATGTTCTTAAAAGAAAACATTATCACTTCCAACTAGATCAATTCTCCAATACCTACCCAAGAATTACAGCTATCATTAGCTGCATGTCACTGTGAACACTTATAATTATGTTTGCAGAGATGAACATCAAAGATGTTTTGGACCCAGCTACAAATAGATCTGTACAAGAATTGCCTCAATTACACTTTGATACCACCAGCGAAGAACACAGAGAGCAAATCCCTACTTGCAAACTCTGCAGGATGGAGGAAAGTGGAAAGAATAAACAAATGCAACCTCCAATGATACAGGGATGAGATTAGCAAGAGCTTTTAAAATTAAAATAAAATCTGTTCAAAAATTACCAGCAGTGGGTTTGCCAATTCACAAGACAAGTTTACTGGAATCATCTTAGCATGATTGAATATCTGATCTTGAACTAAGAAACAACAAACCTCTTCTGATCACTGCCCTCTACAACCGAAGGTTCTTTCTTTTCAGCTTTGTCAGAACCTTCATCTTCTGGTCTCCTTGGACTGGTTTTATATTCCTCGGGTCTTGGCAGTGGTTCCGTTCCTGTTTTCGTAGTCTCTCCCTCCTCTGCTTCATGGTGGGAGCATTCCGTTTTACTTTCAATCATGTCCATCTTCTCAACATCATTGGGCTGTCCACATTCGGTCTCCATCTTGGGTCCATCCAGGTCACTACCCTCGTCCAACGTAATTTTGTCCTCCACTTGAAGCGAGGTTCCATCTTCCTTTTCCATACCGCAAGCATCCACATCAATCATATATTGCATCAATACCCGAGGGTCTTCAGGGGGCTTCTCCTCTGTAGGAACTGAACTACAAGCCTCCCCCGAATTCTCAGCTACATTCTCTTTTTCTATGGGATTAATGGAATAAATAGCACATGGTTTAATTGTAGCATATATAACAAATATACATGAGGAGTTAGTGTAATCCCCTACCCACTGGGAGATTGGAAAACTGAGGGAGCATAAAAAGTACTGTCAGCATATGACTTTCTCACGTATACGCATGATCAAAATGGTAGGACCATAGCTGAAAATTAGCATTTCCTTATTAACTAAAATCAAATACTGGAATTGGGACTCGGATACATACTAGTTGTTTAGACTTAAAATTAAATTCAAAAGATGTCATTTTAGATCTTAAAACTTCTCCTTAATACAATGTACTATTTATGGTTTATTAGTTTCAACTTTGCTTTTCATTTGTTTCTTAGAAGCCCATGTTAACATATTTGTGCACAAAATATTCTCGTATTTTGTCTCATTATAAGACCTCAATACAATTTCAAATAATTGTATTTTCTTTTGCAAAGTGCCACTATGATTAATCGGCTTGTTAAGTTAATTTGTTTGGGAAGATACAAGAAACAATGGTACTTATTCTACATATTTTCTGCAGTTCTGAACTATACAACTTGGAATACTAGTACAAATCAACAGATGTATCTTTAGTCTAACCATACCAGTGGTTTCTTTCCTCAACACTAAATGGTCTCCCCCTCTCCAATTTTGTGAAGACATTAGTGAGAATGAGATTCCAAAAATATGAAGTTGGCAGGGTAATTGGTTACTGTAAATTGTCCTAGACTGTGAATGCGATAAAATTGGAGAGTGCTGGTTGATAGGAATATGGAGAGAATAGGGTGCTTGATAGTGCAAAGTAGGTTGGTTGAAGGATCTGTTTTTGTACTATATTTATCACTGTAACAACTCATCAATTTCATTACCTCCTCTGAACGTTTACCAATAATAATTATTATTTCTACCTTACTTGTGTTCAATTACTCTAATTGTTTGCTTCCTCTCAATTGTAGCCAAATCTAAGGGATGTAACTGCCTTTTCGAACAAGTTTCTCTATCATATCTGCATCTCAAGCTCTTGCTCAGGGGCCTCCAAACTATTCAGCATGAGGGCCACATTATATATTTGGCAAATTAGGAAAAAATAAAGAAATGTCACACATACACTGAAACACACACACACATAGAAATGCATACGCACACTTGGACTCCCACATACCGAAACACACAGACCTGCACACCGACACACACACTCAGGCTCTCTCACTCTCCCTATCTCACACACACACACACAGTAATCACCCCTCAGGCATATTAACAAAGACCCAAGCGCGCATAATGCTCACCCACCGGGCACACATACAGAGCCGGCTACCGATCTCCACAGGGCTGGCGAGAGAGAGAGAAAGGGAGGGGGGGGGGGGGGGGGGAGAGAGAGAGGGGGGGGGGGACAGAGAGAGGGGGGGAGAGAGAGAGAGAGAGGGGGGGAGAGAGCGAGAGGGGGGGGGGGGGGGGGGAGGATTCCCCTGGCCATGCCGGCACACATCGGCGGAGACCCGGTCAAAGGTCAGTGTGGCGCCCCAGAGCGGGAGCTGTTCACGGCTTACACAAGAAAATTGGTTGGCAGACAAGAAACAAAGAGTAGGGATTAACGGGTCCCTTTCAGAATGGCAGGCAGTGACTAGTGGGGTACCGCAAGGCTCGGTGCTGGGACTGCAGCTACACAATATACATTAATGATTTAGATGAAGGCATTAAAAGTAACATTAGCAAATTTGCAGATGACACAAAGCTGGTGGCAGTGTGAGGAGGATGCTATGAGGATGCAGGGTGACTTGGACAGGTTGGGTGAGTGGGCAGTTGCAGTTTAATGTGGATAAATGTGAGGTTATCCACTTTGGTGGCAAAAAAAGGAAGGCAGATTATTATCTGAATGGTGTCAAATTGGGAATAGGGGAAGTACAAAGAGATCTGGGGGTCCTTGTTTATCAGTTACTGAAAGTAAGCATGCAGGTACAGCAGGCAGTGAAGAAAGCTAATGGCATGTTGGCCTTCATAACAAGAGGAGTTGAGTATAGGAGCAAAGAGGTCCTTCTGCAGTTGTACAGGGCCCTAGTGAGACCACACCTTGAGTATTGTATACGGTTTTGGTCTCCAAATTTGAGGAAGGACATTCTTGCTATTGAGCGAGTGCAGCGTAGGTTCACAAAGTTAATTCCCGGGATGGCAGGACTGTCATATGTTGATAGAATGGGCTTGTATATTCTGGAATTTAGGATGAGAGGGGATCTTATTGAAACATATAAGATTATTAAGGGATTGGGCACGTTAGAGGCAGGAAACATGTTCCCAATGTAGAGGGTATCCAGAACCGGGGGCCACAGTTTTAGAATTAGGGGTAGGCCATTTAGAACGGAGATGAGGAAAAACTTTTTCACCCGGGGAGTTGTGATTTTGTGGAATTCTCTGCCTCAGAAGGCCGTGGAGACTAATTCCCTGAATTCTTTCAAGAGAGAGTTGGATAGAGCTCTTAAAGATAGCGGAGTCAGGGGATATGGCGAGAAAGCAGGAACGGGGTACTGAATGTGGATGATCAGCCATGATCATATTGAATGGCGGTGTTGGCTCGAAGGGCCGAATGGCCTACTCCTGCACCTATTGTCTGTTGTCACCCTCACGGGTAGAGACCGCAACACACCAACCCTGGCCGATCCTGCCGCCAACTAGCTCCCCTACTCCACCCCCTCCCCACGCTACCATCCCGCACAACTTGCCTTTGCAACACAGGAGTAGGGCCAGAGTCGCTGCCTCACAGTGCCAGAGACCCGGTTCCATCCTGACTACGTGCGCTGTCTGTACGGAGTTTGTACCTGCGTGGGTTCTATCCAGGTGCTCTAGTTTCTTCCCACACTCCACGTTTGCAGGTTAATTGAATTTGTCCCGAGTGTGTGTAGCATAGTGCTAGTGCGAGTACAGGCATCGCTTCGATGGGCCGAAGGACCTGTTTCCGCGCTGTGCTCCCACAGAACCCGCTAAATAACCCGCCGCACGGAACGTGTTAAGAGCTTGCTGCGGGCTAGATAAAATCTTGTGGCAGGCCGGATTGGCTCGCGGGCCACAGTTTGGAGACCCCATCTAGCTCATGAACTGCGAGCCACAGCCACTGTCGAGTTGTAGTTACTGCAAATGCCATGTTCCCGAAACAACCCGAACCATCGCCAATTCCTTCTCTCCATAGATGCTGCCTCACCCGCTGAGTTTCTCCAGCATTTTGTGTCGACCTTCATGTTCTCACTGATTACTTTCAGCTTCTATACACTACAGACACAACAATCATCTGTCCTACTACTCCAGTCTTTAACATGTGCGACCAATTGGTTCTTTATCCTTGTAAACTATTACTTTGTCTTCTCACTAATTCAGTTTCAAGATACTTGGTTTAGTTAAAAAAATATGCAGTAAATTACAACTTTGAATAAACTCCTTTAAAACGAACAGAAAACTATAAACTCACCAGACAGCCAGGTTATCTCAGATTTATCATCAGGTTAAATAACTGAATATAAAGGGTTTTTTAAATTACATTTAAACAACATCGGGTGCTATAGATTTCTATGATTTTATGCGCTCTATCATCATGGTATGGTGACATGACTAAGCAATAAGCAGTTGATCACAGATTTCAGACATCAAATGAACTGGGCAAAGTATGGAGCAGCTAAAAAACCTGCATTTGACTGGGTGCAGAACAAATTGATTCTCATAGTAACATTCCCACCGATAATAAATTAACTCAGAAGCCAAGTGTAGATTTTCCTTCAGATGATTCAGACTTAAAAATTCAAAAAGTCAACATTTCGTCAGATAATGTCAAAACACTACCCATGCCATGCCTATTGCTGTCAAAGTTTGCATCATCGTTCAGTATTAAATTGGTCAAGTCAGCTAAAACAAAGTAAGTGGACAGTTTTTGCCTCAGTTTTCCATTCTTCCTGTTGCTGTGGTGTTGTCCAATAATCATTGCCACAAAATGCTTCCATGTTTGGGCATTTTCTGAGAAAAATGAGGGGAGTTACTACCAGGGAGAGAGGAATGAGAGAGCCTAAGTGTTTTGACTACAAGTTGATCTTCAACAGTACCTGGTTCTTCCAGTATTGCTTCAATTTCCTAAAAGGAAGAAAAAGCAAGAATGTTAGAAATTGCAGCACTCTATGTGACACCCATATCATGACACCCGCAGCAGTTCTTCCAGTTAAAGCCAGCCATTGAAAATGTAAAAATTCAAGGAAAATAAACTAGAAGTTGATGGCTCGCCATATACCCATGCGGGAATAAACTTCGAAATCTATTGAACTCAGTTGAAGATATATTTTTTCTATTTTCATATTGACTGCCCCAGGCAGATGAAACGCAGATGGATATTCAAATTGTGCACATCTCTAAATGTATACGAGTTCAGAATCCTGAAGTTCAAGACTCTTACAATCTATGATCTTACTTTCACATCAGCAGTCTTCCCTATATTCAGAACATCCCCAATGATGTCTCCCAGTTCTTCAATAACATAGGTCTTGTACAAAATCACATCAAGATTGCAAGCACTGTCTTTAATTCCAAGTCAATATTTCAACAATAATTTCAAAGGTGCTGCATTACAAAAGATTATAAATTTGCAGTTATTTACAGCTTGATTGGAGCCCATCAGCCTTGGCCATTGAATCTTGGCAAGAAAATGACAGCCTTGGAAGGTATACAATGTAACTTATCTTGTCAATACTGTGATTCAAGGGTTAAGAGCATTGATTTCATGAGCTTGGCTTCTACTCAAGAGAATGGAAATGGAGAGCTGATCTGATGGAAGTAATTAAATCGATACAGAGAAGCTATCTCTGCTGATGGGGATACCAGTAATACTCTGATGATCTACTATCCGACTATGTGAACACCCTAATTATTCATTGCATGGCTCACTGGGTGATGTCTCTTGCTTCCCTTTCAATTCAATGGGACCCTGGATCCTGCACTCCCATTTCCTGCACATCCTTTACCAGGGTCAAGGGAAAATTATATTATGTAAGAGCCATACAACAATAAAGCAGGAAAACAGGTTCTTTGGCTCACCTTGTTTATGCTGACGAAATCGGAATTTGGCTCATTTGCCTCTAAAACTTTTCTATCCATATATCTGTTCAAATATATTTTAAAAGTCATAATTGTACCTGTTTCTATAACTTCTTCTGGTAGCTCATTTCAGATATGGACTTCCCTCCGAATAAAAGGGTTGCCCCTGAAGTTCCTCTTAAATGTCTCCCCTCTCACCTATGAGAGTGAGTGGCCTTTGCCTTCTAGTTTTAGACTCCTCTACCCTTGGGAAAAGACAAATGTCTAACATCTTAAAATAAAAAGTGAGTACCAAGTGTGGAATATTAATATGACTAACATACAATGGTCTAGATCAATCAACCATTCCGGCACCATGCCAGATTGCCGGAGTTTTAATCATAATCTTAAAATTAGACCTTAACTATTTAAAATATTTGGGAACTGATTTCACACAGAAATCAGCATGAATCTAGAATTCTTTGCCAAGGAATATAGTAAATGCCAGCAACCAACTGAAGATCAAGTCAAATCAATATGGCTGTCAAGTTGGGACACAAGCTACGTTTTGTAAATGTACAGTGCCCGCCATCATTTATTTATTTGCCTCTGTACTCCACAATTTGAGATTTGTAATAGAAAAAAAAATCACATGGTTAAAGTGCACATTGTCAGATTTTAATATAAGCCATTTTTACATATTTTGATTTCACCATGTAGAAATTACAGCTGTGTTTATACATTATACATTAGATGCCTGTTTATCAGAGTTTATTGTTTTATGGTAGACAAAAGTGCTGGAGAAACTCAGCGGGTGCGGCAGCATCTATGGAACGAAGGAAATAGGCAACGTTTCGGGCCAAAAACCTTATTGTTTTACGGTTCTGGTTTATGATGCCGGTTTATCAGTGCCCATTTCAGGACACCATAATGTTTGGGACACAGCATTGTCATGTAAATGAAAGTAGTCATGTTTAGTATTTTGTTGCATATTCTTTGCATGCAATGACTGCTTGAAGTCTGTGATTCATGGACATCTCCAGTTGCTGGGTGTCTTTGATGATGCTCTGCCAGGCCTGTATTGCAGCCATCTTTAGCTTATACTTGTTTTGGGGGCTAGTCCCCTTTAGTTTTCTCTTCAGCATATAAAATGCATGCTCAATTGGGTAATTGACTTGGCCACTCAAGAATTGACAATTTTTAAGCTTTGAAAAACTCCTTTGTTGCTTTAGCAGTATGTTTGGGATCGTTGTCTTGCTGTAGAATGAACTGCCGGCCAATGAGTTTTGAGGCATTTGTTTGAACTTGAACAGATAGGATGTGTCTATACACTTCAGAATTCATTATGCTACTACCATCAGCAGAACATCAATGAGGATAAGTGAGCCAGTTCCTTCAGCAGCCATACATGCCCAGGCCATAACACCCCCGCCACCGTGTTTCACAGATGATGCTTTGGATTTTGGGCAGTTCCTTCTCTCCTCCATACTTTACTCTTGCCATCACTCTGATATAAGTTAATCTTCATCTCATCTGTCCACAAGACCTTTATCCAGAACTGTGGTTGCTCTGTTAAGTACTTCTTGGCAAACTGTAACCTGGCCATCCTATTTTGGCGGCTAACCAGTGGTTTGCATCTTGCAGTGTAGCCTGTTTTTCTGTTCATCAAGTCTTCTGCAGACAGTGGTCATTGACAAATCCACACCCGACTCCTGAAGAGTGTTTCTGGTCTGTCAGACAGGTGTTTGGGAATTTTTCTTTATTATAGAGAGAATTCTTCTGTCATCAGCTGTGGAGGTCTTCCTTGGCCTGCTAGTCCCTTTGCGATTAGTAAACTCACCAGTGCTCTCTTTCTTCTTAATGATGTTCCAAACAGTTGATTTTCATAAGCCTAAGGTTTGGCTGATGTCTCTAACAGTTTTATTATTGCTTCTCAGTCTCATGTTGGCTTCTTTGACTTTCATTGGCACAACTTTGGTCCTCATGTTGATAAACAGCAATAAAAGTTTCCAACGGTGATGAAAAGACTGTAGGAAAGACGAGGTGCTGAGAGCTCTCTTATGCCTGCATTAAACACACCCGAGCAATTACAAACACCCATAAAGCCATGTGTCACAAACCTTATGGTGCCCTGAAATGGGGGGGGGACACAGACCATGAATAAACGCAGCTGTAATTCATACATGGCGAAACCAGAATGTATAAAAACGGCCTTTATTAATATCTGACAATGTGCACTTTAGCCACATGTGATTTTTTTTCTATTAAAAACCTCAAACTGTGGAGTACAGAGGCAAATAAATAAATGATGGGTCTTTGTCCCAAACATTATGGAGGGCACTGTAGTTGACATGTATGAACAATCATGATCTAACTGAGTGGCTGAGCAGGTTTATGGAGCCGAATACCTTATTCCTGATATAGTTTTACTTAATAATTTAAAATAATACAGGGATGACAATAAATTATATAATTGTGAATAAACCCAACGAAGCAAATACACAAGAACCATAAAACAATAAACTCTGATAAACCGGCATCTAATTGTTCAGAAAACCCGATGGCCTGGCATTGGCTCATTCACTGGTCTAGAATACGAGCCAAAGATCTGGAGCCAAGTGCAAAGGGGTTTGAAAAACCAGGGTTCAGAATAAGTGCAGATCAGCAGAGGATGGCTCCGGAGTGCTAGTATAGGGTTACAGAAACAAGCCTTTCATCCATGCTGACCATTAAAACACCCATCCATACTAATCCATTAATAGACACAAATGCTGGAGTAACTCAGCAGGACCGTTAGCATCTATGGAGAGAAGGAATGGGTGACGTTTCGGATCTCGAACTAAAATGTCACCCATTCCTTCTCTCCAGAGATGCTGCCTATTCCGCTGAGTTACTCCAGCATTTAGTGTCTATCTTCGGTTTAAATTAGCATCTGCAGTTCCTTCCTCCTCATACTAATCCATTTATCAGCATTAGATCTGTTGCCTTCGGGGCTCGGATGGTCTCTGCGTCCACCACCTACTCAAGACAAAGCATTCCAACCTCAAACCACCCTCTGCATGAAAACAAAACTGTTCCTTATAGCCACTCTGAATGTCTTACTCCTGTCTTGAATCTTTGCCCTATGGTTACAGGCACATCCTCTATTTTATATCCAGGAGGTATTATACCACCGGAGGTTTCCAGATGTACTGGAAACTTTATTGTTTTACTGTGAAACGGGTTTTTAAAAATGCCTGAAATTAGGGTACATTTCAGTATTAATAGCAGTATCTTTCAGCCCAAAAGATTTGATCATCCAAGAATACCAGTTTATTGGAGTTTTACTGTAAATTCAATTTGGAAAATACATTTGTTTGATTTCTATGGCACAACTCAAAATTATGTAATAAAATTTAATCTTACTTCATTAACTTGCTTTGGTTCTCCCTCTGCAGGATATTCTGTTGTCTCTTTTGGTTCCTCAAATCGAAAATATTCAAATTAATAGAAGAACGATGGACATGCAAACAATTTACAATACAAATCCTGGCTTAATTTATTTCCTTAATCAAAAAATAGAATCAATGATTTGTGTCATGCCTGAAGACATTGCAAGGAACACAGACATCCTTAAGGCAGTTATAGTGGGATTTATTAAAAAAATAGCAAATACTTCAACTAGATCTCAATCTAGAATATAGCTTTTAAGGGTCATAAGTGATAGGAGTAGAATTAGGCCATTTGGCCCATCAAGTCTACTCCACAATTCAATCATGACTGATCTATCTCTCCTAACCCCATTCTCCTACCTTCTCCCCATAACCTCTGACACCTGTACTAATCAAGAATCTATCTATCTCTGCCTTAAAAATATCCACTGACTTGGACTCCACATCCTTCTGTGGCAAAGAATTCCACAGATTAATCACCCTCTGACTAAAGAAATGTCTCATCTTCCAAAAAGAAGGTCCTTTTATTCTGAGGCTATGACCTCTGGTCCTAGACTCCCACTAGTGGAAACATCATCTCCACGTCCACTCTATCCAAGCCTTTCACTATTTTGGATGTTTCAATGAGGTCCCCCCTCAATCTTCTAAACTCCAGTGAGTACAGGCCCAGTGCTGACAAAAACTCATCATAGGTTAACCTACTAATTTCTGGGATAATTCTTGTAAACCTCCTCCAGACCCTTTCCAGAGCCAGCACATCCTTCCTCAGATATGGTGCCCAAAATTGCTCACTATATTTAAAATGCGGTCTTATCAGCGCCTTAGAGCCTCAGCATTACATCCCTGTTCTTGTATACAAGCCCTCTCGAAATAAATGAGTTTTCTTTCTTTACTACTGATTTGACTTGTAGATTAACTTTTTGGGAATCCTGCACCAGCACTCCCAAGTCCTTTTGCACCCCGATTTCTGGATTCTCTCCCCATTTAGAAAATAGTCTACGCCTTTATTCTTACTACCAAAATGCGTGACTCCACATTTTACGACACTATATTCCATCTGCCACTACTCTCCCAACCTGTCCAAGTTCAGAAGAGAAGGGAGGCAGACAGTTCAAATATTTGAAGGAACATAGTACTTATTTTTACCTTTTGCTTTTTTTGTATCTCAGGGAATATAGCATCTGATGAAATGGGAGAAGTCAGTACTAATAGGTAAATGCTTTTGAAGTCCTTGTACAGAAAGCAAGGAGGAGTGGATTGTTAAGCAGGAGGAGTGCATTAGTAGCTCCTTCTCTCCCATTCCTCTCTCCTCACCACCCCACCATTTCTCTTTTATCAACAGTTATCACTGAAGTCATTTACTATCTCCTTACTTTATCAACTGACGTGGAGTCCGAAATACATCCAATGGCTTTGTCCAGAACAGCTTCCGTCTCTTCACTGTCAGCGTACTCCATTTCAGACACATTCATTGCTTCGGTATCATGAACTTGGTCAACAAAAGCTTCAATATCCTCCTGTGACAAAGAAAAATAAGCTATAACCTGCTACACTGTTGACTATATTCTCAAATGCTGCCATTAACTTGTGCTGGGACATAAAATGATCTACACTTTAATCAATACGAGGCATGGCACTGTGTGCACAGAGAGTAGAAACAAAGAAAAGTACACTGCCATCTGCCTGTGCTCAAAGCAACAAGCTGATACCTAAAATGTATCTGTTCCTCAGCAATACACAGAAATTTTCCACTGACATTAGTTAATTCTTATAATTGCAACGGGACCAAATATTTTTGCCACTCTTTGTTCAATGCCCCAATTCACCGACCTGTATTTGTGGAAAATGTCTTCAACATTCAGTGCTAAACATATTTTGGCACTCTATGTTCATAAAATCCATCTCAAATGCAAAGTTTAAGAGAGTTTAATAACTCCCTCCAAACAGTTCCATCCAAAACCAATCTCTTTGACTAAATCGCTGGTCATCTTGATAAAATTATTTAACAGAAATGGCCCAGAAAAAGAGAATCAATTAATGGCATACATTAATTAACTGGACATAGTTGAAATCAGAAAAATGTTGAAGAACAGGAGAAATTTAAAAGTACACAAGAATAGAAAGCTTAAAACAGAAATTGCTTGAAATACTCAGATCAGGACACAGCTTTGTGCAAAGTACTTCATCTGCCATATTTTCATCTATTCAGTGGGACAGACTTTCTACCTGGGTCTGCAACAAGATCATAACTGCACAGTCTCGAGTGTGGGTCGTAGCAAGGCCTTCGGCATAGCATAGCATCAACCAAAAGACATCTGTGCTGAAAGAGTTCATAGCAGCATCATACATCTTCCTCATCTCCCATCTACAAAGTTCGGAAATCTGCTCTTATTAAGCCAGACCTCAAAGCTAAAACTTGCCTATTTAGTTAACAAAGAGGTTAATTCCCCAAGAAACATTTGCTATGCAAATAAATATATACAGCAGGAGGTACCAGTTGCCATGGAAGATAAGAAAAAAGTCAGAGACCAGTAAATCTCTTCTGAGTAAGAAAAAGTAAATCAAAAGCAAACTAACTTGTTCAGATAATCTTAAAAGTACGTCCTTCATGGAATGACTACTTTTGCCAGATGGGAGAACACAGGTGCTTAAGTATTTCACTTTCCATTGTAAACAGATTGTTTTTCACAGATTCAGCCCAATAGCTCAATTAGTAAAATTTGAAAATATCAGATGTCGAAAGATTCTTGATAAACCACGGTTGAAGCGTACCACGAACTGCTGGGGATACAGAGATGAGGCTACAATCAGCTTGGCCTATTGATTGGCAAAGCAGGTTTGTAGGGTCAAGAGGCCGACTCCTGCTTCTATTTGGTACATTTGATGTCAATGTACTTAGAGCCCTTTGGCCACCCTGTCCATGCTACTTTCTGCTCTATTCCCACTTGTATCCTACCATGCCTTTCCCATATAAACCATTCAATGCTATAAAATAACTCACCTGCTTTCCAGCAAAATCTTCCTCTGCAGAGTCTTCTGTCTCACCATCCTCAATTTTGTGCCCTAGTAGACAAAGGCAAATGGACATTGTATTTTTATTTTCCAAGATAAAATGTCACTTCTTGGGACTGGGTGATGTACTACTTGGTGATAGCCTAGCTCAAATGTACCATCCCAGTTTCAATTCAACATGTGAACAAAGTAAAAACTTTACCATCTGAACCATAGAAGTTTGTTTTTCGTACCTTTACCAATCCTCTTTGATATTCTGTTTGGATTGTCTGGAGTGATTAAAATTTCATCAGGGTTTCCTCCATCTTCAATTACCTAAAGAAAGAAATAATTAACTTGGGGGAAAGTCAAAATTGTTTTGTGGTACCAATAATAGTTAGCTTCAATTCATAATGATTATACAGCTTTCGAGTGGGATCCTGTGGAATCGTGCTGGTTTAGAACGTTCACATTGCGGTAGATTTGTGCCCCCAAATGCCCAGAAAAATACTGCGGGATTTAATGGGCCCCCAAATTAGCTACTCGCAACATAAAACTTTGTATAAAGGGATCTTAAGAAGCGTTTTTTAATGTAAAAATAAACAACCTACCTTCCGTTGTACCCTGTATGAGATCCGACCCATTGTCGGCGGTCTCGGGTTTAGAGGTTAATTTTTAACTTACTATAATAATTAAATAAACCCGTAAAATGTAAAAATAGCTCCAGCGAGCGAAACTTCAAGCGATTTTTCGTCAGCAACTGAGGTAGGCTGAACAAGCTCGATTTGAACAGCCTAGGGAAAATCGCGTTTTAAACCCGCCCCCCTCTAAACGGCGCCATAATCACACACACGGGCTGGGACAGATCTGCAGCGACGCTTAAGGTAGGTTTTGCAACATACCTACATTAAGCCGTCAACCAATACTTCATAAACATGTCTCCAACACCTTCAGGCAGCTGACTTCCAGAATCCCTCAACTCGCTGCATAGAACAAAATATACAGAACTCCTTTCTAATCCTCCATTAATTATCGTAAATTGGTCTCTTTGTTACTGACCACGAATAAGGCAAACAAGTCCTTCTTTGCCTTTTATCAACATTTCCCTTATAATAATTTTCTGTGAAGAAAATATATCCAGCCTTATCCGTCAACTGAAATTCTTCTGCGGTGATGACATTCACAAATCTCCTCTGCACCTTCACTCATATTAATACATTTCCTACAGTGTGATTAAAACTGTATGCAAAACTCTAAATGAATGTTAATCTGTTTGCAATGCTGTTACAAACTGTGGCTGTAGGGGTTCTCTGTTCTTATAAATCAATAAAGGCAAGTCTCAGCAAGCTGTTGCAACTGAAACACTGCCCCTTCATTAAAATCTAAACTGACATATACCATGAACAGTAAAGGAGCAAACATCAAGTTCCACAGACTACGACAGTCTTCCAGTTGCAAAGACTCGTATAAATCATTACCTTTTTCCTTTCTACAAACAAATTAATTCTGGAACCAAATGACCATGTCATTAGGTATCCCATGGATTTTTACTCTTCTGATCATTCTGGCATCTTGCCAAAATCCATCAAATCCAAAATCCATCAAATCACAAAATGTTTAATTGTCAGGATGACCTGGCCTTCCTGTTAAGACATGCTGCCTGCTCTTGCTTAAATTATATTTATCCAAATAACCACAATGCCTATGCAATTAGCTTGAAAGCTCCATTTTTACTCAGTCCTTTTTCAAAAATTGTACCTTTCTAATGTTTATTTTAGTTTTCCAACAACATGCCTGAAGCTGAATGAGAACTGGAAAATTAGGATGCTATCCACTTTTAATGATGCGGAACCCCTTGATATTTCCACCCCAGTTTGTCATATCCAATAATTCCTACATTCATGCCGTGTATGTTCTCAAGATGAATATATGGTAATAAAGCAAAATTGAACAGAATCAGGCCATGCTGACCATTTGCCTCAGTCCACATGACAATAAACAAAACTCTCCCCAGGCAAAGAAATAAGTTCAGCAAGCATTAAGAAATTGCAGTGAATTGGGGACGGAGCCCAGACCATCACACAAACCAACCTCCCTACCATTGACTCCATTTAAACCTCACGCTGCCTCGGCAAGGCCAGCAGCATAAACGAGTCTTGCCCTGGCCACTCCCTCTTCTCCCTTCAGACAAAAAGTACAGAAGCGTGAAAACGCACACCTCCAGATTCAGGGACAGTTTCTTCCCAGCTGTTATCAGGCAACTGAACCATCCTACCACAACCAGAGAGCAATGCTGAACTACTTTCTACCACTTAGGTGACCCTAGGACTATCCTTGATCGGACTTTGCTGGCTTTACCTTGCACTAAACGTTATCCCCTTATCATGTATCTGCACACTGTAAATGGCTCGATTGTAATCATGTATTGTCTTTTTGCTGACTGGTTTGCACGCAACAAAAGCTTTTCACTGTACCTCAGTACACATGACAATAAACTAAACTGAACTGAAACTGAAGATAGACAAAATACTGTAGTAACTCAGCGGGACAGGCAGCAGCAACTCTGGAGAGAAAGGAGTCTGAAGAAGGATCTCAACCCAAAACATTCCTTCTATCCAGAGATGCTGCCTGTCCCGCTGATTTACTCCAGCATTTTGTATCTATCTTTGGTTTAAACTAGCATCTGCAGTTTTTTCCCACACATAAATTGAAACTGAACTGAACTACTGGAAACTTTACAAATCCCAGCTAGTTCAGTAAGGATGCTCGGGGGAAGAAGCCTCCAGCTTTTATCCTTACATAACGCAAAGCCTCAGCAGTGAAATCTGCACCCTGTTAGTTAGGGGTGGATCATAAATGTCAATGACACCATCACCACCCACAACCCCACAAATGATGACATCTTTAAAATATGCCCAATCTCTGTCAAACATCTGCCTTCTAATCTCACACATTGCCATTGCCATGCAAAGCAGCTACACAGAGAGAGAGAGAGATCTTCAGCACTTAGAATCATATAATGAGGCTCGGTAAGGCTTTATTTGAAGTATTGTGGGCAATTTTGGGCACTATATCTGAGAAAGGATGTGCTGGCTCTGGAAAGGGTCCAGAGGAGGTTTACAAGGATGATCCCAGGAGTAAGTATGTTGATCTAAGATGAGCATTTGTCAGTACTGGGCCTGTCCTCGCTGGAGTTTAGAACAATGAGAGGAAACCTCATTGAAACTTACAGAATAGTGAAAGGCTTGGATAGAGTGGATGTGGAGAGGATATTTCCACCGGCCTCAGAATTAAAGGACGTTCTTTAAGGACGGAGATGAGGTGGAATTTCTTTAGTCAGAGGGTGGTGAACCTGTGGTATTTATTGCCACAGAAGGCTGTGGAGGCCAAGTCAGTGGATATTTCTAAGGCAGAGATAGATAGATAGATTCTTGATTAGTACGGGTGTCAGGGGTTATGGGAAGAAGGCAGGAGAATGGGGTTAGGAGGGAGAGATAGATCAGCCATGATTTTGAATGGCAGAATGAACATGATGGGCCAAATGGACCAATTCTATTCCTATCACATGACATATATATGGATGCATAAGAATATAAATAGTTATTATAGAACAGAATATAGAATATTGTTGTAGAATATAGCATTTGTTAAGAGCATAGAACAGTCCAGTACAGGAACGGGCCCTTCGGCCCACAATGTCCGTGTTGAACATGATGCAAATAACATCCAATTTCTTCATTTTATTTAATGTTTTCTCTTAGAGCCAAAAAGCATGGAAAGAGGCCATTCGGCCCACCTTGCCCACCCTTTCCAGCTTCACAACATCTTTCCTATAAAACGGTGACCAAAACTGAACACTATACTCTATAGGGTGATTTCACTAAAGGTCACTGGAGCGTAGAACCGCACCCACGTGACCGCAAAATTTAACTGGGGTACAAGCGTCACTTCCGGTACATGTTAGTGAACGGGAAAACACGCACTTTCACACCCGTTAAAAACATCGAAAACGGCCCGTTTTTGAGCTGCAATTAACTGTGCCAGTCGGGGTGACCGTGAGGCACAGCTACCTAAATTTACAGTCCAAAAAAAAGATTTAAACTAAGGTAAATTCAAGAGGGAGCTGAAGGTGCAAAAACAGCGGAAGTGCTTAGCGGACATTTGCCGTGGAGATTTAAAGATCGAAAATATCGGGAATTATCGCGTTTGCTCGCTGCATTTCATCAAAAGTAAGGCATTATTTACTTTTTATCTTTATTCATTTGTTATATGAAAAGTTTTAAAAGTGAAAAATCCGTCAGTAAAATTGCAAAATCGCCCGTGGTTCTCAGGTGGGTTTTAACATGCAAAATGAAAACGCTTCTGAAGCTCCATTTACCATTTAAATAATCGTAAACTATCAATGCGTTTTGAAATAAATTTTACTCAGATGTAAGCTAAGGAATGGGATAATTGTCAGCTGTTAATTGGACACAATTAGGACATTTTATTATTTGCCAAAATATATTTCTCAATGTTTCTTGTTTAAAGCCTGCACAATCAGTAAAATTTATTTCACAATCATCTTCACTATCTGCAAAACTACCTACTTTAGTATCATCAAACTTGCTAATCTTGCCCTCTATGTTCTCATCCAAATCATTGATGTAGATAACAAACAGTAACGGGCCCAGCACCAAACCCTGAGACACACCACTCGTAACCGGACTCCAGTCAGAGAAGCACGCTTCCACCATCACCCTCTGCTTCCTTCCTTGAAGCCAATTTTCTATCCATTCAGCTATCTTTCCTTGGATGCCATATGTCCCGACAGTGGAACAATCACATCTTTACAGTGCAGATTTACAGGCCTATTAACCCAATATACATAGATACCATGCAATAAACAAAAATTCTATAAATTAATAACACCAATACTATTGCATAAAAGCCCTACAAATGCACGAGGTTCGATCGCCCGGCGCTGGGGAGCTGACATCCCCCCGATGCAGGAGCAGATCGCCTCGACGCGGAGGGCCCGAAGAGGCCCTTCTGCAGTTGTATAGGGACCTAGTGAGATCACACCTGGAGTATTGTGTGCAGTTTTGGTCCGCTAATTCGAGGAAGGACATTCTTGCTATTGAGGGAGTGCAGCGTAGGTTTACAAGGTTAATTCACGGGATGGTGCAAATGTCATATGCTGATAGAATGGAGTGGCTGGGCTTGTATACTCTGGCGTTTAGAAGGATGAGAGGATATCTTATTGAAACATATAAGATTATTCTACACTGCGCACCTGTGGTCGAACTATGGAAAGACAAGTTTGCAGAGACTAAAGGTGGCATATAACGATGCCATGAGAACACTGCTAAGGAAACCTAGATGGTGTAGTGCCAGTAATATGTTTGTGGCTGCAGGAGTCGGTACTTTAGAAGCTATCCTAAGAAATCACATGCATAAATTCATTTGCAGGATAAATGACTCTAAAAATGTAATTATTGTGGCCTTGTCAAACATAAGGGTTAGCACTACACGCTACGAATCCCAGCTGTGGAGA
Organism: Amblyraja radiata; assembly: GCF_010909765.2. Taxonomy (NCBI): domain Eukaryota; kingdom Metazoa; phylum Chordata; class Chondrichthyes; order Rajiformes; family Rajidae; genus Amblyraja; species Amblyraja radiata. Next base: position 18,996,221 of record NC_045984.1, read on the forward strand.
CACTGGTATCGTTGTCTCGTTGTAGGACATTGATCATTCTTTTAATCTGGTTTTTTAACTCGTGTATTGTGTTTTTTTAAATATAATTTATGATGCTTTTATGTGATATACTAAGATTTTATATGTGCTTTATGATATTTTTTAAATATGCAATGCATTTTTTATGTAATGTTGCCCCTTGTCTGGACCTCTAGTCCATAATAAAGTTTATTATTATTATTATTATTATTATTATTATTATTATTATTAAGGGTTTGGACACGCTACAGTCAGGAAACATGTTCTCGAGGGAGGGAGACCAGAACCAGGTCATCCCAGTTCCTGGGGAGATGAGGAGGGAAACTGGGGAGATTGAGGGAGAGGGAGGGGAAAGTGGGGGAGGTGAGGAGGGATAGAGGGACAGGAAGGGGCTAGGGAGGGGAGAATGGTTATAGAGGGAGTGAGGGAATGACAGAGTAGGGGAAAGGAGAGGAAGGGAGGGAGTGAGTGAGGGATGGGAAGAAGACAGGGGAAAGAAGAGGGAGGGTGAAGAGGATGGGGAGGGAGTGCTGGGGGATGAGGTGGAATGGAGGAGGATAGGAGTGGGAAGAGGGATGGCAAGGTAATGGAAATATTAAATGCAAAGGCATTAACTTTAACTTAACTTCTGCCATTAGTGCGGGCCCATCAGCCGATCACGTGCAGTTGTGGGCTATGGCTCGGTGGTCGAATATTGCGTTGGGGGACCAGGCCTCCCGTGTGACAGGGACCCAATGGGTCCCACTTAGTCTAGTTTACTGTAAAGATCAGCACTGAGGTCAGTATTATTATTATAATAAAGTGTTATTATTATTATTATTATTACTAAGCGGGTCAGTAAAATTGGCATCTTACTGTAAAAATTGGTGCTGAGGGAGAACGTAATAACGTTGGTAAGACGCGTCTGTGATATTCCAGGACTGTGCGATCCAAATTTTTCTGCTCTAAATTACGCAAAATGAATGCTTTTCAATATTGAATATAAAAGTTTTTCACATTGAATGCTTTGTGTGATTTGCTCTTGTATTATAGTTGCTTATGCTTTTGCTTGTGTGATTTGCTCTTGTATTATAGTTGCTTATGCTTTTGCTTAAGTCGGTGTGATTTTGCTCTTGAATTATAATTGCTTGCTCTTACGGAGGTAATATCGCATTAATACGCTGTGTGAATTGTCTGTGTGGGCCCCGTCTATCTTGTGGCGTGGAGATAATTCTGTATGGAAATACTTGTGTGTAGATCGATCTTAGGTGTAGATCTTTGGCCGAAATGTGAAATTATCTAGATACTACAACTGATACCAAGAGTCCTTTGCAAATATTGTGTGTTAAGTATCCTGATGAAGCAAAACAATTCAAACAGTTATCAGGAGCTTTGAATAAGAAATTAGGGAGTGAATTGTGGCCCGAGGGAGGGGTTGGAACCCTAGAGGGTGTGAAATGAATTCAGGAGATAGTTTGGAGGTATAGTAGAAGTATTACTGCCAAGGAGCTTATTGGTCTCTGGAGACAGCATTATCAAGAACAGAAAGAAGTCGCAAAGTTAGCAAGAAATTGTTCTGAAGTTGTGAACAGAGCTTATGGAGTGAGGAATGACCAAATCTGAAGACGTACTAAGAAGAGAATGTGCTTATAGCAAATGTCAGAAACAGGAGTCCGGACAGACCCTGGATGAGTTCGAAGTAGATAAGAAAAAAGGATTACGTGATCCAATGGTTGGCTTTGCCTCAGAAGAGGGAGACGACGAAGATTTAGAAGATTGGGAAAGTAGAACTCGTATCAGTACCCACCTACCCCTACAACCCCCATATGCAAATATTGATCCTGCAGCAGCACCCGCGTCCCCTGCACCAGCACCAACTCCGAGTCCCCAAACCACAATGGTGGACGCCCTGGTTGCGTTCCATACCAGGAGTAAAACCACGAGTTCAGGACCCCTCTAAACCAAGGAGAAAGCATAAACAGGTGGCACAGCATCTGCAGTTCCTTCTTAAACACGAGGATTCTGAGGATGACTTGACCCCCTGGGAGTCTGAAGCTGAGCACGAGTCAGGGACAGACGAGGTGGTCGAGCAACGACCAGTTCACTGGCAATTCCCGGTTAAAGAAATGCCTAACCCCGCTTTCAACCCAGCAAATGCAGTTGGCGCTGGTAACACAAAAACAATAGACGTTTACTTCCCTTGGAAGCCGAACGAGATGATAGCCATACTGAGCCAGATGCCCGATAGAAAGGAGTCACCCGCCTCATTTGTAGACTTCCTCCGAACCACTATACGAGTCTATAATGCCGATTCCAGAGATTTATGGGCCCTAGTGCAACAAGCCCTAACCCCAGTAGAACATGCAAGATTCCTAGCTAACTTGGGATCCCCAACTCATTATGCTTGCTAACCTGCTTGCCCAGAGCACAGCCCGGGAGGATGCAATCTTAGCCGTCCTTACTACCACTCTGCAAAAGACGATTGATATCTCCAACGTTTTGGATACTAGACCCCGGAAAGGAGAGGGAGTAGACACATTTTTGGAGAGGTTTTCAGAGATATATAGGTCAGTCGGCAGATGCTAATTATCGAAACGGTGCAAATTCACCCCAGTATTGTGCTATTTTGATAAACTGCCTGCCTGCCACCGTTGCAGAGGCAATAAAAACGAATAATATGGACTGGTCTGAAAATAGTCCAAGCCAAACGGCCCGTGCAGTTAAATACCACTGGAAGGATAGTAAGAGACAGGAGAATCAGCCCCAGGTTAAAGTAAAAACGGAGTATGTAATTAAAAAGGAAGGACCGAAAGCCAGCAACTACCAGGCAGAACCCCAGTACTGTGTGCCGGGATGGATAGAGAGACAGGGACACAGGTATACAGGTTACCCCAACGGACCAAATGCCCCCTCCTACAGTCAACCTTATGGTCACCCAAAGCCGCATTTTAAAATAAGCAGAACAGACCAGAGTGGACCAGACAATTGGTTTAGCTGTGGCAAGTATGGTCATTGGAGCAGGGTATGCCCGTCACAAAAACAACGGAGAGGGGGTTATCAGCAAGAACAAAGGGAAGGTTGGCAAGGAAATCGAGGACAAGGGAGGTATATGAACTTCTCCCCGACTAATCCATTTCCACAAAACTGACTGGCCAACTTAGTGGTGAACGGGTGCAACACTGTTAAGGAACCCGTTTTAACACTGCAAGTTGCGGGAAGAGGGTGCACCTTTTTAGTGGACACAGGGGCATCCATGTCATCCATTCAGTATCTCCCAAAATTTGACAAAATCCAGAGACTGTCTGGATTCCAAGGTCAGGAATGCCAATTCCCCATCTCTATGCCAGTTGAAGTAACATACCGGAGCGAGACAGTGCAGCATCAGTTTGTAATCAACATGGGTCTGGACTGTAATCTGCTAGCTTGGAACGTGCTATGTACATTCCAGTTGAAAATTGAATGTCGAGACAACCGGAAAACTGTAACCTTTGACATCCCCAGTGGTGGTCACTAGACCTGGAAAATGAGCCGCCACTCCATATTACCCTAGCATACGACCGGAGTGAAAGAAACAGGGAGCTGGAAACCTATTTCAAATCCAGTGAAGGAACTAGGTGGGATGTAAACCTCCTGGTTTTAGTGACCGGACCACAGGGAACAGCAGAATATGCTGATGTACCCCCGGAATTGTGGAAACAAGCCTCTGGGGTCGCCCCAAATATAACAAAGAAAGTGAACTTCCCATCTCATGCAAAAGACTTAGGACCCATGGTTCAGCAAGCAATCGGTCTGGCGAATCTGAACACGACCCAACTCTCACCATCCACCAGAGGCCCGGCCCGACCGACCGCTCTCACCACCCACTGGTGGCCCGGCCCAAAGCTCACCACCCGCCGGAGGCCCGGCCTGTCTGGCCTGTCCGACCACTCTCACCACCCACTGGAGGCACGACAGCCCGACCGATCCTCCACAGCATCCATCGGCCTACCGACAAGCCCGACCTACAGACTGACTGACCGACCGACTGACCCTAATCCTAACCCTAACTCTACATTTGTTATTTATCATTTTTATTCAACAGTTCACATCATAACTTTATAAAGATAAATCAATTGAAAAACAAAATGATCAGCAATTACCTTTATTCCTTGGAAACCGTGCTATTGTTTTGATGTAATGAGGAGGCAGCCATGATCCCAGGGTCCTCACTGCCTAGCGACCATAAAACAAAGCGCGGGGATTGGTCAATTTGCGTCCGACCTCCATGTCAAACGGGCATTGATTGGGCAATTACTACTCACAGAATTTGAGGTTTTTCTCATTTTTTAATTTTTTTTTGCAGGTTTTGGTCTTGACGAGTTTCAGGTATGATTTATATAATATTTTTAAACAATATGTTAAAAATGGAGGTAGTTCCGTGAATTGGGTCATGAACCTGAACGAAAAAGCTCCTCAGCCCACAGCCTAAAGGACAGTTCGACGTGACTCCACCCTCGCCCTATACGTGGATGATCTACTTGTAGCCAGCCAGGATAAACAAAGCAACCGCGAAGATACCACTCAGTTACTGAATCACCTATCAGCACTGGGATATGTAGTTTCCCAATCAAAGGTACTAGTAGCCCAACAGAGGGTGAAGTTCCTCTGTGTGATACTTTCGGCAATGGAGCAGTCTGGAGAACAGCCGAGTCGAACCAATCTGCAAATTCCCTGCACCACGGGAGGCGAAACAAATGAGACAGTGGCTCGGCATGGTGAACTATTGTCGACAATGGATACCCAACATTGCTCTGGAAGCTAAAAAACTGACGTCATACACTAATATGGAGGACGAGTTTCGATTGTCTGAGGAAGCTCAAGAAACCTTTGAAAATCTGAAAAGGTCTCTGTTACAGGCACCAGCATTAGGAAGGCCACTCTATGACCAACCGTTCCAGTTGTACTGCACAATCCTCGCTGATTGCTCCACTGCGGTTCTGACTCAGAAACATGAGAGTTACATCGATCAGTGACCTATTACTCCTCGAAACTTGATCCGGTAGCACGGGGACATCCCATATGTACATAGATCTTGACTGCAATCTACAACAGCTTGCAATCGGCTGCCAACTTGATTTTACAACAAGATATAACAGTGTATAGTTCTCACTCAGTTGCTGCCTTTTTGGGACAATTGCAGATTTAACACCTCACTAAGGCTTGCCAGAATAAATACAAGAAATACCTGTTGAACAACCCCAAATTGCAATTCCACCATTAATCCGGTATCCTTTCTCATCAAACCAACAGAGGATCAAATGGAATTAGGGCACGACTGCCTATTTGTGATTAAAGAAGATACCTCTGTTAGGGAAGATTTGACAGATATTCCCATGACAAATCCTGACCTAACCCTGTATGTGGATGCACCCCCACCCCCTGGATGGGGGTGCATCAATCGGACTCCTAGGGGAAAGACTTTCAGGATATGCAATTGTAGATCAGGATGGGAATAGTATGGAAGCGGCGACCTTCGAAACACCATTCTCTGACCAACAAGCGGAACTGTTTGCCCTGATAAGAGCCTGCATCTTAGGGAAGGACTGTTTACACTGACTTTAGATATGCTTTTGGAGTGGTCCATGACTTCCGTGTTGTGGAAAAATATGGGATTCTTGACTTCAGGGGAAACACAGATATCCCACCAGAAATTGGTATCAGACCTATTACAAGCGTTAATGTTGCCAAAACAAAGTTCCATTATAAAACGTACTGCCCATACTACAGGCCAAACCTCGGTAGATGTAGGAAATCGCTGTGCTGACCAAGAAGCTAAAGAAATGTCCCAGGGACACAGGGTGGTTGTACCTAAAATGATGAGGCAGACTAAAAGTATAGATAAAGGCAAGTCTCCCTCGGAAAAGTCAATGCCAACCATTCAAGATGTCGTAAGATTGCAGGAGGAAGCTCCTGACCGAGATATAGAAATGTGGAAGCAACTCGGTTGTACAATTGATTGTATGTCAGGATTATGGGTTGCCCCGGCAGGACAAACATGTATGTAGGTTATTGAAAATGTGGATTATTGAATGTATACATTTTGCAACTCACTGTGGTGCCCAAGCAACTGGCGATACACTTCTAGCTACATGGTGGCATCCAAAGTAGCAGACTCTGGCCCAGGGGATTAGTAGTTGTTATCTGATCTGTCAGCAACACAATCCCGGGAATGGTGTAACTTGTGAATATGGGAAACCACCCTTACCCATGGGTCCCTTTGAGACCCTCCAGATGAACTACAATGAGATGGAAAGATGTCAGTTATAAATATGTATGTTATTGTTGACGTTTTCAGTAAATAAATCGAAGCCCATCTTACCGCGAACAACAAAGTCTCTACTGTTGTTAAGATACTTATGAAATAATTAAATACCTAGGTATGGGATCCCAACTCGGCCGAGTTTGGACAATGGCCCTCATTTTGTGGGACAGGTAAATAAGGGATTTTTTACATAAGGAATGGGTACCCAACAACAATTACATTGTGTCTATCGACCACAGGCTGCTGGACTCATTGATCAAGCCTATCAAACACTAAAAACCAAACTCGCCAAATTACAGTTTGAAACAGGAGCTAGCTGGTTTAAACAACTTCATGTGGCACTGTTCCAGATGCGCACTCACCCAGCAGGGAAGGCAAGATTGAGCCCAGCAGAGATTATATATGGCCGCCCACTCAGAACCCCATGGAACCAGAATACCCCAAAGGTTGTTCAATGACAACAGAAATGACTAAGTTTTGCCACTAACCAGGGCATTGAAGACCTACATTCCAGGATACGAGTGGCATACATTGAACTCCCACCTCTAACCACTCCGTCTAAAATTGAACCTGGTGATTATATAATGGTCAAAAATTGGATAAGAAAGGGACTGGATGCTCGATGGGAAGAACCTTATCACCTCACAACCCCAACTGCTGCCAAGGTGGAAGGGAGAAATGCGTGAACCCACCTTCACCATTGTAAGATTGTCCGTATTGCGTTTAAAACATAAACTGCTAACCTCTTCTTTTCTTTGAGATATCTCTTCCCAGTACATATAAATTGAGTGTCGTCTACCCTGGGATATTGGCAGCCATTGGATTCATGAAAATAAAGTATGCTGATGTGATGACCCCACGAGAATCCATCACCCATGTGAAGGAGATGCACTGCAATATGATGGCAACAGCTAGGAAGAATTCGGGAAGGAGACTTACTGAACTGGTCGAATGTCTTGGACTCCTGACACAACCTCACCAATCATCATCCCCCAAGAAAGGGAGTTTGTAGAGTGTCTCCAAGATGGATTCTTAGAGCAGCTTGTACTGGAGCCTAACAGGGAGCAGGCAATTCTGGATTTAATGTTATGTAATGAACCAAATTTGATAAGGGAACTCCAGGCAAAGGAACCATTAGGAGGTAGTGACCATAATATGATAAGTTTTAATCTGCAATTTGAGAGGGAGACGGTAAAATCAGAAGTGTCAGTATTGCAGTTGAACAAAGGGGACAATGGAGGCATGAGGGAAGAGCTGGCCAAAGTTGACTGGAAAGGGACCCTAGCAGGGATGACGGTGGAACAGCAATGGCAGGCATTTCTGGGAATAATCCAGAAGATGCAGGATCATTTCATTCCAAAGAGGAAGACAGATTCTTAGGGGAGTAAGAGGCGACCGTGGCTGACAAGGGAAGTCAAGGACAGTATAAAAATAAAAGAGAAGACGTATAACATATTAAAGATGAGTGGGAAGCCAGTGGTTTGGGAAACTTTTAAAGAACAACAGAAGGTAGCTAAAAAGGCAATACGGCGAGAAAAGATGAAGTACAAAGGTAAGCTAGCCAAGAATATAAAAGAGGATAGTAAAAACTTCTTTAGGTATGTGAAGTCCACGCCCCGCCCGCGGCTAGAAGCTCTGCAGACCACAGCCCCATGATGCCAAAGTCACCAGGCCAGCAATTGGAGCACTCCTCTCTGGCAAGGGTTCGCCCCGCGATGGAAAAGTCCGCGCTGCGCCTGCTGCTGATGCTCCGGGCCCAACTCCAGGAGAGGCCGCTCCTATCCATGCTGTTAGGCCGCGAGGGAGGTGACATGGAAAAAGTCGCCTCTCCGTCGAGGAGGCGACCGTAAGTGGTTCCGCCCTTTTCCATTGTGAGGTTATCCATTTTGGTGCCAAGAACGGGAAGGCAGATTATTATTTGAATGGTGTCAGGTTAGGAAAAGGGGAAGTACGAGACCTGTGTGTCCTTGTACATCAGTCACTGAAAGTAAGCATGCAGGAACAACTGGCAGTGAAGAAAGCTAATGGCATGTTGGCCATAACGAGAGGAGTTGAGTATAGGAGCAAAGAGGTCCTTCTGCAGTTGTACAAGGCCCTGATGGGACCACTCCTGGAGTATTGTGTGCCGTTTTGGACTCCTAATTTGAGGGGAGACATTCTTGCTAGTGAGGGAGTGCAGCGTAGGTTCACGAGGTTAATTCCCAGGGTGGCGGACTGTCATATGATGAAAGAATGGAGCGACTGGGCTTGTATTCACTGGAATTTAGAAGGATGGGAGGGGATCTTATAGAAACATATAAAATTCTTCAATGATTGGACAGGGTAGATGCAGGAAAAATGTTCCTGATGCTGGGTCACAATTTAAGAAAAGGGGGTTGGCCATTAGAACTGAGACGAGGAAAAACTTTTTCACACAGTTGTGAATTTGTGGAATTCTCTGCCTCGGGCGACATTATTCAAGTTATTAGTATGCTGGTCAAAACGTTATCATTCGGTGGGAAATTGGACACTACTACATTCTTGAAATTCAATCATCCTTGAAGTGTTCGGCTGGCAACCGGAAGGTAGCCGGTTCGAATCCCGCTTGGAGTGCATACTGTCGTTGTGTCCTTGGGCAAGACACTTCACCCACCTTTGCCTGTGTGTGAATGTGTGTGAGTGATTGGTGGTGGTCGGAGGGGCCGTAGGCGCAGATTGGCAGCCACGCTTCCGTCAGTCTGCCCCAGGGCAGCTGTGGCTACAGAAGTAGCTTACCACCACCGAGTGTGACTAAGGAGTGAATGAATAATGCGATGTAAAGCGCCTTGAGTATTAGAAAGGCGCTATATAAATCCCATCCATTATTATTATTATTATCATTGTTGATCATAATTATGGAATGCTGAATTATGGACTGTTGTCATGTCACCATGCTTGTGTAAAGATAATGTAATTATGCATGTCAAAAGGAGGGAGCAAACGTCCCTATGCTAAGTAAATCCTTTAAGCACAAGGGTCAATATACTGCTCTCAGGAGATTACACCAGGGGGAACATGAAGTGTTATCATGGAATAATAAACTGGAAGGAATGTGAATATGCAGGGATGGGCGTGCTTTGGGAATGGAAGGTAACTGTTTAGACTTGGCTTCACTGGTGGTGACATCACAGGGTGGAGACCCAATTCCTGGAAATCATGTGACCCATTTGCCCCCACCAGGTCTGGACCCCTGAAGAAGTTAATGTTTTGTTTCTCTGTACTGACAACTGTTATGTATCTGTGATTGGGCTAAGGGGTTGCATCCCACTGTATTTTCCCGCCGCTATCTGTGATTGGGCTAAAGGGTTGCCTCCCACTGTACTTTCCCACTACTGTATATCTGTATATATAGGTGATTGGTTCGTTGGCACGTCTTTCTTTTCTGTTCTGAGAAGGAAATCCTGCCCTGGCACATTTATAACTCCAGCAACATTGGTCTAGAAAGTAACTGAGTTTTACCAAACTGCTACATGTTTTCAAGAATCTATCTCATTGCGTACAGGTGCACTGACAAGAAAGGTTTAGAGCAGCTTTTCTCAACCGGGGTTCCCCGGAACGCTTGGGTTCCACGAGAGGTCGCTAGGAGTCCCGAGAGAAATTGTGACAAATAGGCTATTCATATGTAAATGCATTTTGGAGTCATTTTTGTGTTTAAATTCATATCCGTAATTTTATTATACACGTACGGCATATTTAGCGACGTCTATACGGAGCCAGCGTGAAACGGCCTTTAGGGGTCAGTGGACAGGAGCTGTCCATGGCGGGTTCATGTATCATCAAGTGACAAGCAGTTTGATTTCAGTTTTTGTTTATTGCATTGTCAATAAACTTGAAAAAAATATAAAATTATTTTTTGCTTAAACCAGTTATCAGACAAATATATTATGTTTACCTTATAAACTTTAAGTTTATGAAAGAGAAAGAGATTTATAAACATACTAGACTAAGTGGGACCCGTTGGGTCCCAGCATCACACGGGAGGGCTGGTCCCCCAACGCAATATTCCACCTCTCCACAAATTCCAATATTGGTGGCCAGTGGGGTGGGGGGGCTTTCTCGAGCGCTAGTATGGGTGTTGTGGGCTGAAGGGACTGGTTTCCAGAGAGCTAGCACGGACATTGTGGGCCGAATGGATTCTTGGGCTGGCAGCTCAGTCACTCAAGCCTGTTGTGCTGGTAGCTCACTCACTCACGGCTGGTGGGCTGGCAGTTAACACGGCTATTCCTTGAAATTCCATTTCAAGCAGGGTGCAAGGCCACCAAATTCAAGTGTAGTTTCATACCATTTCAAGCCGGGTGCAAGGCCACTAAAGACAGCATGTCGTGACCTCTCCCTCCTCCATCTTGCAGCGACTGAGTCACGCCCACACTTCTGGGTTTTATAGTCCCTCCCACCAGAAGGGGTGTGGCCTTCATGACATGGTTGACAGGAGAGAGAATCTCAACATTTTTTAAACACTTATAGGGAGGTTTCACGGCAGTCGGGTCTCAAACTATGACCCGTACTGTTGCTACGCTACTCCAAATGGATTACACGCGATGAACTGCAGGTAAGCACTTACCATTGTTTCCAGCGTAGCGGGCCCGTTAAAACCCGCTGAAATTGTCAATTTTTGCGCTGTAAATAATTATGGAAATCGGGATAAGCGTGTGAGACATTTAGCCTACTTCAGAATTCCAAAAGTGAGGAGAAATGACGGTAGATAGAAACGAGAGCTGAAGGGACAACAACAGCCAGAGTGCTTGGCGGACATTGGCCGTTTGCTCACTGCATTTCATCAACAGTAAGGCATTATTCGTGTTTCTTCTTGACTCCTTTGGCATCTAAAAAGTTTCAGAAGTGATAAATCTGGCTGTAAATTTTTTAAATCGCCCATGGTTCTCAAGTGGGTTTTTACATACAAAAAGAAAACGCACCTGAAGAAAAATTTACAGCCATTTCTGAGAATTTTTAGATACCAAAGGAATCAAGAAAAAACACAAATAATGCCTTACTTGATGAAATGCAGTGAGCAAACGCGATAATTCCCAATATTTTCAATGTTTACCAAGCACTTCAGCTGCTGTTGTCCCTTCAGTTCTCGCTTCTCTATACCTTCATTTCACTTCACATTTGGAATTCTAAAGTTGGGTGCATGTCTCTCACACTTACCCCGACTCCCACAATTTTTTTCAGCGCAAAAATTCAACATTTTGGCGGTTTTTAACAGGTAGGAAAGTACGCGTTTCTAGCATTAATAACATATATCGGAAGTGACGGATGTCTTCCAGTTGGATTTAGCAGCTCCGTGCGTCGAGCCCTATGACCCATTGACCTTACGTACAACCCCCCCCCCCCCTCTATAACCCTTTTATTTTTCATCAATGGGAAAAATCCTCAGCACCTGATGAGCGGAGGGGGACTGAGTAAGATGGCCAAAAAAATCACAGTTGTACGTGGTAGCGTTTTTTCGAAAATCAATATAAAGCACAAATAGGAAATGGTCAAAAGTAGACTTTTAATTATATAGAAGGCAAGGCAACTTTAATTAGGCAAGGCAACTTTAATTAGGCAAGGCAACTTTAATTAGGCAACACAGCTTTAGCATTTCCAAACCAAAAGACAACACAGCTTTAGCATTTCCAAACCAAAGACAACACAGCTTTAGCATTTCCAAACCAAAGGCAACACAGCCTTAGCATTTCCAAACCAAAGGCAACACAGCCTTAGCATTTCCAAACGCAAGGCAGCACAGTTTTAGCATTTCCAAACCAAAGTCAACACAGCTTTAGCATTTCCAAACCAAAGGCAACACAGCTTTAGCATTTCCAAACCAAAGGCAACACAGCTTTAGCATTTCCAAACTATATTTTCAAACCACATTAAGGGCACTGACAGGTCAGTAAAACCACTCAGTTTAGTGGACATGTGTTCAGTGTCACAGCTCACTGAGAGACGTGACCCTCTCGCTCCCCCATCTTGCAGAGACTGACTGAGACACTCAGCATTTCTGGGTTTTATAGTCCCTCCGGAAGGGGCGCGGCTTTCAGGAGAGAGAATCTCAACATTTTTTAAACACTAATAACTCTTTTATTTATCATCGATGGGGAAAATCCTCTTGTCCTGCGCAGCGGAGGGGGACTCTGAGTAAGATCGCCAAAAATCACAGCCGTAAGTGGCAGCGTTTTTTCTAAAATCAATATACAGAACAGGAAGTGGTCAAGATCAGACTTTTAGTAATATAGATATAATAATTTTTATGTAGGGGTTCCCTGAGGCATGAAACTTATTTCAAGGTTTCCACATTGGTAAAAAGGTTGGGAAATGCTGATTTAGAGGGATATGGGTCAAAAACATGATGAAAATGATATACCTGCTTTCTATTTCAATATCATCTCCATGTGCAGATAAATGGCTCTAAACGCAGTTACGAAGAATCCAATCAGACTCAAATTCCAATGGAAAATATGATAGATCCCATATTGGGCTGAATTGTACTGTACGCAGCTTGATTCCCCACACCTGCCATCACATATAAATGCAGAGGGCTGAATGTTTTGTTCCTCACCTGCCATATGTTTAAGATCCAAGAGTTTAGACTTCCAGCATAGCCCATCATCTCTGTTCTATCTTTCTTAGTCTGCTCTAATATTATAATCATTTCCTTCTGTATTACTATCCATTATTGCTATAACAAGGAACCACAGTTGCTGCTTTATACCAAAGAGGGGTCCTGACCTGGATCACCTATCCATCTTCTCCAGAGATGCTGTTTGACCTGCTGACCCCTGGAACAAGCTACTAGGTGGAGGCAGATGCAATAGTGTAAGAGGCTTTTAGATAGGCACATGGATGTACAGGGAATGGAGGGATGTGGATCAAAGATTAGTGAGGCAAAGATCAGTTTACCTTAGGGCATGGACATTGTAGACTGAAGGGCCTGCTCCTGCACGGTTCCATGTTCTGCACTTGATACTCACCCTCTCCCACCAGCACCCATCCCATCCCTCCACCAGTTCCTGTGCCACCCCTCGCCCCTCCCATGTCCATCCGTCACACCATCACTAGGCCCATCCTATCCCTCTCTCCCAGCCCCTAATGCAAGGGTTCCCAATCTGGGGTAAATTTACCTCGGGGGTAAATTTCACCAACCCAGGGGGTTAGGAAATCCCATGCCCTAATGCCTCCACGCACCCCACATCAGCCCTCATGCCGTCCGTAGCCTCTATCCTGTCGCACTCGTCTTTGGGCCTCCTTGCTACCCCAGCCGCTCACCTGCCGCAGCCGTTCAATCAGAACGCTTTTGTTGCCACTGGTATCAAGGCTTCTCCTCTTCAGCTCTGCTTTTAAATCCACCACCCTGAGTTCGGTAATCATCCGCTGACTGTGTTCAACGACCGGGACCGCCACCTCGCTCTCCTCCGCCATAGTCGCTCACTCTCAAAAACAGCGCGACTCAAGATGGCGTTCCCTCGCCGCCACTCCCGCGCATGCGCTGGTCCGACAGGCCGGCGTCCCCTCTGCGCTTGCGCAAATGTTGCTGAGTTACTCCAGCATTTTACAGCGAGCATATAGGATCTTTGCTTACATCAAAGATCCATGACGGAAGCCGGTTCCGGAAATGGCGCTGAAGATTACCCATGAACCATACTTCGGCTTTTTAGTGGAGTGGACCATCTTGTTCGCTATAAGCAAAGATCCTATAGGATCTTTGGCTATAAGATCTTGCTTTACATCTTGTTTATGGATAGACGAAGGGTGCCGACCCAAAACGTCTGTGGGTCCCAGACCTGCTGAGTTACTGGAGCACTTCGTGCGTGTGACTCAAAATTCCAGGATCTGCGATTCCTCGTATCACCATTTATTCAACGAAACGGTGATACTATCGGGTCGATTACCTTTCGAATGTGAACTGTGCTGGTGAATATGAACGACCCCCGCTTTCTCCCACCCTGCCACCAATCTGGATGTTCACATCGACGAAAATTCTGATCAAATTGTTTAAACCGTTAATTTTATTCTTCTCTCCACTGGTTGCAAGACGTTAATGTTGTTCCACGATTAACTGTGGCATTCATATTCCCAACCATCATGTAAGAAACGAACAAACTACGAGGGGTGGCAATTCGGCTCCACTGTGCCATTTGGATATGATCAATGGTTCAATTATACTTTATTGTCACGTGTACCCAAATACATCCTTTTTTTGCACAGTTCAGTGGCAATCATTCAATACATTAGGCATTACCATACTAAGTATAAGAGTTGAAGACAGGAGACCACACTGAATCAGTACACAAGAGTCATCACGTTTTATGCACCATCCTGTACTTTACAAATCTGAAATTTAAGAAAAATGATAGTCTTAACTTGGCCACAAAGTCGCATTGTCCTGGCAATATGCAAAAAAGTAACAATGATAAAGGGAACTGGCCATTTGTTAGCTGTCTGTTGGATGAGAAAGAGAAGCTGGTGCGACTCGAAGGGCCGAATGGCCTCATCCTGCACCTATTTTCTATGACTTGGGTGGGGGAGGGAGAGCGATAATTTTTTTACATATCTTTCATTCATTGTTCTATATCTCTCGTTCCCCTTTCCCATGACTTTCAGTCCAAAACGTCATCCATTCCTTCTCTACAGAGATGCTGCCTGTCCCGTTGAATTACTCCAGCTTTTTGTGTCCATCTTCGGTTCAAACCAGCATCTGCAGTTCCTTCCTACACATTTCTTCTGCAGGAACTGATCCCCATTGCAGTACAACTAGAACACTGGCATCTATTCAATAATGTGGAATATTTACTAGGGATATCCTCTCCTTAAAAAGTAGGACAAATGCATCCCAGACAGTTACCACACCATTAGCATACTCTCAATCATCAGCATAGTGATGCAAGGAATAATTGACAGTTTTATCAAATGACACTTGCTTAGCAGCAACCTGCTCACAGAAGTTCTGTTTGGGTTCCTCCATTGACACTCAGCTCCTGACCTCTTTGCAGCCTTGGTCCAAACATGGACAGAAGAGCAAAACTCCAGTGTCATGTCCTTGGAATGACCAACTTCTCCAATGACCTTCCTTTATTAGTAAAGTCAGAAGTAGTGATGTTTATTGATGACTGCATAATATTCAGGACCACGTGATTCCTCAGATAATGAAGCTGTCCACATCCAAATGTAGCAAGACCTGGAAAGTATCTAGGCCTGGGCTGATAGGTGGAACGTAACATTTGTGCCACCCCAGTTGAGGTAATGCCGATATCCAACAGGAGAAAATCCAGATAATACTCTGATATTCAATGGCATTATCATCACTGAATCCCGCAAAATCAATTTCCTGGGAATTTCCATTTACCAAAAATTGAACTGGAGTGGCCACATCCAATGTGATACAAGTGTAGAGGCTAGGACTTCTGCTGCAAGTAACTCACTCGCTAACTCCCCAAAGCCTGTCCATCTACAAGGCTCATGTCAGGAGTGTGGTGGACTACTTACCTCTCGCCTGGGTAAGTGCAGCTTCCACAGCACTCGAGAAGCTCAATACCATTCCGAATATTGGCATAGGCACATAGTAGAACATGTGCAGGAAAGAACAGTAAATTCTGCTTTAAATCGAAGGTAGACACAAAATGCTGGAGTAGAAGTCTGAAGGGTCCCAACCCGAAACGTCACCCATTCCTTCTCTCCAGAGATGCTGCCTGTCCCGCTGAGTTGCTCCAGCATTTTGTGTCTACATAGTAGAACATTGGGTAAGCACCCCATTCCATTTACTCTACCACTAATACACAGTAACAGTGGTTACTGTACCTTTGACAAAAATGCACTGCAAGCAACTCACCAAGACTCAGACAGCACCTTCCAACCCCATGACTTTCTTCTGTTAGGACACATGAATTAAAAGCATGGGGACACCACTACCTGCATGTTGCCCTCCAAGCCATGCACAATCCCAACTTGAAAAATGTATCGCTGTTCCATCACTGTTGCTGGTTCAAAATCCTGAAACATCTTCCCCAACGGCATTGTTGGTACACCCATATCTCAAGGACTACGACAGTTCAAGGAGGCTGCTCACCACCATCTGCTCAAGGGCAATTAGGAGTGGGCAATTAAATGCCAGCTCAGCTTGTGAAGCCCACATTCCTTGAATGTGTAAAAAATCCAATGTCCTAGAAAAACTGAATAGAAGATACAAGCACTCTCGATGAACAGCTATCTGGCATAACTTTTAATGTATCTATTTTAGCCACAACTGTTCCCTTTGGCAGCCAGTCCCTTAGGTAATCCAATCTGAATGTATATGCTTCTTTTGAATTTCTGTTTATTTTTGATAGTAATACTAAGTGAATTTACAGAGATCTCTGCTTTAAGTGTCGAATAGATCAGGAGGACACATTATTGGCAACAATGCTGAATGCAAGATTCAACTGTCAGCTCTTTATGTCAGTTTATCCATCATCATCATCGTTGAAAACATTAGCGACGCAACGCACCGTTCTGATGGGAACGGTGATGGACGCACAACACATGTCTGTCCTCTCGTTCCAGCAGACTTCCGCCACTGGAAGTATAGGATTTTGGTGTGTGCGCTTTATCATCATTCCTTACAATCTATGTACGACAGTGATCGCAACTTCAACTGAAGTGTGGATGGCCGTTGGTTTGCTAGGAGCTCATCCGCCCTTTGACAGGTCTTGGTTTTGGTCCTGCTGGGGGTCTACAGCCCCTTCCTCACCTGGCAAAGCAGGTGGGGGAGACAGTTTAGTCACCGACTATCCGACCATGGAGCAGGTAGCACGGGATTACATGGTACCTGTGGCGGGGGGAAACTCCCCCCCGACCTAACCCCATTAAACAAAAATCAGATTCATTTCTGGTTTCTGGAGGGAGAGACAGATTGCATTTTGCAATGATCTTTGGCAAAGATTCTCCTCGAGCATCAGCCCTACATTGAGAATCAGTTTTCAAGTGCAGAGCATATTGTACATAAATGCTTTAATGATATTCATCCAAAAGAAACAGAAATTCAAAAGAAACATTATTAGCACATAACACTTAAAAAAAGCGAAATAAGAGCATATGTATGTATTAATCAGAGTAACACCCAATAGCCTGGATAAATTACATGGACAACAGGCATCGAAATAATCAAGTCCCAGATTATCGGAATTTTATGGTTGAGGGGTTCACATTGGTTTCCCTTGAAACAACAGGAACAATTCCAGAATCTAACAGGCCAGTCAGGATAACCGAGAGCTAACAACGAAGCGCCAGCACCTGCAAGATCGGTGGCGGCGTGAAACGGGAGCACCAGTAAGAGCGCGAGCGGCCATTTTGAGAGGGGCTGAGAGGATTAAGTGCTGCTGTTTAGGTCCGAGTGTTGGCATTGGCGAACGTTTAGGTTTTGCAAGTTCCCTTCCAATTTATACATCAAACTTGGATTCACGTCATCAGTACTTCATTATCATTGCGTCCTGGAAATCCCTCCCTAACACCAAAGAACACCTTCACCAGAAAATAATGGGAGTGGACCACGTCGCCAAAGGCAATCTGTGATGGGCAGAATTGCTGGCCTGTGCACACTTGTGGACAGATCCCAAAAGACAAATTTAAAAAGTGACCTCGTCTCAACGTTACTCCCTCAGTCACACGACGCATCCCTTCGAGACCAGCTGGATGAACCTGCTGAAGTGCAACTAGCCTATCTACTCCCTCCCCTTTCGTCAACCGACCAACACCATCTTCCTCGGTAAAGGCTGACATGAAGCTTCCTATCAACTGCGTCCTCTGCCCCCACGAGGTGATTATTCAACACTGCGGAGGGAGAGATCAAGATTGGCCAAGAACATTGCCCCCAGGAATTGGGCCAAGTTCCCGAGGCCTGACCGCCATGGACCTTTGTGTGTGGCAGCGCTTCATCCTTCCTTCTGCCTTTGGAGCTGCGTACATGATCGGCCACCTCATCGGCCAATAGAAGCCCGTTGCTAGGACAATGACGATTACAGCAGGAAAAGGACGTTCGTTCTGGGAAAAACGCCTTTGATACCGGAAGATGCCTGGCAGCGGTTTGATTGACGGGTCGGCTGGCCAAACAGATGCTGGCGTAGGCGCAGAGCGCGTGACGCTCTGCCAATGAGCGAGGATATGGAGACGCGGGGGCGGTGCCATCGCGCAGCCGATGACGCGGGTGGAGATCGGTAGCAACTGTTGCCTTGAGAATAAACGCCATAGTCACGGTAGCCGTGGAGACTGTTACCCACCAACAGCTCGGGCCCGCAGCAAGGTGAGCATCGCTTCCCAGTCAGAGTCAGGGTACAGCCACATCCCGGGCATCGTGCCGCCGCGGTGGCGACTGTGGTGGAAAGTGGTGGGGTGTCTCACTGTCCCTCAGGAGCCATGTGCCGCCCCACTCTGTGTTTACCGCGTCCGCTGCAAAATGGCGGGTTATTCTGGGGAGGATTCGCCGGACGGGGTTCTCGGGCCGCAGGCCTGACTGAGAGCCGGGGCCTTGTTGCCCACCATTTGTGTCTGGGCCTCCGGAGTGAGCAGCTGCGGATCGGGTCGCGGAGTTAGTTTGTAGTAACGGGTGCCCTTCGTGGTATTACTGCCCCGAGAACCGGCGAGGGTATTGATTTCATTAGAAGTGGCCTCCAACTATCGGGGCAAAAAAAAAAAACAAGGTGCTTGAGCAACACGGGATTGTTGGAAGCATTTGTGTGGTGGTAAAGGGATGTTTGACGTTTCGCGTTGGGATCTTACATTAGGACCTCAAAATTCATTTTCCATCGCAGATGCTGCTCGACCCGCTGAGTTCCTCCAACAGTTTGTTATTTTCTCCAGATTTCTTCATCTGTAGTCTCGTCTCCAACTATTTCGAGGGTCTGGTCTAACTGTTTTATGAGTAAGCGCAGAGGTCTAATGGGTGAATGTAAAGTGTCTTTCTATTATCAGTAGTGTGAGACTGTGAAGCAGCAGTATGAAAAATAGTAGTAAAATCAGCCCTATACATAAGATCGTGTTTAGGAAGTTTGTAGACGATGCAAACACTGGCCATGTGGTAAGCAGGACTGCTTTAGACTCCATTTAGCTGGGTTGTTCATTTGGGCAGTAAAATAATAGTAAGGTTCTGCTGAGTAACAGAGATCTAGGAAGTAATGTCTGTGGGTCCTTAAAGGTTGCAGGACAGATCAGTAAGGTGACACAGGCGTTTTCCTTTGATTTGATGAATAGAAATAACAACAGGAAGGTTATGCAAGAACTGTATATTATACTACTTGGACCACAGCTTGAATACTGCCTGTAGTTCTGGACACTGCATGCAGGAAAGGTATGACTTCAGAGGGTGTATGGAATGAGGATATTTGGACAACTATTGTTGGTTTTTAAAAATAGGGTAGTATGAATAGAAACATAAAATGAATTGTCTAGTGTTGTTTTCCTATGTGGATGAGGATGGTTTAGATTATTAATGTCATGTGTACTGAGGTACAATGAAAAGCTTTTGTTTGCATGCTACCCAGTCAAAGAAAAGACGACATGATTACAATCAAGTCATGCACAGTGGACAGATAAGGACGAAGGGTACGACATTTAGTGCATGATAAAGTCTGATTAAAGATAGTTCAAAACTCTCCAATGACGTATACTTGGGAGGTCAGGACTGCTCTCTAGCTGATGAAAGGACCCTTCAGTTGCCTGATGACTGCTGGGAAGAAACTGTCCCTGAATCTGGAGGTATGCATTTTTAAACTTCTATACCTCTTGCCTGATGGGAGAGGGGAGAAGTGGGAGTGACAGGGGTGAGACCGGTCCTTGATTATGCTGGTAGCCTTGCCGAGGCAGCATGAAATGTAGACAGAGTCAATGTGAGGGACCCTGGTTGGTGTGAGGGTCTGGGCTATGTCCACAACTCTGCAATTTCTTGCTGTCTTGGATGGAGCTGTTTCCCAAACCAGGCTGTGATGAATCTTGTTAAAATGAAGTTGGTGAGGGTTATTGGGGACGTCAAACTTCCTAAACCTTCTAACAAAGTTGATGCATTGGTGTGCTTTCTTGGCCATAGCTTTGTGGCTGGCCCAGAACAAATTGCGGATGATATTTATTCCTCGGAACTTGAAGCTTTCAACCATTTTTACTTCGGTGTCATCAATGTATACTGGGATGTGTATACTACTTCACTTCCTGAAGTCAATCATAATATCCTCTGTCTTGCTGTTGTCTTGGCACCAGGTTACACGGTTTTCATTCTCCTTCCTGTACTCTGTCTCATCATTATTTGATATCTGACCCACCGTGGTGGTGATATCTGCGAACTTGTAAATTGAGTTGATCTGGTATCAGGCTGTACAGTCATGAGTGTATAAAGAGTATCAAAAGGGGCTGTGAGCACATCCTTTTGGGACACCAGTGATGAGAAATATTGTAGAGGATAATTTTATCCCCTATCCTTACTGATTGTGGGCTGTTCGTCAGATGTCAAGGATCCAGTTGCAAAGGGGAGAGCTGACATGATGTGCTTGGTTGGCATTATGGTATTGAAAGCAGAGCTTGAGGTGCATAAAAACGAGGTCAAGATTTAATAAGAAGGAGCTAATTCCCTTTAAAGTTGCAACAAATCAATGGAAAAAGATTTAAAGTGAGAATGTCTAGCAGGGCAATGAAGATAAAAATGAAGAATCTTCAGATTGCTCCCTGAAGTGGAAATGGGAGAACTCCACATTTAAACAGTACTTGGATTTGTGACCTGAGGGGGTGTGCACTACTGCGGGGATAAGGCCCAGAAGCTCATTTCTGGTCAGTTTGAACATGCTGGGTTGAATGTCCTTCTCTTTCATTTAAAAAAAAGAAATGATAATTTGATTACAAGTTTAGTTTATTATCGTCATGTGCAACTGAGGTACAGTGAAAATACTATTACAACAGAGCACTTTTGCCCAGCGCTAGGTATTGTAAACTGTTTTATGAATAAGATTGTGAGGGTATCTATAACATTGTTACTATTCTCTATATTTATGATATTTGTCAGTCCTGAAAATCCTAAACATGTCCAAATTGTTTGGGAAAGGCTATATGTTACACATCAGTACCTTAATATCTCCCATGGTTAATTCAGGAGTAAAATTCCCTGTTTGCAACTTCCAAGTATGAAATTAGGAAGTGAGCTAAATAAATTTGGAGCTAATTTCAAGACTGTTTGTACAGCTGAGCATCTATTTGGCTTTATGTATCTTCATGCCATAGTCACATTTGCTCGGATATTGATTGTATCAGTCACTTTGTTTTTGCATCATAAATCTTCATGCAACATTTTTTATGGTGAAAATATTTTTGTGGAAAATTGATGGTCATGCTAAGTGAAGAACTAACATTATAAGTTTTGTGAAGAGAAGGCATGCAATATGACGGAGAACACCAAGTTTCTTTGTAATTATTGTGAAAACTGGAATAAATGTAAAATGTGAATTTAAATATTTGGAATTGAAAGATCCAATGTATTTTGGGACTGAAAAGGATAAAAACTGCCCTAATTGAGAATCCTCGCCAGGTAGAATCTATGGAGCAAGGAGACCAAACATGTTTTATCTAATTGACCTGTTATCGGAAATGGTCAGAGTGGGACTTCAGTGCAGAACTGAAGGGACAGTCAGGTGCAACAACCAGATTCGGGAACAGCTTCTTCCCTACAACCATATTAAATGATGCATCCTCAAAATAAGCGCTGAAATACATGGACTTGAACTTCTACATTACAGAGTACAATGTTTAAATTTTCGGTTGTTCGGCTGCAAGAAATAATTTCATTGTTCTGTTTGGGACATATGACAATAAAACACTCTTGAACCTTGGGTCGTGCTGGCAGTCTCGATGGAGGCATGTTGCCAAGCAGTCACCCACCACTGGAGAGGAAACTAGATTGTGGGCACTGAATGTAATACACTGCATTGGCAGAAGTTCAAGTGAACACTGTTTGGGTCTCTGGACTGTGGAAAGGAAAGAGGTAACAACAGGTATTACATCACCTGTGGTTGCATAGAAAGTTAGTGTGAGAAAGCTAGTGGGCAATTGGTATAAGTGCGTGCCAGAGTTTTGGAGCTTCTACCGTTCCATGTGATCCACATTCCCCTCCCGTTTCAGAATTGCAAAGGGACCAATACTCTTGCACACACTTATACCAATTATCCACTACCTTTCTCACAGCAATTTTCTAATCTCGGGTGATGCAATGCCAGAGCGAGGCTGCACGCAAACTGGAGGATCAGCACCTCATATGGGTAGCTTGCACCCAACATTATGAACGTTGAATTATCCAATTTTTGGTAACCCCTCACTTAACCCCCCCCTCTCCCTCCTCCCCTTTGCCCCACCTGGACACCCACCAATTTGTCCCCTCCACTCAATCCACCCTCCCACCACTTTCCTCCCTCTGGCTATATAATCCGCAACTGCTCAAGCATTTCTCTTGCCTTCCTTCCTTCATTTCTTATCTCTGGCCTTTGTTCCGACCATCTGCCTATCAACCACTCCCTCACCTATGTCAACCTATTACCTGCCACGTTTTGTCCTGTCTATCCCTTTTTACAACTTTCTTTTCCCCTCCTACAATCAGTCTAAAAAATGGTCTCGACCCGACATGTCACCCATCCATGTTCTCCAGTGATGCTGCCTGGCCCCGCTGAGTTACTCCAGCACTATTTGTCCTGTACTTATCATTTTTTGAAAACGAGCATCTGCAATTCCTTTTTTTCTTCCTTCTACGTCTTGTCTATTTAAGCGTTTGTTTCTATGCACCTCACAATCTTGTATACTTTGGTCAGATTACCCATTGGTTTTTCTTCACTCCGGAGAAAACAATCCATAACTAAAATGCACCGATCCAAGCACCAACCTTGTGAATCTCTCTGCAAATTCTTCAGCACAACCATGTCTAACTGCGCATAATACTCCAATGTAATGTCCCAACTCTGATGTTCTATTCCTGAACATATGAAGCAAAATTCCATATGCTGCCTTCATCACCTTGTGCCTGTGTTGCCCCCAGGTCTCTATATTAAATGTTCTGTTGTGTTCTATTATTTCCTGTTTATATCCTACCCCTTTTTGACTTCCCAACCCATCATCCAACACGTACTCAGATTAACTTCTCAATTTTCAAATGAATCTAGATTTAGACAACCATCCTCGTGGTCCACAGCACCACCATTTTTGCTACAATGCCACTGCTCACATCCATTATCCTTCAATCTTCCCTGCCTTCAGAGCGATGCCACCACTTCCCTTCTCCTTTTAGTATTCTTTAGACTTCGGAGATACAGCATGGAAACAGGCCCTTTTATCACCGAGTCCGCACCGACCAGTGGACACCCCATACTAGCATTATCCTACACTCTAGGGACAATTTACAGAAGCCAATTAAGGTACTACCCCGAATGTCTTTGAAGTGTGGGAGGAAACCGGAGCACCTGGAGAAACCCCATGCGGTCACAGGAAGAACATACAAACTCAGTACAGACAGCACCCATAGTCAGGATGAACCCGGGTCTCTGACGCTGTAATCCAGCAACTCTATCGCTGTGCCGTCCTAATTCTGATGGGGCTGCCTCTCAGCGGCTTTTTTGTTCGCTCTCCCATCTCCACCTATGCCCACTCCCATTCTCACCACATTCCCTGTACGATTGCAGGAGGTGCAATATACTTCCGTTTACTTCTCTCTTTGCCATCCTGGAGCCCTCCCAGGATGAGCAGTGATTTAGTTGTATCTTTTCCAGTTTATTGTACTGCATTCGGTCTTCGCAGTACAATCTCCTCAATGTTGGAGAAAACAAATTCAGATTGCGTGATGCTGTTGCAAAATATCTATGTTCAGTCTGCTGGGATGACATACAATTTAAAAAAAAAATACAATACAATGATCCTGAGTTACCTGTTACCTTGATTTCCCATTCTACTCCTGTTCTGTCTTTAGTCTACTTGCACCTTTTTAACAAACTCCAATGCCAGCTTGAAGAACAGCATCTCATCTTTCAACTTGGCATATTCCACCCCTTAGGACGACACATTCATTTCGCATAACCAATAACCAGCTCATCGGGTTTGTATCAGAACATGCTAGCTCTGATGTTTTGCTCTCCATTGCTCCACCCTGACCGTGTATTCTTATGACGTCTCAACTCATTGAGTAGTGCCATTTCCCCAATTTATTTCTCCATAACCTATATTTTCCGATGTTCGGTAAGTCTTCCTTAATTTTGCAGCTACCTAATAGGGGAATTTTCCAGAAGAAATTTATCAATCAGTGCATTTTTTTGGGCCTTGAAAGGAAACTAAAGTACCCAAAAGAAACCCACGTGAATACAGGGGAAATGTACCAACCCCACTTAAGGGGGCAGCTTTGTAAAGCAAAGACAGTGAGGATTAGTTTCAAACAACAACCACAGGACCACTGAGAACCCAGGTTTAGGACACTCTGAAATCTTCTGCAAAGAGCAATGCAAACTAAGTAAGCACTAGTTGAAAAGAATTAGCCACAGAAAAATACAATGCAAGCTATTTTGAGTGCAACTCTTCCTTTGGGGGGGGGGGGGGAGAGAGAGAGGGGAGAGAGATGGAGGCGAACATCAACTGGTTGGAACTAAATTCCTAGACAAAGTATCTGCAACCCTTGCAGAGATCTATGCTGACCAAGTCAAATGCACTCCTTTTATCCATTCTCTTTGTAAACGCAAATAGATTCAGTCCTATTAGTTAAATGTGATCGCACAACAATTTCATCCAATATTATTCTTTTAGATTAAATTTGCATCTTTCTCAATGAAGTTTTATACTGACCATCAGAATTGATTCCGAAATTTGCCCGTACTGAATTTCAATAGCCCATAATTGCTTAATTCTTGCCTTAAAAAAAAAAAAAAGAAGTAAAATGTTAACAGTGCACCAGTTCACTGCCATCAATCCTGTAGAAGGGACGTATTGGAGAATGATGGCCAGGGGACTGCTTTCTGTCTGTTTCTTATAACCGAAAGGAATATATTTAATGTGTAGGAAGGAACTGCAGATGCTGGTTTAAACCGAAGATAGACATAAAAAGCTGGAATAACTCAGCGCGACAGGCAGCATCGCTAGAGAGAAGGAATGGGTGGCGTTTAGGTTCGAGACCCGTCTTCAGACTATATTTAATCTGGCCAGGTGATTAACTCATTTTTATAGATGCTAAACCTCTTAATTGCATACCTTTCACTATGTTTATTCATGACACAAAAATGTATCACATTTTTCCTCTTAACTATAACATTAGCATCAACCCCATCTTTTATAAAGACCGCTACAAAATATTCATATGGCACATAAATGTCAAAGTACTTTTGTTTTTAATTTCCTGTTTTTATATTTACCATTTCACTTGTTTTCCTAAATTTTCTGTTAATTTTATCGTTTGCCTAATCACTTAGATTTCCAAAATTTACCTCTGCATACCTTTGCTTCATTTTCTGTCTTTTTGCATAATTATGCTAAATCTAACTGAATAATCAATACAGCCAAAAAGTTCTTCCTTTCCCTAGTTTCATTCCCTGAACCAAATACTAGAAATGCAGTCTGAAGAAGGGTCTCGACCTGAAATGTCACCCATTCCTTCTCTCCAGGGATGCTGCCTGTCCCGTTGAGTTACTCCAGCATTTTAAGCCTAGACTAGAAATGCATATTTTCTTGGGCTTGCTGTGTATGGTATAAAAAATCTCCAAAATCAGCAAACTGCAATACATTTTACACCTGGAATAATTGAAACATTTTGTCTGGGTTGTCAGAAACTTGCCTACAAATTTTCTCTTCCATTTTCCTCGGATTGACCCCCAAATATATGATTGGCCTTTGTTCTACGATTCTTTAAGGGCCTGTCCCACTTGGGCGACCTAATTGGCGAGTTTTCCATCGACTCATACTCGCAGCATGGTCGTCACGAGGTCGTAGGAGGTCTTTGTAACTCTCCTTCATGCTCGAGAGTGGTCTCCGCGTACTCGAGGCCTCAGCTAGGTTGTGGTGTTTTTTTCAATATGATAAAAAAATGCCCGCGAGTAAAAAAAGGTCGCCATGGAAAAAATTGATACTTTTTTTTACTCGTAGGTTTAGCCGTAGTAGGTCCCCATGTTACTCGTAGGTAGTCGAAGGTAGTCGTAGATGGCCTTCATCATAGTCGAAGGAGATCAAAGGATGTCGTCTTCACTCTCCACTATTCGGTGACCAATTTTCCCAAAGTTAGTCGTAGTTAGTCTTCAACATAGTCGAAGGATGTCTTCTACATAGTCGAAAGAGGTCTTCAACATGTCATTTTTTAAAACTCTTCTATACTTGCCAGTTAGGTCGCCCAAGTGGGACAGGCCCTTTAGTAACTAAAGTTTAGTTCACGTATGTTTTTTGATTTTTGTTTCTCATATTCTGTCCCTCCTCGCAGCTGCAATTGTTTCTTGAACAATTACTGCACCCTTCTATTTTATTGCCCCTTTTAAAATCTTGTAATCTGGAATGTTGAGCAGTTATTCCTCTGCCTACAGCCATGTTTCAGTGACAGCTAATATACCATACTTGCATGACATTGTTTGTAAGCCTGGCTTATGTGCCCTGGACCTAAATATAAAAGGTTGGAACCGCTCAGTGGGTCATACAACATCTTTGGAAAGGGAAATGGCGATAATGTTTCAGTAATGAAAGTTCCTTCTTCAAAACTGCAAGATAAAGGTAGTTCTGCAAAATGTGTATTTCCATACAGAGAATTGGATATAACGCATAGATGAATTGGGGAAAACTATTTGGATTATGTGGGCCAGATTGGTTAGAACACAATTTCATCGGAAACTAGAGGTATTTACGGTAAGTTATTTTAAAATTGATGGACTGAAAAAAAGCTGCGCTGCTATACAAAAGACTAGGGAAATAATGTTTCTATATAACCTTCCCACAATAATTGGACACCATTGTCTCGTAAGAATGCAGTCGGACAGTTTCAATGCAATATTCTATTAAACAATGTAACCTGCAGCCTTTCGTATTATTTTAGCTTGTAGTAGCTTTTAAAGCTGTTTAAAGGACTTTTAGTTTCAGAAAATCCTCAAGATCAAGTCAAGAGTGTTTTATTGTCATATGTCCCAGTTAGAACAATTAAATTCTTGCAGCAGCATAACAGAATATGTAAATATATAGTACACTGGAAATAATATAAATGAGAGAGAGAAATGTTCACTGTGTGTTTATATACACATACATAGAGATCATGTATACAGCATGTGTGTATATATACACACGAACACACACAAAAAATAACAATAGGAGTACAATGATAGCAATAATAATCAATGTAGTTCAGAACTTTTTTGAGGTTGTTGTGTTTAATAGCCATTCTTGTGAGTCTGAATTTCTCTAGTCCCTAATTCTCCTTTCCCATTGACAATTGTTTTTCAAACTTTTTTTTAGCATCAGGTTCCTTGGGAATGCAACTATTGCATTGTAGCAGAACTACCTGTAAAGATTTGTATTGCAAAGAACACGATGGAAGAATGAATGGGGAATATCTGAGGACATTAATGGGGCAGATAGTAGATGACAAGAAATGTTATGTGTGGCAAGCAGTAGGTCAGAGCATGCCAATGCAGAAGAAAAATGGAACTACAGATAATGATTTTCAGCAAAAATGAACAGTTCTGATAAACTCAGTGAAAGTTGGAAAATGCAATGGCTACAGCAAGTCCAGATGGAAGATTAGATGGTAAATGTTTGGGACACGGCAATGTCATGTAAATGAAAGTCGTCATGTTTAGTATTTTGTTGCATATCCTTTGCATGCAATGACTGTTTGAAGTCTGTGATTCATGGACACCACCAGTTGCTGGGTGTCTTTTCTGATGATGTTCTGCCAGGGCTGTATTGCAGCCATCTTTAGCTTATGCTTGTTTTGGGGTCTAGTCCCCTTCAGTTTTCTCTTTGGCATGCTCAATTGAGTACAGATCAGGTGATTGACTTGGCCACTCAAGAATTGACCATTTTGTAGCTTAAATACTCCTTTGGTGCTTTAGCAGTATGTTTGGGATCATTGTCTTGCTGTAGAATGAACTGCCGGCCAATGAGCTTTGAGGCATTTGTTTGAACTTGAGCAGATGGGATGTGTCTATACACTTCAGAATTCATTATGCTACTACCACCAGCAGTTGTATCATCAATGAAGACAAGTGAGCCAGTACCTTCAGCAGCCATACATGCCCAGGCCATAACACCCCCACCACCATGTTTCACAGATGAGGTGGTATGCTTTGGATCTTGGGCAATTCCTTCTCTCCTCCATACTTTGCTCTTGCCATCACTCTGATATAAGTTAACTTTCGTCTCATCTGTCCACAAGACCTATTTCCAGAACTGTGGTTTCTCTTTTAAGTACTTCTTGGCAAACTGTAACCTGGCCATCCTCATTTTGCGGCTAACCAGTGGTTTGCAGTGTAGCCTCTGTATTTCTGTTCATGAAGTCTTCTACGGACAATGGTCATTGACAAATCCATTCCTGAAGAGTGTTTCTGATCTGTCAGACAGGTGTTTGGGGATTTTTCTTTATTATAGAGAGAATTCTTCTGTCATCAGCTGTGGAGGTCTTCCTTAGCCTGCCAGTCCCTTTGCGTTTAGTAAGCTCACCAGTGCTCTCTTTCTTCTTAATGATGTTCCAAACAGTTGATTTTGGTAAGCATAAGGTTTGGCTGATGTCTAACAGTTTTATTCGTGTTTCTCAGTCTCATAAGTGGTGGCGGCAGGTTCGTTGGTATCATTTAAAAATAAATTGGATAGGCATATGGATGAGAAGGGAATGGAGGGTTATGGTATGAGTGCAGGCAGGTGGGACTAAGGGAAAAAAGTTGTTCGGCACGGACTTGTAGGGCCGAGATGGCCTGTTTCCGTGCTGTAATTGTTATATGGTTATAATGGCTTCTTTGACTTTCATTGGGACAACTTTGGTCCTCATGTTGATAAACAGCAATAAAAGTTTCTAAAGGTGATGGAAAGACTGGAGGAAAGACTAGGTGCTGAGAGCTCTCTTATACCTGCATTAAGGAGGCAATTAAACACACCTGAGCAATTACAAACACCTGTGAAGCCATGTGTCCCAAACATTATGGTGCCCTGAAATGCGGGGGACTATGTATAAACACAACTGTAGTTTCTACATTGTGAAACCAAAATGTATAAACAGGCCTTTATTAAAATCTGATAATGGTACTTTAACCACGTGTTTTTTTTTCTATTACAAATCTCAAATTGTGGAGTACAGGGGCAAATAAATAAATGATGAATCTTTGTCCCAAACATTATAAAGGGCACTGTACTTCTGAGCCAAATATAGGTAAAGGCTGAGTCAAACATATCTGGATTCCTGAGTGCCTTTAAATCCCCATGAAGCATCTTTAACCTGCATTCGCAGAGGACTGCAGTTGTGAGAATAACTTTGTATATTAAATGAAAACTGAAAATTACTGAACAGCTAACATTTGGAAAAACTCCAATGCCCCGTGATGTGGGAGGACTTTGCTGTAAAAATAACCTGTTCACAAATGCAAATCTGAAGTCTGTTGAATGTTCATGACTCAGTCCATACTTGTGAATGGGCTTTTTGAGTTTATGATTTAGTCATTTCATGCTCAAACTATTTGTGGATATCTCAAACATGAATTCATTTTACATTCAGGGTCATTAGTCATGGTCATACAACACAGAAGTGGGTCATTTGGCCCATTTTGTGTAAACTGACTGGTGGGCATGTAGTTCCAGCCATTTGATGCTCCCTCTCCACCTCTTCTTTCTCCCCCCCCCCCCCCAGGAAGAGTTGCACTCAAATTAGCTTGCATAATATTTTTTTGTTGCCAATTCATTTTGAATCTTGCTGTATTAGTTTACATCGGTCTTTGCAGAAGATATTAATGTGTCCTAAACCTGGGTTCTCAGTGGTCCTGTGGTTGTTGTTTGAAACTAATCCTTACTGTCTTGGCTTTACATAGCTACCCCCTTAAGTCTGCTTTAAACAATATTGTCCATAGATGTGCTGATTGACAAAGCCAGTCATTTTTGGTTAGACTGTTTGATGCTCGGTGTGTGGTCATGCTGCAACATCTGATGGTTCTGTTCAGGCTCATGCTGCTAAACAAATCTGTGAAGGGGACCATTAATAAAAGTTGTTAATACGATGTGGAAAGTCGGTTTTTGGTGATGTCCAGTATTTTTTAACTATAAATATATTTTACAATCAGAATTGCTTGGATTTTGTTTGGCCATGTAAATCATCTTTACTTATATTTCTAATTTGATCTGCATGGTTTCTAGTATGTGCTTTTAATGTGATGTAGAAAATGAATTCTGATTCAAGCCCATTGACCTGATGAGTTAATGTATTACTTTCTACACAGATGCTACTTGAGTGGATAAATATTTATAGCAATACTATTTTATTACATAAAAATTGAAAATTGTACGTAGATACATGTGGCTTGCAAGCCAAATGTTTGAAAACATAGTTGGTCCCATTGTGAATTCAAGATAAATATATTGTGATTTTTATGTCAGGGTAACCTGTACTATTGTTAATATATTTGTTTACTATCGCTCGCCCTTTAAATGAAGGACCCAGTCTCAAAATGTGCCTTATTTTACTGCAATGATTTAAAAGCTCCTGTCTGCAAGGCAGATAAATATAATCTCTGGATAGGCAAAGGAACTGATGGACATTAGCTGATCTAATATTTTAATTTGCATCGGAATATCCATTCTAATACAATTGAAATGTTGGGTGAGGAGAGTAGGTATATATTGAGTGTATATTTTTGTTTACAAGTATTATTATAAAGGGAAGCTATTGCAATTTATTGAAACATTCAGCATCATAATTGGGCATACTTTTATATTTTAGTTAAGTCATGTTGCTATTTTTCTTTCCATATTACACTTTTTGTATACTGCCAACTTCCAAAATGAAAATGTAATTGGTGCCAATTTAATCTCCATACCAATTTTTGAAAACGTATTGTAACGGTACATTTTAACTCCAAAACTCTTATTAAAGCAAAAGCTAGTTGGACCTCCATTGCCATTAAATCGTAATGAGAATTTCCTTGTATGCAAGGCTGATCAAACTTTGACAAGGAATGACATTGAGCCAAAGGCAGAATCCAGCTTTGCAAGTCCTGTGGAGATTGAGTCATTGCCCTTTACTCCAATTAATTAGTTTAGTTTATTATTTAGTTTAATATCGGCAGTATTATGAACAAGGGGACGGGGAAGCATTTTTCTTGATATAGGCACATGGCTATGTGCCGTAAAACAATCTGGCAACATCGTGTGCCGGGCTGCTTTTAATTTTTAGGAGTGGAAGGGGAATGAGGAAGGTACGTAATCATAATTTGCTAATACAAATAAATGTGATCCCAACTGGAAAACTAAAACTCTTTTATCCACAAATTCAGTCTATGATGAAGTTTATGACTTTGAAGAACTGTGAGGCAGGGTAGATTGGTGAACGCTTTGAGGGTGAATTTGTGAATGTTTCAGGGCACGGGAAATATAGTACTCGAGGAAAGGATGAAGATTCTGTTGCTGGAGACTTGACTTAAGGCAGTTGGAGGGGGAAAAGGTGAAGTGATCAATATATTGGGAGTAAATGCAACAGTCCATAGGAAATGAATCTCTTGGGGCTTCAGAGGGGAAAGCTGAATGAATGTTGTTGTGCCAGTAGTGAATACCTTGAGTACGGATGATGAACTGATGATTAAATCCGGGAGGATGTGACTTGTGATCAAACGGTTTGGTATTTTGATGGTTTAATTCTCTGAATGTAAGTAATGCTGGAAAGACTCCAATCTACCCACAATGGTATCCTTCTCCTTAGACTTTTGAATATCTCATTGGCATTCCTGGCTGTGTTGAAAAAGAAATTTTGAGAGTTTGACTTTGGCAATAAAACAAATGGTTATCTCCAAGCCTGAACATGTCATTTGAATGATATTGTCTCAGTGCTTTTGCTGCTTGTACTGATTCTGAGGAGCTGTTGAAGCTAACATGCAAGTTACAGTAGTTCATCCTTTTTTTCTTGAACTGTTATTGAATGTTAAGATGAGTGACAACATTTTTTTTTGTGTGGTTTCAAGTGGGTGTTACGGTGGGTATTTCATTCCTAATTTTGTTTCATAGGTGGTAAAACATTTTTTTTAAAGTGCCCAGTGATGAATCTCTTGTTCAGTGCTAACAGGCTGCTCTCTTTTGTTGCTTGTGGTGATGATAGACAATAGGGGCAGGTGTAGGCCATTCGGCCCTTTGAGCCAGCACCGCCATTCAATGTGATCATGGCTGATCATCCACAATCAGTACCTCGTTCCTGCCTTCTCTCCGTATCCCCTGAATCCGCTATCTTTAAAAGCTCTATCTAACTCTTGAAAGCATCCAGAGATCTGAGGCAGAGAATTCCACAGAATCACAACTCGCTATGTGAAAACGTTTTTCCTCATCTCTGTTCTAAATAGCTTACCCCTTATTCTTAAAATGTGGCCCCTGGTTCTGGACTCGCCCAACATCGGGAACATGTTTCCTGCCTCTAGCGTGTCCAAACCCTTAATCTTATATGTTTCAATAAGATATCCTCTCATCCTTCTAAATTCCTTGGTATACAAGCCCGGCCGCTCCATTCTATCACCATATGACAGTCCTGCCATACTGGGAATTAACCTGGTGAACCTACGCTGCACTCCCTCAATAGCAAGAATGTCCTTCCTCAAATTTGGAGACCATAACTGCCCACAATACTCCAGGTGTGGTCTCACTAGGGCCCTGTACAACTGCAAAAGGACCTCTTTGCTCCTATACTCAACTCCTCCTGTTATGAAGGCCAACATGCCATTCACTTTCTTCACTGCCTGCTGTGTACCTGCATGCTTACTTTCAGTGACTGATGAACAAAGACCCCCTGATCCTGTTGTATTTCCCCCTTTCCCAACTTGACACCATTTAGATGATAATCTGCCTTCCTGATTTTGCCATCAAAGTGGATAACCTCATATTTGTCCACATTAAACTGCATCTGCCATGCATCTGCCCACTCCCCCAACATATCCAAGTTACCCTGCATCCTCATAGCATCCTCTTCACAGTTCACACTGCCACCCATCTTTGCGTCATCTGCAAATTTGCTAATGTTACTTTTAATCCCTTCATCTAGATCATTAATGTAAATTGTAAATAGCCGCGGTCTCTCTGCCTGCCATTCTGAAAGGGACCCGTTAATCCCTACTCTTTGTTTCCTGTCTGCCAACCAATTTTCTCTCCATGTCAGCGCCTATGTGGGACCTTATCAAATGCTTTCTGAAAGTACAGGTACACTACATCCACTGGCTCTCCCTTGTCAATTTTTCTCATTACATCCTCAAAAAAATTCTAGAAGATTAGTCAAGCATGATTTCCCCTTCGTAAATCCATGCTGACACGGACCGATCCTGCTACCGCTATCCAAATGTGCCGCTATTTCATCTTTTATAATTGCCTCCAGCAGCTTCCCCAACATCGATATCAGGCTAACTGGTCCATAGTCCCCTGTTTTCTCTCTCCTGCCTTTCTTAAAAAGTGGGATAACATTAGCTACCC
Organism: Amblyraja radiata; assembly: GCF_010909765.2. Taxonomy (NCBI): domain Eukaryota; kingdom Metazoa; phylum Chordata; class Chondrichthyes; order Rajiformes; family Rajidae; genus Amblyraja; species Amblyraja radiata. The sequence continues at coordinate 19,030,158 of NC_045984.1, forward strand.
TCCAATCCACAGGAACTGATCCTGAATCTATAGAACATTGGAAAATGATCACCAATGCATCTACGATTTCCAGAGCCACCTCCTTAAACACCTTGGGATTCAGACCATCAGGCCCTGAGGAATTATCAGCCTTCAGTCCCTTCAGCCTACCCAACACCATTTCTTGCCTAATGTGAATTTCCTTCAGTTCCTGCATCACCCTAGATCCTCTGGCCACTGGTACATCAAGGAGATTGTTTGTGTCTTCCTTAGTCAAGACGGATCCAAAGTACCTGTTCAACTCGTCTGCCATTTCCTTGTTCCCCATAATAAATTCGCCTTTTTCAGTCTTCAAGGGCCCAACTTTGGCCTTAACTAATTTTTTTCTCTTTACATACCTCAAGAAGCTTTTACTATCCTCCTTTATATTCTTGGCTACCTTACCATCGTACCTCATCTTTTCTCCCCATATTGCCTTTTTAGTTATCTTCTGTTCCTCTTTAAAAGTTACCCAATCCTCTGGCTTCCCGCTCATCTTTGATATGTTATACTTCTCTTTTATTTTTATACTGTCCTTGACTTCCCTTGTCAGCCACGGTCACCCCTTACTCCCCTTGGAATGGTTGGCCTAGTATCATACATCACAGAAACTGGCCTTTTGGCCCACCATATCCATGTTAACCCTTTCCCTCTCCTTTTAATAGCTGAACACCATGCGAAGTCAATGTTGTGAAAGGTCAAAGGAAGCAGTCTGGCCTTTTCAATGTTACCTGCCCTTTGTTGGCATGGACTTCATTATTCAAGAAGCGGCAACTCGAGTTAACTATAGAATTGAAAAAAAAAAGTCTGTTGATTAAGCAATCAAAAATGACTGGAGAGTATTATCCATGGAATGCTCCAGAACTGTGAAGTCTTTTGATCGTTATCAACCTGACTCATTGATTTATGGGACTTCTTGGTACTCTTGCACAGTATAGAAACATAGAAAATAGGTGCAGGAGTAGGCCATTCGGCCCTTCGAGCCTGCACCGTCATTCAATATGATCATGGCTGATCATCCAACTCGGTATCCTGTACATGTCTTCTCTCCATACCCCCTGATCCCTTTAGCCACAAGGGCCACATCTAACTCCCTCTTAAATACAATACAATTCAATTTATTGTCATTTGGACCCCTTGAGGTCCAAACGAAATGTCGTTTCTGCAGCCATACATTACAAAACAAAAAGACCCGAGACACAACACAGTTTACACAAACATCCATCACATCGTTGTGATGGAAGGCAAAAAAAACTTATCTCTCCACTGCACTCTCCCCCCCCATGTCAGAGTCAGAGTCAAAGTCAAAGCCCCCGGCTGGCGATGGCGATTGTCCCGCGGCCATTAAAGCCACGCCGGGTGATGCAAGGTCGCGCACCGGGTCTTGGTGTTAGAGCCCCCGGCGTGCACTCGCAGAGTCCCACGGCCATTCCAAGCCGCACGGGGCGATGGTGTAAGGCCCCGCTCAGGTAATCTTCAACCCCGCAACTCGGGCGGGAGAAGTCGCCGTTGCGGAAGCCCCGAAAAGCGGTCACCCAGCAGGGACCCGTGGGCTCCCGGTGCCGCCGTCCGCCAAACCCGCAGTTGCAGCCTCCGAATCTCCGGAGGTCGGGTGGCAGCAGCGTCCACCACAGCTCCACCCGCTCCGGACTCGGCCAGCCCCGTGACGGTGAGTAGTCGGCAGCTCCGCAGCTGGAACCCCAGGTCGTTCCTGTTGGAGGCCGCTCCACGTTGCAGCCCCAACGACAACGGAGACCCGACAAAGAAAAGGTCGGGTCTCCCGTGCAGGGGAAAGATTTTAAAGTTACCCCCTCCCCCCCACCCCACCCCACCCCCACCCCCCCACACACATACCCCAACAAAAAAAATAACAAAAACTACATAAAAACGAGACAAAAAATAATAAAACACAGACGGACTGCAGAGGCCGCTACTGACGAGAGTGAACTGGCCTCAACTACCTTCCGTGGCAGAGAGTTCCACAGATTCACCACTCTGTGTGAAAAATGTTTTTCTCATCTTGGTCCTAAAAGACTTCCCCCTTTCCCTTAAACTGTGACCCCTTGTTCTGGACTTCCCCAACATCGGGAACAATCTTCCTGCATCTAGCCTGTCCAACCCCTTAAGAATTTTGTACGTTTCTATAAGATCCCCTCTCAATCTTCTAAATTCCAGCGAGTACAAGCCGAGTCTATGCAGTCTTTCTTCATATGAAAGTCCTGCCATCCCAGGAATCAGTCTGGTGAACCTTCTCTGTACTCCCTCTATGGCAAGAATGTATTTCCTCAGATTAGGAGACCAAAACTGTACACAATACTCCAGGTGTGGTCTCACCAAGGCCCTGTACAACTGCAGTAGAACCTACCTGCTCCTATACTTAAATCCTTTTGCTATGAATGCTATGTATGTTGTTGCCTTGATGTTGATCTCTGTTATAAATTCCATTGACCAGCAAGAGGTCCATAATCAACTCTATTTGGCTTAATAGGCTAAACATCTGCTTATCCACAATTCTTATATGTTGTGAGAGTATACTTACTTCCAGTACCTCCCATTCAGTGCATTCATGCAGTAATGATTTTACTGCAAGTTGTCAAAAAACCTGTGTGCTGAGATCCATTTATTTTGGTGCTGAATTTCATCTCTTGTTGTGTAAATAGGAGGTTCTATGGAAGACTTGTGAAATTCCTGGTGAGTAAAAGTTTTTCTTTGTTTCACCGTAACTAGTTAAATGCTAAAGGCTGATTTACATTTGTGCTCTGACTTGTAGTTCTGCTGCATTCACTATGGCGGAGAATCATTTGCTTGTAGACGGACAAAGATGCCAAAACATTTGCTCTGGTTTTGTCTGGAACCATGCGAGAAGTTATTGTAATTTGCTGAGACCTGTGCTCCCAGTGAATTTGTCTTCCATTCAACATCAAATGCAGTTAGTCCTCTTTTAAAATTGTCAGACAATTTAACAAATAAATCAACTGCTAAATTCAACTACTTTAATTGCTTACAATAATAACTTCAAGACAAAATGTTATTGACTAGAAGCACAAAGTATTGAAGTGTTCGCTATCATATGAACATAGCCTATGGTCACTCTGAAAGCATGCAAGCCCCATGGCTCCCACAGCTATCTTGATTACACCTCCTCCTATGGTTCCTCTGTTCTGCTTTCACTGTTTTATGAGCGCCATCATATTTGTACTGGAAGTACGACTTTCTGATTGAGCTGCCTTTTTCCTTGATTGTGGCTTTCTCCACTAAAGTTGATGGAGATCTCTGCTTCATTTCTCAAGTTTTTGGTGCCCTGGAGCTATACATCTTGAAAACAGATTTACTTAGCATTCTAGGCAAGTCCCATTTGCCTGCATTTGACCCATATCCCTCCAAGCCCTTCCTATCCATATATCTTTCCAAATACCTTTTGAAAGTCATAATTGTATCCATTCTATAACTTTCTCCATTTGTGGACTATCTGCTGAATGAAAAGATTGCTCTTAACATCCCACATAAATCTCTTTGTCTCCAGTTTTGAGAATCCTGGTAACAAGATTGAGCAGTCACTTTATCCATGGGCCTCGTAATTTTGTATACTTCAATAGTAGGCCAATCCTCACCTCTGATGCTCCAGAGAAAAAGTCCGCCTATCCGACCTTTCCCTATAGCTCAAGCCTGCAAGTCCTCGTAACATCCTGGTGAATCTTTTCTTCTGCACGTTTCCCAACTTAATGACATCCTATAGCTAGGTGATCAAAAGTATGCACAGTACTCCCAAGTGTGGTCTCAGCAACAAATTGTTCCCAGCTGCATCATGATATCCAACGTTTGTATTCCATATCCTTCCTAATGAAGAAAAGCATGCCAAATTATTTCACCACCCTGCCAACCTGAACTGTCATTTTTATGAAACCAAGCACCTGCACTGCCTGGCCTGCTGAATTACTCCAGCATTTTGTGTCTACCTGTACTCCCAGATATCCCTGTTCTACAGGGCTCTACCATTTACTCTGCAAGTCCTGCCCTAGTTTGACAAACCAACGTTCATTACCCCACACTTGTCAAGAGTTAAATTCCATTTGCCACAAGGTCTGAAGTTGCATTTGGTCAGGCCCTGAGGATTTCTCCACTTCAACACACTTTAAAACTAACAGTATGCTCTATTTGGTCATTTGTATATGATCTCTAATGCCTCAATTCCTTAGCTTCCATAATCACAATAAAAAGTGATGAGATTTAATATTTATCCTATCTCTTAGTGGCTTTACACCCAATGCAAAGATAAGATTTTGCTTGTTTTCCAACCCACCAAAGTCCCCATTCAAGACCATCCTTCATGATTTCTATCAACTTCACAAAGATAAAATTATCAGAAGCATTCCCTCTCCCCTGCTTTCAGCATTTTGAAGGGACTATTTGGTATGTGATTTCCTTGGTGCACTCTTTCAGTTCCACCATTACCTCCACTCCTCCTTGAGCACATTTCCATGCAATGACAGGAAATGCAGTATCACTGAGTTGGATGATCAGCCATGATCATATTGAATGGCGGTGCAGGCTCGAAGGGCCGAATGGCCTACTCCTGCACCTAATTTCTATGTTTCTATCACTCATCTACTGGCTCATCGCTTCCCACACTCTCTCATGCAAAAAGCTTATTCGAAGTACAGCACTGATTTCCATACACTTATTTCAATTTACACCCTCCTTAAACAGCACCAGCTGTATTGGTGTCCTCTGGCTTCTCTTGATCCCCACTCCATCACAGACATGACTTTTAGTTTAGTTTAGAGATACAGACTTCAATTCTCTTCTACCCTTCCCTGTCCATTATTAAGAAGCGGTTTGTTTTCTCAAATTTCCTGTTTCCCCACACAAATGCTGCTTGACCTGCTGAGTATCTCCCGCATTTACTATTTTATTCCTTGTATCATGTGGATATCTATAAATGTGTATATGTGGATGTCTGTTGGATACTTCAGTTGCCATGATATGTTTGACTGCATGCTACCACTGATATTCTGATGCCTTTAATTGATCTGAAGTATAAAATGGAATGCTATTACATCTTTCCTGTTACAAGCCTTTTCTGTTCTGCTCCCATGTGCTGCTCCGTGAAATGAAATGGAAAAACAAAGAACAGTTTTTGCCCTTTGAGATGTCTTGCAATCCCCAAGGCATTTAGTACTGTGAAGTATGGCATTGTATTTTAATAATTAAAAAAAAAGCAAATCACTAGTGCTGTTTGTAATTATTTTCCTTTTATTTGTATGGAAGCAGTTATCTATCCCTTCCTCATTTGATTGTCCATACAGAGCAAGAATTTACTATGTGGTGTGGTAGGTGTTTACATGTTCTGGCTTGTTTATGAACCGTTTGTGGGTTGCAATCCGAATCATTTAAGATGCAGTTAACCATAACAAGTACTTGTGATTTTAAAGCTGCAGGGAAATCTCTCCTCAACTCTGGGTTTTGCAACATGCCCCATTGTATTGGACTCTTTTGACATTTTTTGAAAAGTTCTGATGATTACCACTTTTTCTCGTGGCTATTTATATATATTTTTAAAAGTTTTTCTCATCCAGCGCAAGATTAAGGTTCCCTTTGTCAACCAACCCACCAGGTTGACCAGGTTTAGAACTTGAACTTTCAGTTATTGTGGTCGACCAATGGCATATTTCAGAACTTGATCACTAATTTAAACAGTTTGTTATCCCACCCTAGTGCTTGGTGACTGCTCTCAATTGCTCATGGGAGATTTACAGGTCATAATCCTTTCGTTGGGGAATTAACACCTTTAATATTCAATCCCTGTCCTCCCCCCAGGATTTCCGCCCATGATTATGGAGACCAAAGATGACGTATTTTACTTTCCAAATATTTAGTTGAGTGACATTCTGCTTGTCCAATGCTGACTATTGAACTAGCAATCAACGATTGAGAACAATAGTGGAATTTAGAGATGGTGGGAGGTTGAAACATGGTAGTATCAGTATGTCTTTGATAACTAACATTGTTTTTGGATGGTTGTGCCAAATTGTGAGAAATTGCAGGGGACCAAAGAGGTATCCAAAGAAATAACAGCATGTGTGGGAAGTTGAGCCATTTCAGACAGTTCTCTGGCTTTGACGTCACCAGAATAGAGCTGGGCAAATCAATTCTCGTCTACTTATACAAATTAATTCCCCTGAAATGGAGTAATCTGAATTTATATGTAATGCATTCACGTGACAATTGGTCATTGCTGAATTTGTAAAAATAAACCCTAAAATAGAGTTGTTATTGTTTTCAACCTATGATTTGAGTTCATTATTTTTTCACCATTTGATAAACTGTTTTGAAAATTGCTAATTTATTACGCTGTTCCTGTGTCTTAAAGTTGAAGGTGTTTCACAGAATCAGGTTGGGATTTTGCACAGATTTAAACACCATTAACATTCTCTCTTCTGCCACCCACTTAAAATGCTGTTTGCAGGATATACAATAAGTTTGCACTTCACCAATAGATTTATTTAAAGCTCAAAATAAGTCTCATCAAAGAGCACATTGTTCTTGTGTTTTGTGGCCCCTTGTGGATTTTTCTCCTGTACCTATTTACTGCAATTAAATATTAACAAAATGTGGATAAATTGATTTGTGCCAGCTTTTGTCAATTAATCAGTGTGTTGAGACTTGATTAACTGAGTTATGGGATGAATTGTTTTTAAGTTCAGCATTTAACTTCTGTAGGCAGGTTGGAAGCTTATTGCTGTTCTGCTAAAGTGAGCCCCTGTAAAGAGTTTGTATTTTGCTTAATAAGTGAAGTATTAATGGATTTCAAGTTGATGAAGAGCAGAAGTGGGAATTGTGGAATAGACTTGTTTAATTTTCAGAGTGTTCGGTGAGTTGCCTGGCAACTAGCTCCTAGAAGCAGGAGTGGACTTGGTCTCCCGTAGCAACTGCTGTGAATTAGCAAACAATAAAAGCTAGCGCAAACAAAGCAAGCTGCTTTGCCTTGTTTTTGATTGAACATCTGTTTTTCTACGATTAAATTGTGTTTATTGCACGTCAGTGATAGATGTGTGAAGGTAACTCTATTAGAATATTAAACATTATAAAGATTTGCAAGAACTTTTCAACCAAATCAAGGTGCTTCACGAGGGCAATAGATTTTCCGGAAGGTTATGATTGGTTCATTACTGTTGGTTTGTAGTTCATCACAAACTGGATCTGAAATATTAAATATTACAGAATCTCTGTCGAAGCTTTGAGCTGGCCTGATTTCGGCTTTGTCTGTTAGAGGGAAGAATATGGCTTGGATACTGAGATGGAGGGACTCGAAAGCTGAGATCGTGAGCTGGATGGAAGAGAGTATAATTGAGAAGACTCCCTCCTTTGAGATTCTGTCGGCTTGTAATGGATGTTCTGTTGCCAACCTCTTGATTAGGTTGAGATTGAGAAAGACCCAGAAAGAAATGTATCCTGTCGGCTGAGAAAATGAGAGCATGTGTGAAAATGGGAAGGCTGTTGCTAAGCGCTTGGAAGAAGATACAAATTAAGGAGGTTAAAAGAAAGCCAACACAACCCTGGCTCACATAGACATTTAGAATGTTAAGAACAAGGGGAAGTGTTTTAGTATAATAGAGATAGATTTAGCCTCATGAACAGGCAGGGAATATTGGGAAATAGATGGGTTTAATTAAAGATGGCAACTTGGTCGGCATCGGCACAATGGGCAGATGGGTTTGTTTCTGTGCTGTATTGTTCTATGTACCGGGCATAGAAAGAACGAGGAATGTGTCACTTGCCTGGACAGAGATGTGTCTTTTCTCCGTCCGCCTCGCGGCCTACCAACTGGATTGGCGCGGCCTTTCCGACTGGAGACCGGCCCAGAGCTTCAGCAGCAGGCGCAGCTCTGAGTTACCATCGCGGGGCCTGGGATCCTATCGAGGATCGCCAGTGTTGGAGCTCTGTCCAGTGGGGCCTGCTGACTTTAACACTGTGGAGCTGTGGTCTGCGGAGCTTGTGGGCGCAGCGGCGACTTTGACATCGCGGGGGCCTGGGATCTTTTGCCGAGTGTTGGAGCTCCGCCCAGCGGGGCCTGTGGACTTCGGAAGCCGTGGTCTCCGGTAAGAAGCGGCCGATTCGGAAACTCCACGCTGCAGAGTGTGTTCCGACGCTGGTGTTTCGATCATCCCAGCGAGAGGGCCTGTACATCGGGTCGTCCGTAGTGGCGACTGTGAAAGGCCCCCACCACGGGTGAACAAAGGAAGATGAGTGAACTTTATTGCCTTCCATCACAGTGAGAAATGTTGATTCCACTGTGGTGGATGTTTATGTTAAACTCTATTGTGTATTGTGTTCATTTTATTCGTATGGCTGTTTGGTAACTCAAATTTCACTGTACCAATTGGTGCATGTGACAATAAATGCGAACAAACTTGAGAATTGACACTCTGGAAACACATGGGCATCAATAGTTTCCTCCTGATGCCAGTTTCGTGTTCGTTTTCTAGGTCTGCACAAAACTTGAGAAAATAAAAGGTAATTGATGGCAAAGTAATTTCTCTCACTGCCGGAACATTAAACTTGTGAAAATAATAAAGATAGCATAAGATTGAAGTCTTTTACATAAAGTATTTTCATGCAACATGATTTTGTGATTTTTTTTGTGATAAGTAACCAACCTTTGCTGTCTATCATTATGGCCTGCTGAGTGAATGTTTCCTATATACACAGCAAGGTTACACATGTTTACTACTGGAATAATTTAACATTCTTCAAATGCATCAGTTCCACTACTGGCCTGCTGATCACACAAGGACTTGGATGAGAAAGTATTAGTTATAAATCATTCTGAATCAACCCAAAAATTGCAATAAGTTGATGGGATTGTATCTGTGCACGCAGAAAATAATAATAAGATGCCTCCAGAGCTCCGACAGCAGCGGAGAGGAAGCATAATTGACATGCGGTGTTGCTTTCTGGCTACTGGTAAGAAAGCCACATAATTCAGAATCTGAATGAATAAGAAATAATTGCAAGTAATGAAAGTAGACTGCAAATACGACTGAAAAATATCTCCGCACAGCATGATAAGTAAGACACTTGCAAAGATGAGGCTATGATTCTTAACTGAAGGAACGCCACAAGGTGGTGTGAATTTCAAGAAGGCATTTTTTTTTTTTCATATTGCGCATGGAAAACTCTGGCATTTAATTTCCTACTAAAAGCAAGAATGGCATATACAAGTTTCTGGGATATAATGAACATGCCCTTTGGCACATGATGTGTGTGTGCCCATTATGGTGTGAAAGTAAACTAATCTCATCTGCCTGCACATGATCCTTGTCCCTCCATTCACTGCACATTCATATGCTAGTCTAAATGTCACTACTTCCATTCCCTGCTCATCCGTTAGTGTTCCCATCATCAATCTGTGTTTAATAAATAACTAAAACTTGCCTCGCTTTGCCACTTTCACTTAAATTTGTGTCTCTGGTATTGGATATTTCCACTTGGGAAATAAAAACCTTTGACTATCTTATCTATGCCTCTCATCATTTTTAAATATTTCTTTTGGGTCTCTCCTCAACCACTGACGTTTGAAATTAAAACCATCAAAGTTTGTTCAACCTCTCCATATAACTAATACCCTCTAATCCAGGCAGCATCCTGGTAAACCTCTTCTGCATCCTCACCAAAGCCTCCACATCATTCCTGCAATGTGGCAACTAAAACTGCACACAATACTTCCAATGTGGACAAACCAAAGTTTTATGCAGCTAAACTTGGGCCTAACTTCATTGTAATAATAAAATATGCCAAGCCTGGAAATGTATACATTGTGGTAAAATACACCTTTTTGCATCCAGATCAGAGACTATCCCATTAATACAGTGGTAATACCATGTATATTTTGCTGAATGGTACCCTTTAATTAATACACAGATTTGATTATGGTTGTCTTCTTCCAGTCTTGTTGTGGGGAGGTGCATCTGCAAGAGAAAAATTGGGGAATTGAGTTGCTTTATCTTCCAGTTTGTTCATTTGCTACCTAAAACCAACCAAGTTTAACAATTAAGTCCTCTGGTCTTAGCCTGCTTGATTAGTGATGGTGTCCTGATTCCCTCTTAGTAGTCATGGGCAATAGAGTTCCTCCAAAGTTTTCTGTTTGTTTGACGTGTACAATTTAGCCTTGATGTACAACTTACGGTAATTGAAATTTGGAAAAAATGCCTTTTTCCTTTGACGGGTTTAAATTGCGTAAATGGACCAAGATGCTGCTAATTCTGAAATAAAGCAGGTGTTTGAGGTATGTGTTCAAAAGCTGGGCAGTTTTCAGGGGAAATTGGGGGGGGGGGGGGTGCAATTGTTGAATCTGCAGCAGTTTTAGTGTGTTAATGTTGGGTTATGTTTATGATTGGGATGAGTATGTTTTTGTAGTTTACATGCTTTTAATTCAAAATTAGTTCACTGTTCGTTGAAGTACATTTAATTTTCCGTGTTTTAAGTTAACACCACAAAATTATTATTACCAATTTATTTTTACACTCTTGGAATAAAAAAAAAATAGTTTCATGGCCTATGACCCTGTGGCATGGCCTAACTGTCAAAGCATTGAAAGAGGATAATCAGTAAGAAGGTAGGCTCTCTCAAGGATAAAGGATAGCAATTTGTGTTTTGATTCAGGGGGTGTTATTGATGAATCGAGTACTTTTCATCTGTTTTCACCCGGAGAAGGACATGGAGGACAGCAAGATCAATGTGGAGAATAATAGTGTGCAAGGACAATTTGAGATTAAGAAGGTGGTGGTGTTGGGGCTCTAGACCAGCATTAACATGCATAATTCCCCAGGAGTTGATGGGATATCCCAGGTTATTGAGAGGAGATTGCGGGAGCCGTAACAAATATTTTTGCACTACAGGCGAGGTCCTGGAAGACTGGAGAGTAGCTAATGTTGTCCATTTATTGAAGATGGAGAGTAGAGAGAATATAGGGAATTATTGGCCAGTGAGCCTCACGTCAGTGATAGAAAACTATTGGACTCTTCAGAATAGGATTTAGTCCCATTTGGGTTAATTGGGGGTAATCAGCATGGCTTTGTAGATGGCAGGTTGTGTTTTACTAACTTGATCGAGTTTTTTGAGGAGATGTCGAAGGTGATCGATGAGGGTAGGGCGGTGGATGTTGTTTACATGGATTACATTAAGACATTTGATAACGTCCCCGCATGGTAGGCGAATCCAGAAGATTAAGATGCATGGAATTAATAGTGACTTGGCCTTATGGATTCCGAACTAGCTCACTGATGGAAGACCGAGGTTGTGGTGGAAGGACATTAGTCAGGCTGGAGGTCTGTGACCAGTGGAGTCCTGCTGTTTTGTGATTATATATTAATGACTTGAACATAAATGTAGACAGTTTGGTTAGTAAGTTTGCAGATGACACCAAGATTGCTGGGGTCGTAGACTGAGGAAGGCTGTCAAAAAGCATTAAATTGGATATAGAACCGATACAAAAATTGACTGAGAAATGGCAGATGGAGTTTAATCTGAGCAAGTTTGACGTAGTGGACTTTGGGAGGTCAAATGTCAGGGGGAACTATACATGACACTTCACAGCATTGTAGCTCAGTGACTCATGTTATGAGTCGTACGTTGTAGCTACGCCCACTAGTTTAACAGAAAGCCTCCCTGCCCTTCTCTCTCATTTTTAGAGTAACCTGGTAAGATGAAGTTACCTATGCTGTAACGTTAATAAAGTCTTTGGATCTTAATCACGGTGTGTGACTTAAGTTTTTTCTGGCAGCAGAAGCTCAACAAGCATTGATGCACAGAGGGATCTTGGGGTTAAAGTCTATAACTGCCTGAAAGTGGCAATATAAGTAGATAGAATGGTAAAGAATGTATATGGTATGCTTGCTTTCAGAGGTGGGGGCATAGAGTACAAGAGTTGGGAACTGATGATGCAGCTTCATAGGACTTTGGTTAGGCCACACTGTGCAGTTCCAGTTGTCTCATTACAGTAAGAATGTGGAGGCTATGGAAAGGGTGCAGAGGAGGTTTACCCATGTTCTTTCTTAAACAAGGAAGTCAATACCATGCACAATATTTCAGATGATAGTCTCAGTGATGCCCTATAACAACTGAAGTTAAACTGCCTACTTTTATATTCCAGTCCTCTTGCGTTAGCAACCTTGTGTTATCCTCACCAATTATATAGAGGCACCCTTTAATGTCTCATTGTTTGAATACCATTTCTTCTCTATTTTCCCAGCCAAAATGGGAAAAATATTTGTTTTCAAGCACATTCATCCAGTGTTATTCCTAGTGGCATACATCTTGCCAGTTATAAATTTAATGTCCTTTTTTTCCTGTTAACTAGCCAGTCTTTTATTCATACCTCTTGCACCATGATTTCCTTCACTCTTTCACATTGGGCATGATCATCGCAGATGAAATACAATCATTTAGCCTATATTTATATCTCCAAAAACCTTTCTGCCTCTTGGTTACGAACTCATTGGCACCCAGTCGCATAAATATAACTGGGATTTGTTTTTTAAACTTGCATTTTGTTTTTCGTAGAAGCTACATTTGTTAGAATTAATTTTGTGCTCTGAGAAGTTTTAGATTAAGAGTTGCCAAAAGTAGTTAAAAAGAAAATAATTTTCTTCAATGGATTTATTTCGAGTGTTTGGATTCTCCCATTATAATTGTACATTTATTTTTGAGATTAAGCTCTTGCAGTGGGAAAGTATTCACAAGATGTTACTTTATTATTAGAAGTGACAGTTGTAATGCATCCAAAAGTAAATAAATATTTGTCCCCAAAAATCAATAAATATTTAATGTTTTATTACAATGTACTGCAGTAATATGTGGATTGTGAGTTGCAATTTTTGTTTTTGTTTTGCAACTTGTGTATATTCAGCCATGTTTGTACATGAATATTTGAGGTACTTTTTATTACTATGAAGTGATTGAGGAACATATCATGGGAAATTTGTAAAGTGACATTGGTTAATAAGAATGTGACTGTTGCTTGCAGACTGGAGGCAAGCCTGTTTAAGTGCACATTTTGACTTCTCATTCGTATTGCTAGTAATTTTGACTTCTCATTCGTATTGCTAGTAATTGCATATTTTGGTGCACACTATATCCCCTGTTTTATAATATTTATTTCTTTATTGACCGACTTGAAGAGTAACATTGCCCATTTTTTTTGCTGAACACTTTTATGATTATTTTATAACACTATAATAGCTGCTAAAGTGGAATGGGGGAGACGTGGCCTCAAGAGTTAAAGGACGAAGCCACTAAAAGTGCAAATTCAAACCGACCTGTGGAAACAATATTTCAGTGAGGTCTCATTCTATAAATAAGGAATCCTTTTTTTTCTTGTGCACAAAGGTCAATTTTAGTCTTTAATCTGCTGCTCAGGTCAGGTGGGGGGGGGGGGAAGATTTCCCCCTCGACACGGGTACCATGTAATCCCGTGCTACCTGCTCCATGGTCGGATAGTCGGTGACTAAACAGTCTCCCCCTCCTGGTTTGTCAGGTGAGGAGGGGGCTGTGGACCCCCAGCAGGACCAAAAACAAGACCTGTCAAAGGGCGGATGAGCTTCTAGCGAGCCAACGACCATCCACACTTTAATAGAAGTTGCGATCACTGTCGTTGTAAGGAATGATGATAAAGCACACACCTCAAATTCCTATACTTCCAGCGGCGGAAGTCCGTAGGAACTGGAGGATAGAGATGTGTTGTGCGTCCGTCACCGTTCCCGTTGAAAACCAGCACCACTGTCGCTAATGTTTTCAAGGATGATGAATGAATGCTGCTCATTCATCACCTTTTTAGGGTTTTGAATTCGAAAGATTGATATCCTTATAGAGTAAAATAATTCCCACTTACTCTGTTCTTAGAGGTTACTTCTCATTATAAGATTCAATGATTGTAAATAATTCCAAATTGATTTATCCTCAAAGGAAAACCATACTATCATCAGAATCAATCTAATGAATCTAATCTGTACTGCTGACAATTCAAGTCCATGCGGCAGTCCAGTGTCTCACCAATACCCAAAATAATTAACAATAAGCCTTCCTTTTGGATTCAAAGCCTCTTGCCATGAAGTTCAATATAACACTCTCCTTTTAATTGCTTATAACTTGTCGGTTTGTGAACTGACAGACTTAAATTGTTCTGTACGTTAACATTTACTAGTGCATTATCATTTAAATAGTTCTTTTTTTGCTCCTCCTAAAGCTTGCAGTTTCTGTTTTGATCGTAACCATTTACTCTGATCACTGCCTCTATTTCTCTATTCCTCCTTAAGCCTATCCACTTCCTTGTATTATCAATAAATCTATTCACTTTTGGGATGTGGGCTGTGCTATGAAGACATGTGTGTGCAGTACATCATCAGTTACCTTTATAGATATTTTGATGATGAGCTGCTGCATTGACCTATTGCAATTCGTTAGAGAAGGTCCTCCCAGAGTTGTTGGGTAGGAAGTTCCAAAACACACCATCTCTGGAGCTTTCAACTCCAGAGCTTTTTGTTTACACCCCTGATTGAAGATTTGCTGTTATAAAAGGGGCTGTCCTTGGGCAACCTAATTGGCGAGTTTAGACGAGCTTAGTAGAGTTTGAAAAAATGTCATGTTGAAGACCTCCTTCGACTATGTTGAAGACTAGCTAAGACTAACTTCTGGAAAATTGGACACCGAATAGTGGAGGGTGAAGACTATCTCCTTCGAACTCCCTTCGACTGTGATGAAGACTATCTACGGCCACCTTCGACTACCCTTGATTACCTACGACTAACATGACGACCTACTACGACCTACTACCACTAAACCTACGAGTAAAAAAAGTATAGATTTCCATGGCAACCATATTTTACTCACGGGCATTTTTCAACATGTTGAAAAATACGCCGCGACCGAGCTGAGGCCTCGAGTACACAGGGACTACTCTCGAGCATGAAGGAGAGTTACAAAGATCTCCTACGACCTCGTGTCGATCATGCTGCGAGTATGAGTCGAGGGCAAACTCGGCAAAACTCGCGGATTAGGTTGCCCAAGTGGGACAGACCCTTAACTGTTCTACTCTAAACCATCCAGGAGAAAGGAGACACATCGGAAGACTTCACAAACAGCAACAAGACAATTGACAAAAAAAAATCTTTAAAATCTGGCGAGTAAGATATTAACTTTTCTTTTTTTATTAACAATTTTATTCGTCCATTTCTTTGAGGCATATGTGTCAAATGCGGGTGAATGATACTAACTTAGATGGGCATTTGGTCGTTATGGACTAATTAGGTTAAAGGGCCAGTTTCTGTGTTGTATGACTATGATTTTAGAAGTTTTCCAAATCCCCTTTTTTCTAGAACTAAATAGGCTTTAATTGGTTTTCTCATGGATATAATTTTATTGTAGGTCTTACAGAACTGGAACAGTTACAAAATGTTGCACATTGCATAAAAGTAATTTCAAGGCTTGCGTTTGAAAGTAGTTGAATGAATTGATGGTAAAAGGATCTAAGAAAATGTTGTTACATTGATGACTTATTTTAAAATTTTAAAATTTGCTTTGGCTTTCAGTAAAATAAGTTGTACACAATCAATTTTAACATTGTTTTTACACCAAGTTTTTCCCAGAGAAGGGTTAATATCTTACTCGCCAGATTTTAAAGATTTTTTTTTAGTCAATTGTCTTGTTGCTGTTTGTGAAGTCTTCCTATGTGCATTGCCTGCCCCACTTTCCTACAAGCTGTATAGTTGTTTTACAGAGGTTATGAGTGGTACCAAAGAAATGCAAATTATTTTAAAGATGTCTGAACTTGCACTTTGCTTTTTCTGAATCCCACAATCAAAATTGAAGTTGTGATGAAAGTTGTAACTTCTCATCTGTTCACATTTTGTTAAATAAGGAAAACTTATAGCCAGACATCTTATCAATTCTGTGCACATCATTTACACAAAATATCTCTGACTAATAGCACCTATGTTTGTTATGTTTTGACAGAAACGAGCATGCAGAGTACAGAGGGTGCATCCGACTCAACATCGACTGTGACCCTGCGGACATCCGCTGCTGGTCCACCATCTGTGCAGCCTGCAGTAGTACAGCAAGTACCAGCACCACAACAGGTACATTTCCAATCCTCTGTCCCCGGGAAGGTTAGCAGGATATAGGAATGTTTATATTTCACATGATCTGACCCTCCTAAATAACAACTCTTCTTCGATATCTGTTTAGCTGTCTTTTAAATATTAGCTGTCTACACACTCCATTCCGCCTCTTTTGTGATGCTATTAAAATGCCTCCTTTTTAGTTCTTGTGTGTGTGGTTAATTGGTTTTAATTTATCTACAGGTTTTGAATTTCAATGTTTTTTAAAAACTTTTTCCTGATCTAATCCCTATGTCATAGTATATTCTATGCATTGGGATTGGGGGTTAAAAAGTGTAGGGTATATACATACATTGAAACATTAATCAAACACCTTCCATCCTGGTCAGTCGTCCTCCTCCCCGCTCCCATCGATCAGAAGATACTGAAGGTTGAAAACAAGCACCACTGGACTCAGAAACAGCTTAATTCCCTTTCTTCTCAGTCTTCTGAACTAGGACACTGCAATTCACCTCTACTCCATTTGGACATTGGACTTTGTCTCCGGAACTGGTGTGCAACAATGCTGAGAACTAAATTCTGCACTCTCTTTCCCTTTGCTCTATCTATTGTACTTATGTTTGGCTTGGTTGTATTTATGTATGGTAGTATCTGATTTGATTGGATATCATGCAAAACAAAGCTCTTCATTGTACCTCGCTACACATGACAATAATGAACCTAAACCTCATGGGGTCAAGGGAGCTTTGAAGGGACAATGAGATCTTGGCTCATACAATATGTGTAGAAAATAGGATGAAGACCAGCAGTCAGATTTGGGGAGGTTGGGTAAAGGTTAAGAAACATGCTTTAAGAGATGTTAATCTCTGCAGAATTCATCCAGGCCATCAACCCCTGACAAGTAACATTAGCAAATTTGCAGATGACACAAAGCTGGGTGGCAGTGTGACCTATGAGGAGGATGAGTGGGAAGTTGCATGGCAGATGCAGTTTAATGTGGAAAAATGTGAGGTTATCCACTTTGGTAGCAAAAACAGGAAAAAAGATTATTATCTAAATGGTGTCAAGTTGGGAAAAGGGGAAGTCTAACGGGATCTGGGGGTCCTTTTTTCATCAGTCAATGAAAGTAAGCATGCAGGTACAGCAGGCAGTGAAGAAAGCGAATGGCATGCTGGCCTTCATAACAAGAGGAGTTGAGTATAGGAGCAAAGAGGTCCTTCTGCAGTTGTATAGTGCCCTAGTGAGACCACACCTGGAGTATTGTGTGCAGTTTTGGTCTCAATTTGAGGAAGGACATTCTTGCTATTGAGGGAGTGCAGCGTAGGTTCTCAAGATTAATTCCCGGGATGGTGGGACTGCCATATGCTGAGAGAATGCAGCGGTTGGGCTTGTATACTCTGGAATTTAGAAGGATGGGAGGTGATCTTATTGAAACATAAGATTATTAAGGGTTTGGACACACTAGAGGCAGGGAACATGTTCCCGATGTTGTGGGAGTCCAAAACCAGGGGCCACAGTTTAAGAATAAGGGGTTAGCCATTTAGAACGGAGATGAGGAAACACTTTTTCACATAGAGTTGTGAATCTGTGGAATTCTCTGCCTCAGAAGGCAGTGGAGGCCAATTCGCTGGAGGCTTTCAAGAGAGAGATAGATAGAGCTCTTAAAGATAGTGGTCAAGGGATATGGGGAGAAGGCAGTAACGGGGTACTGATTGTGGATGATTAGCCATGATCACATTGAATGGCGGTGCTGGCTCGAAGGGGAAAATGGCCTATTCCTGCACCTATTGTCTATTGAGTCTTTAAGAATAGAAATAGGAAGATTATGCTGATGAATTTGCGAGTAGAGAGAGGTAGGGTTTATATTTGGGGGATTTTGAGACTGAGTCTGCATAAGGTGGGTCCTATATAAGATTAGAAAGAGAAGAGAATGCCTTTATTGTCATTCAAACAAACAGAGGTTTGAACAAAATCTCGTTCCCTGCAGTCATAACAGCAAAATAAACATAACACACAATTAGCAGTTTCACACAAACATCCATCACAGTGAATCCCCAAACACCTTCTCACTGTGATGGAAGGCAAAAGTCTTATCTCTTCCCTGTTCTTTGTTCTTCTCCCGCGTCGAGGCGATCGAGGCACTTGATGTTAAAGCCCCCGGCGGGCGATGGTAAGTCCCGCGGCCGATTAAGCCACACCGGGCGATGCAAGGCCCTGCGACGGGCCGATTCAAACCCGCGATTCGGGGCGGGCGAAGTTGCCGTTGCGGGAGCTCCCGAAAGTGGTCTCCAACCAGGGACCTGCGAGTTCCCGATTTTACCTTCCCCAGGGCCTGCGGCCGAAGCCTCCGAAGCTCCGCAGTCAGGTCGCAGCCGCCGAGCCACCACAGCCTCCGAGTCAGCCAGATGGTAAGTGAGTCCGCAGGGTCTGCGGCTGGAGCCCTCAGGTCGATTCCGGCTGGAGGTCGCCAGCTCCACGATGTTAGGCCCCAGTGAAACGGAGAGACGACAAGGAAAAGATCGCGTCTCGGTTCAAGGAAGAGATTAAAAAGTTTCTCCACACCCATCCCCCCACATGTACACAACTAAAAATAAACCGAAAATATACTCCTAACAAGACAAAAAAAAAGAAAAAAAGACAGACGGACTGCAGGTGAGCCGCAGCCACGAGGAGCCGCCACACAACATGGATTAATGGATCTTGCCTAAACAGAACTGTGACCATTGTCCATTGGAGCAGAATTGTTTCTGCCTCTTTGAATGTATTAGACTGGTTTAATGTGGGAATGATTCAGAAAGAGCAGAAATGTAAATGGAAGGCAGAACATCAGTGATTTTAGGGCAGTAATCAACAATCGGAAAATAATCAGAAAACTAGTCTGCTGCTCTAACTCGTGCTAGGGAATTTAAAGACCAAAAATGGCTGGGTTGAAGCATTGACAGATGGATCTATGATATTTTAACTGTTATTGAAGTATAGCTTGCAGAGCAGGGCAGGCACCTTTATGGTCTTGGTTACAGGATTTTCAGACAAGATTGAAGGGGATGAAGAACAAGGAAGAATCGTGTGTGGAGGAGTGTGTTGGAGGGAACATCAGATGTGGCCCTATGGGTGAAGCTGAACAACAAAAGGGCGGTCACTATTGGGAATACATTTATAGACTTCCAAATAATCAAAGGACACATATTGGAACATTTCTGATTTATAATAATTAAAGTAGCAATAGTGCAATATTGCACATACCCCAATATTAATGAGATACAATCAGTGTAATATATGGCAGTCAGAGAATTCCTGAACTAAAATAGAAAAGCAGGAAATATTTAGCACTTCAGCCAGTTTTATTTTGGAGATAAATGAAATAAATGTTTTTGGTTAAACTTTCAGGACTAGGAAAATTTGGCAAATTGGCATGTTTAAAGTTGCAGTGAAGAGGAAGGATGAGAGAACAAAGGGAGGATGTCTGTGAGAGTGGAGACTCTTGTGGGCTCTGGTGGAGTCATGGTCCAGGGAAAGGCACCAATGAACATCAGGCCACTATCTCGCAAACCATCATAGTTATCTTTACTTGTGGAGATCTCCCCTCCATATCTTCAATCGCTTGCTTCTGTGGTCTGAGGCTACCACCTACTTCAAAAGTGATTATATTGTGCGAGTGCCCATGAAGTGGGTGACTTGCCTCAACGACTACCATCCAGTAGCACTAACATCCAGCAACATAAAGTGCTTCGAGAAGTAGGCTATGGCACAAATCATCTTCTGGCTCAGGAATGACCTTTTCAATTTGCCTATTGCCACAACAGACCAACAGTGGATGCTATCTGCACTGGCTCTCCACTCTGCTCTTCACCTCTGGGTAACAGGAACACATGCCAGGTTGCTATTCTACAACTACAGTGAGGTGTTCAATGTTATCATCTTCTCCAAACACATCTCCAAGCTCCAAGACCTGGGCCTCTGCACCTCCCTTTGCAATTGGATCTCATTAGCAGACCTCAAAAAGTGCAGATCAGTAACATCTCCTTACTGACAATCAACATGAGTGCATCTCTAGGCTGTGTGCTTAGCCCATTGATCTACTCACTTTTAGCCCATGGCATTGGGACTGTACTTAGCCAGACAACCATCTATAAATTTGCCAGCAACATCTTGGTTGACCTATCTTGGGCCCAGCACATAGATGAAGAAGGCGCATCAATGCCTCTACATAGAAGTTTAGGAGATTCAGCATGTCGCTGGATACTCTAAAACATTACTACAGAAAATATCCTGACTGTTTGCAGCGTAGCCTAGTGTGGCAGTTCCAACACATAGGAATAAACATAGAAACATAGAAAATAGGTGCAGGAGTAAGCCATTCGGCCCTTCGAGCCTGCACAGCCATTCAATATGATCATGGCTGATCATAAAAGAAGCTGCTGAGTCATTGACTCGACTTGGTCCAAAGCATTTACACGAAGCACTACCTCAACTGACCTACTCAGCCATGGCAATGGGACACTGCGTACCACATCCTGTATGTTAATTGATTTGCTTTTTCTAATTATGTATTTTTGTACCAATGTTCCGTTTTTCCATTTTTCTTTTCATTTTCTTGTAGAATTTATGTATAACTAGACTAAGTGGGACCCGTTGGGTCCCATGTTCACACGGGAGGGCTGGTCCCCCGACGCAATATTCCACCTCTCCACCAATTCCAATATTGGTGGCCAGTGGGGGGGCTTTCTGGAGCACTGGTATGGGTTCTTGGGGTGGCAGCTCAGTCCCTCAAGCCTGATCTGCTGGCAGCTCACTCACGGCTGGTGGGCTGGCAGTTGACTCATAACTATTCCTTGAAATTCCATTTCAAGAAGGGTGCAAGTCCACCAAATTCAAATCCATGTTCCTACCATTTGAAGCAGGGTGCAAGTCCACCAAATTCAAATCCATGTTCCTACCATTTCAAGCAGGGTTCAAGGCCACCAAATTTAAGTGCAGTTTCTTACCTCTATGAGCAGGGTGCAAGGCCACCGAATTCAAGTGCAGTTTCCAACCACTTCAAGCAGGGTGCAAGGCCACCGAATTCAAGTGCAGTTTCATACCACTTCAAGCTGGATCCAAGGCCACCAAATACAAGTGCAGTTTCATACCACTTTCAGCAGGGTGCAAGGCCACCAAATTCAGTGCAGTTTTATTCCACTTCAAGCAGGGTCCAAGGCCACCAAATTCAAATGCAGCTTCATACCATTTCATGCAGGGTGAAACCGCCATAAAACCACACAAAACACCAAACTCACAGTTCAGTAGACATTCAGTGTATTCAGTTGATTCACAGCTCAGACAGAGTCATGACCTCTCCCTCCCCCATCATGCAGAGACTGAGCCACACCCACACTTCCGGGTTTTATAACACCCGCCATCATTTGCAGTAAGTAGTGCCTTTCAACTTCAAGCCAAAGCACCCAAACAACCATTTGCAGGCAGTGCCTTTTTACTTCAAACAAACCATATTTTCATTTTCAAACCACATTAAGGGTACTCACAGTTGTGTAGACATTTGTTCAGTGTCATTCAGAGCTCAGAGAGACGTGACCCTTGGCTTCATCCATCTTGCAGAGAGTGAGTGAGGCACACCACTTCCTGGTTTTATAGTCCCTCCCCCTCCCTCCAGCTGGGGCAGCAGAGAGAATGGTGATTTAAAAAAACCCATTAATATCTCTCTGATTTGTCATCGATTGGAAAAATCCTCTGCACCCATAAGGCGGAGGGGGGCTCTGGGCGAGGTGGCCAAAAATGACGGCCGTATGTGGCGGCGTTCTCTCGGAAATCGCAGCACAGAAGGCCAAAAGCGGTCAAGATCAGAGATTTAGTAATATATAGATTAATGTTTTTGTGTTGCAAGCACAAGAATTATTGGGCAACCTTTCACATGATGCTGACTATTAATTCCTTATTGTATACCATAGACTGGTATGTTTTGTTTAATGAATGTAAATTATCAATCTGTGAAATAGAATCGTAGAGCTATTCAGCATGGAAATGGGCTCTTTTGCCCTACTTGTCCATGCAGTCTAAGTTGCCTAACCTACTTGCCCATGCCTGGCACACATCCTTCCAAATCTTTCCTATTCTTGTACCTGTCCAAGTGTCTTTTATGTATACCCATCTAAACCACTTCCTTGACAGCTCCGTCCATATACGCAGTACCCTCTGTGTGAATAAGCTGCACCTTGGAGGCCTTTTTTAAATTATTTCACCTTGAACCTTTAATTTTAGGTTTCCCTACCCTGGGGAAGAGGCTGTGGTTATTTACCTTATCAACTAAATGTCTTTTAAAAAAAAAAACAAAAAAAACTTTTCCTTTGAATTAAATTTTTGTGTTGTATCCAAGAGGTTAAACCAAGACTGTTTATGTTGGGGAGGTGACAGCATTATGATTCGCAGTGTTGAATGTTGAGTCATTTTGGAGAATTGAACTTTGTAATTTTCTCCTCTGTATAGGGAGTGTGTAATTTTACTTTTAATGGTCATCCAATAAAAACCTTTTTCTCGTTAGGTTAATTGTATTTGGGGGGGGGGGGGGGGGGGGGGGGGGGAATCACCTCAAACTGCATTTAAAACATTGTTTACCATTTCAGATCACTCTTTTTCTCCTTTCTAAACTTATCAAAGGACAATAATGATAGCTCTTGCTCTTGGGATTTTGATTTACCTTGCCAAAATTGCCAAAGGGAAGAAGCATATTTGAAACTGAAGTATTGAGAGGAAGGTATCATAGAACTGTAAGGAGACTTTTTGACTTCAGCAGGTGAAGAACCACTGTAGTATCTTAATGAACTCACTAGATAAATACAGCATAGTCCAATGAGCCATTTGTGTAGACTTGATCCTCTCAATACATCAGAGCAACAGAACATAATTTTAATAAATATTGGTTCAGGCTAAAAATCTAAATAATATTTAAGGAATAGCAGATATGTCGTGATTGGGTGATCAGCCATGATCATATTGAATGGCGGTGCAGGCTCGAAGGGCCGAATGGCCTACTCCTGCACCTATTTTCTATGTTTCTATGATTCAGAGTAATTTGTTGTTGATCAATTATTGGTAAAAGCTGGAATCTGTGAAATCTGCTAGAATGCACCATGATGTGTTCTATGTTTTGTTTTGAGAAAAGCATAGCTAGCTTAGAAATGTAGAGTTGGTTGGAGTCTTATTTGATTGTCTTTAGCAGTCAGGAAATCCACTATAGGTTATGTTGCTTGTGAATGCAGGTAGATAGAACAAAGTGCTGGAACAATTGTACAGGCCACATGTTCCACAGAAACCCACCAAGTCATGACTGGGATGAGTCACTGGTGAAAGATGGAGGAACTTTCCCCATTAAACTTGCAGATTAAATGACAAGTTTAATTTGCATCCTCCACAAATAATTTCTAGGAAATGGTAGCTTACCTTTACTCTTTGTTGCCCACAGCGACTGGTGGTCCAGGCAACAGGCTCTGCTCAGAAAGGAGGCCAGGTACAGCAGCTTCAGGTTCAGAGAGTACAGCAGGTAAGAAAGGGCTATAAACCTGCAGGAGACAGCAGTGACCAAATCTAATCAGCTCAATCTTCATACTAACCTAATGGTTCTTTTCCATTTCCTTTTGATGCAGAAGAATTTGATTTTAAGTTGCTAAGGAGTGCAGGATTTTATTTGACTAGTTTGAGGGAAAGAGTTAGTTTTATGGTTATCAAATGTCCTCTGACTCTGCCAGAGATATTGATCTTCAGTTGCGACCTGGAACTTTGGAAATTGTATGAAAAGGTTGGAAAAGAGGCAGAGAATTAGCTTGACCTGGAAAATAGGTTTTGAATTGTGAAGATTGAGTGCACGACTCAAATCTGAACTGAATTCATATTTTCATGTATTTGTTTTTAGGTTCAACAGGTGCAGTCTGTTCAACATGTTTATCCATCACAAGTTCAATATGTGGAAGGAGGAGATGCAGTCTATGCAAATGGGACCATGTAAGTGTTTAAAATGTGATTGACCCTGCATAACTCATTGTGACATGTCTATTTTTCTAATCTCGATTCTCTTGCCTTTCTTATCCCTAAATTGGTTTCCATGTCTATTTAAACGCATTGCTGCTGGAGTAATATCTGTACAGCTGAATGGTTATTATTTATCATGCATTTGATGTTAATGAGCTCTTACAGTCAAATTCTATGTTTATTTGTTCCATACTTCTCTAGTGCAGGGTATTTGTTATCTGCCATTATTTAAAATGTTTCAGCTAAAATTATTCTTTAGTCTTTTCATCCCCAAGGAAAGGAGTACATGTTTACTTAGTTTGATTATAACCAGGTTGTCACAGGCCAGTAGGAAATAACTGTGGATGCTGGTTTAAATCAAAGGTAGACACAAAATGTTGGAGCAACTCAGCGGGACAGGCACCACCTCTGGAGAGAAAGTCTGGGGAAGGGTCTTGACCCGAAATGTCGCCCGTTCCTTCTCTCCAGAGGCACTGCCTGACCCGCTAAGCTGCTCCAGCATTTTGTGTCACAGGTCAGTTATGTTTTTTCTCAAGTCTCCGATCTCGACATGATTCTAAAATTAGGGTTAATCACAGGTTGATGTAATTGTACTGTTGGTGCCCTGGAACTAACTTCAAGGCATTGAAGTGTCATTGTGAGAGCATTTTGGATGTAGTGATCATAATTCTATAAACCATAAGTCAGTTATGGAAAGGGATATGGGTAGTATGGAAATTAAGGCTGATTTCAATAAAATAAAAGAGGACCTGGTAAAATTAGACTGGCAGTGGCTAATTACACCTAAATGTGTAATGGGATTCATTTAAAAGTGAAACCATGAGAGTTCAGAACCAAGGGTGAAGGTAAGGTCACAAGTAAAGTACATGGAACTCGGGATTTCAGGGGATAGTGAATGTCGGATAAAGAAAAAAGAGGAAGAATGTGGCAGGTATGGAGAAATGAAATCGGGGAGGACAAGCAGAAAAGAAAGTGTAGGGGGATGGATAGTTTAACAAAAAAGGAGAGTAAAGAGTGGCAAAGTGTCACTAATGGACAAATTTAAAGAACATTCTGAGGCATTCTATAAGTATATTAAGGGAAATAGGGTAATGGGATTTATTTTTCTCCCCTTTTGTTTCACGGTATAAAAGCTTGGATAATCCACTGAGTGAGATTTGCAACTTTTATTTCTAATTTTGTGGCTACATAGGTCATATTATCACAGATAGAATTGGAAATTCTCCATGTCATTATCAAATAACGAGACATTCTTGGCAACCCAGATGAAGGAAATCACAGACTGACTTTTGTATTTTCCAATTTTTATTATTGGATGTTTTTGGTATTTTTTAGCTTCCATGTAGATAAGCCATATTGAATGTTTTTACACACCATATGTACAAATAAAGATTATAGAGCATACATCGGGTAAAATTATTTTGCTTTATAAACAAACTAGTTGCTTTGTCAAAGGGATGAATGTACAAACATTGATTTCAGTTCAACTTTCAACACCATAGTCCCCACCAGACTTGCTGATAAGCTGCTGGAACTGGGACTGAATACTCCCCTTTGTGCCTGGGTCCTGGACTTTCTCACCGCCTGGCCCCAGGTGGTCAAGATGGGGAGACATACCTCCAACCCCCTCACCCTGAATACAGGATCCCCCCAGGGTTGCGTCCTCAGCCCCTTACTGTACTCCCTGTGCACACATGACTGTGTGGCCAGGTTCAGCTCCAACTCCATCAAGTTTGCTGATGACACAGTGGTGGTGGGCCTGATCTCCGATAATGATAAGAAAGTCTACCTGGAAGAGGTAGCTGACCTGGCACTCTGGTGTCAGAACAACAGCCTCCTCTTGAATGTCACTAAAACTAAGGAGTTGATTGTGGACTTTAGAAGGGAACAACAACCGAGGATGTACACGCCACTGGGGATAAATGGGACTACCGTGGATAGGGTGAGCAACTTTAAATACCTGGGAGTCCAAATCACAGAGGATCTGACATGGACAACACATACTGCCGCATTGGTGAAGAAGGCAAGGCAGCGCCTTTACCACCTCAGGCAGCTGAGGAAATTCAGAGTCCCTCTGAGGATCCTTCAATCCTTCTACTCTGGTGCAGTAGAAAGTATCCTGACTGGAAACATTTCGATCTGGTTTGGCAACAGCTCTGCCCAGGACAGGAAGGCTCTGCAGGGAGTAGTGCGTTCAGCCGCACGCACCATGGGAACTACACTCCCCCCCCCCCCCCCCCCCCCCCCTGCAGCACCTATACACCAGGAGGTACAGATCCAGAGCCAGCAAGATCATGGACCCCTATCACCCAGCAAATGACTGTTCCAGCTGCTACGGTCAGGCAAGTGCCTCCGCTGTCACGCTGCGAAAACAGAGAGGATGAGACGGAGTTTCTCCCCACAGGCCATCAGAACTGTAAACTGATCTCACCAGGGCGTAATTACTGTTGTGTCTCTTTTTAATGTAAATACTGGTTCTGTTCTGTTGTTTTGCATAATCCCATAGCATTGCCACTTTCATTTCACTGTACATCTTTGTGACAAATAAAGTTGACTTGACTACATAAAGACAGCACCAATTTTCTCCCACTTCCCAAGGTTGTGTGGGTTCAAGGGTTAGTTGGCTACAATAAATTGCCCCTTAATGTGTAGATGAGTACAGGAATTTAAAGGAAGTTGAAGGTGATGTGGGGAGAAAAAAAAGGATTATTGTTTAAGGGATCGATGTAGATTGATGGTTGGCGTGGACGATGGGCTGAAAGGCCTGTTTCTGTCCGACACAACTCTGATGTTTACTCTCATGTGCTTGTCCTACCCATCTTATTGATATAATCGCACTTGCAGGCGGTGGTGACTACTAAAGTACTGATTGCTTTTGCTCAAGTATCTGCTTTCTTTCCCCCTCTTTATATTTATTTATTAATTCAAGGCAAGACAAATCAAAAATGATTAATTATTGTATGCACTGCGAACCGAACAATTCTTGTTGCATCTGGACAGGCACGTTAACGCAACAACACAATGATTAAATATATAATAGCCCATAACACATTAAATTATCAGTAATGCTCTGTAAGCAGAGTACAATAGTATAAATCAGTGTTCATAGCACAACCTAAACAAGATTGTTGCTGGGGTAGGGTTGTGGTTAGTGCTTTTGCAGTGAGGTTCAAGAGCCTGATGGTTGGTGGGAAGGTGGTGATCTTGACCCTGGAGGT
The DNA here is from genome assembly GCF_010909765.2 of Amblyraja radiata. Taxonomy (NCBI): domain Eukaryota; kingdom Metazoa; phylum Chordata; class Chondrichthyes; order Rajiformes; family Rajidae; genus Amblyraja; species Amblyraja radiata. The sequence continues at coordinate 19,057,528 of NC_045984.1, forward strand.
CACTCTCATCCGGCTCAGTGGGTATGGGACTTTGATCTTTTTGAGCAGCGCTTCCAGGGTGGGGAGGTGATTGATTGGGCAATGTCTGCTTTTACTGTAATAACGGTTTGTTCCAATAAATTATCGGTAAGTAGAACAGCACAGCGCAGTAAACAGGCCCTTCTGCCCACATTGTCTGTGCCGAACATTATGCTGTTAAACTAATCTGCTCTGCCTGCTTCTGAACTATATCCTTCCACCCTACATATTCATGTGCCTATCTGAAAGCCTTTTAAACTTCACTATCACATCTGCATAGACTATCACCCCTGGCCATACTTTTCAGGCACCCACCACGTGCAAATTTTTTTTTAAATGCCCTGAATTCGCCTTTAAATTTGCTCCCTTCTAACTGGAGAAACATTTTTGTCTATGGTGCTTATAATTTTATGTACTTCTGCCAGTTGTCCCTTGGCCTGTGAAACTCGGGAAAACAATCCAAATTTCTCCAACCTCTCCTTATAGTTAATACCCTCTAATTTAGCCAGCATCCTGGTAAACCTCTTCTGTGTCTTTTGTTAAGCCTCCATCCTTCCTGTAATAGGGCAACCAGAACTGCACTGAAGTTAATTTGAGTTAATTTAATTTTCTTCTCACAGGATTTGTAAATGTTACTTATTTGCACTTGATTTGGTTTTTTAGTCCATTAAGACACCCACGTATCATTTGTAAGGTTTGAATTTATCTTGTATGTTCAAGTTTATATACTTCTTGTTGTCATCCATTAAGAGTGTTTTAGAAGCTCCTCTTAGACCACCATCTTCAGTACTATGTGTGTAATTGAATTCTCTACGTTATTTTCTCATAAACCATGAATAAATTGCTGGACTGGCAAAAGACTCTCCCATTATTTATCTTTTGGGTATCTGGGCCTCTGCTGCAAATTACAATTGATATCAAATGCTAAACTTTAACTATGGCATTCTCTTGGTCTGACATAAGACATGGGAGCAGAATCGAGTAATTCAGCTCATCGAGTTGACTCTGCCATTCGACCACGGCTGGTCTATTCTCCTGCCCTCGCCCAGTATCCTTTGACACTCTTCCTAATCAAAAACCTATCAATCTCCACCTTAAACATACCCACTGTCTTGGCCTACCCAGCTGTCTGTGGCAATGAATTCCACAGATTCTACACCCTTGAGCTAAAGAAATTCCTCATCTCCGTTCTAAAGGTACATCCTTTTATCCTGCCGCTGTGCCCTCTGTTTCTAGTCTCTACTTTTGCTGGAAACATTATTTCCAAGTCCATTCTATCTTAACATACCTGCAGCAAGCACAATGACATGAATAAACAGTGACTTGATCAGTATCACCAACTGGATATTCTTTGCACTTAATTATAATTGTTAAACACAATAATAATAATAATAATAAATTTTATTTAATGGGCGCCTTTCATACATCTCAAGGACACCTTACATAGTAATCGGAATAAAAACATATAATCGGAATAAAACAAGTAATTAAAGACATCACAGTGACACAAATTAAAAACAGAATTCAATCCAAAAACAGAAAATCAAAAACACAGTATTAGGAACAGTAAAATCTTAAACAATGTCAGAATTTAGTTAGAATAATATTTAACTGGCTCTATAGTTTTTAATGTTTTTATGAAATTAAATACTTAATCATATTAAATTTAGTCATTTTCTTTTAAATGTATCCTTTATTTCAGAGATCCATTTTACAGTAATTGGATCACTGAAATGTTGATTTGCCTCTTGAATATCTCTAAAGTTAAACCAAACCAAGTACCTAAGGAACATAGCTCACTGGCCAATGCTATTAATTGCTTCCAGCTAAAACTAGCTGGCCGAGTATTTTATTACAAACTATTATTAAATTGTTCGTAGCGAAACCATTATTATATGGAAAATTTCATAAAGCAAAATCCTCTTTCCAACTTATTTGTTACATGTTTCTTATTTATTGATACATTTGATACTCTACCAACATTTCTCCGAGGACCAACCTTGGTTAAATGAGGAGAGTGGAAAAACATTAAAAAAGAGCAAAATGCATACCTAAAAATGAAGTGCCTCCTAGTGAAGCTGCATCATAAAGTTTCAAGCATACAACAACAGAAGCAGTTTTATATGGTTAAAACGAAGGGATCCTTTAACTAGCTACCCTGGCCATCGAGTTGCCAATAGAATCATGCAGCACAGAAATTGGTGCTTTGACCCAGCATCTCCATGCCAACGATCAAGTATCCATCTGGACTGGTTCCATTTACCAGCACTTTGTGTATTGCTTTCTTTGACTTGGTGATTTCAGTTGTATAATATTGAACAAATAGCTAAATCGAGAAGGAGGTTCATTGTGGTCTGCAGTGATCAAGCCTAGCACTACAATGCACGAGATAAGGCTAAAATGTTTAAGCCCACCTTCAGCAAAAAAAGTCCAGTTGGCGTCATTCAAAGAAGAAAGAAAAATGGTTAAGGGTAATTTTGTCCTAAGACATAATTGCAGAAATGTTTTTAAGCAATGTTAAATATATAGATTTGTTGCTTCGTGGTTTTCTGTCTGTGAGAAATTTTGGATGTGACTGAGCATTCAATCACTATAATAGCATCACAGTGGCTTCAGGAAATTATGCAGGGTGAAACCAAGGCTTGTGTTTGCCTATACTGAATTCCACTGGCATTCATTTAACCTATTAATATAATTCTGTACTTTTTTGTTCCAGCAACACGACTAATGATGCTGCCCGAGTTTGTTGTCAGCAAACTTTGATGCAAAGTATTCTGCCTTGTATTTGTCACATGAACACTTGGGTCGCAGATCCCAGTCAATTCATTATTTGTGTCCACTGATTTGTGCTTGTCCCCTGATCAGACTACTTCTGATTATCCAAGATTTTCTCCCTCCTCTCCTGGTTTGTGCAATTCTCTTTTGAATGTACCCCACAAATTCCTGCCAGTTGATCTTTTATTTTACATATTAATAGTTTAGTCAAGTTTACCATGGGTCATCTCTATTTGGTTTAACATTAAAATGTTCTATTTAAAAATAAAATAGCCACAAAACTATTTTACTAAATATTGATCAATATATATTCACCAGTAATACATCTCCACCCCTCCTCATACTATGTTGACTTTGTCGCCACATGAATTTATTTCTCTCTGGTTTTCTGGTGCCCATCTGCCCCATGCACATACTCCATATTTACAGTTTGCCAGAGTTCTTAGTCTTGTTTTTGTCTGATCCCTCATGGATCATTGTTTCATATTCATGAGGACAGGTGGTGCTGTCAGTTTTGAGAACAATGGGAATGTGCAATACCGGAGGGAGAGAGCACTTTGGAACGTGTGGGAGCCAGTTTTGTTTCAATTTAGCACAAAGAACAAAATCTTTCATTTTAAACTTGAAACTGACCAGGAGGAAGAACGCACCTACGTTATACCTGGGATATTGTGATTTGTCACTGGCACTTATGATTACTAAAGAAAATGAGATTTTACTTTGTTGTCTTATCTGCCAACTTTGTTCTCTATAAATAATAAACCAGCTTAAAGTTTGGTGTTGGCTTTGTTTAATTGAAGTGTTTTCAGCACATCCATTGAAATATTGGAGAATGGCAAATATGGGTGCTATTGGATGGCACCTTTCCCAGGGTATAATTAGATAGCTGAGTGCATTCCTGAACGAAAGAGGCACAAGGACGATTTGAGAGTTCTCAGAGTTGTAGTCATAGGGCTATATAGCATGTAAAACGGGCCATTTGGCTCACCTTACCCATGGCAAACAAGTGGGCGCACTGGGATTGTTCAATTTGCATGCATATGCTTAATACCCCTCTAACCCTTCCCATCCATATATCTGTTCAGTATCTTTTAACAATCATAATTGTATTTGTTTCTGTAGGCTCCTCTGTCAGCTCTTTACAGATATGGACTACGCTATGAGTGAAAAAGTTGTGCCTAAGGTCCCTCTTGCATTTCTCCCAATCTCACCTTACACCATAACCCTCTAGTTTTGAATTCTTCTACCCAGGAAAAAGATTGAGCATTCACTTTAGCCGTGCCCCTTATGATCTTGTACACCTCTATAAGTTGCCCCTCAGCTTCTTATAATCCAGAGAAAAAACATGCTTATCTACAAAATCTTTTTGGTTATTTTGAAAATTCTAATGTTGCTTACAGGAAGGGTTTCTGTCCACGTTCTGCATTGACTCTTCATAACTTGAATCATTTTAATCCTAGCAGTTTTGTGGAGAATAGTTCAAACCTCTCTAATCATCTCCGTTCCTGGAATCATTTTGATCATTTATTTCTGCACGTTCTGCATAGGTTGCATGGAGGTTCAATATAACTAAATTGTAGGAATCTGTGTCCTACTTTAGTTTTTTTAATAAAAATTTTTTTGTGCCATCTTAACATTTACACATGAACATATCCCTATTCATCAGTACCCACTTTACAATTGTATTCTTTACATTATATTTCCCCTCTTTGTTCTTCCAAGCACAATGTACCACATTGTATTGACCTGTGTCTGCCTATTCCAACAGCCTATCTGTTCTCTTGATGTATACCTTAATATATACCTGACCTCACTGATTGCCAGTTTTGTGTCGTCTGCATGTATCATTCAAGCGGCAAATGCATATCGAGAAAAGATATGGCTGTGCCACTAGTTCCTGGGAAACATCCGCTCCATACCTTCCTCTGGACTGAAAAATACTTTTCACTGCTACATTCTGTTTTTTAACCCAAAGGTGATTTGATATGCGTGCTGCCGTTACATTGGCTTCAATTTTGCTGACAAACCTTCCATACGGTATGGTACTTTTATCAGATATTTAAAAATCCACCTAAATAACAGAATCTCCGACAATAACCATTTATGCTACCTCATTAAAAACTGTTAATTTAGTTTAACACTAACTTCATTATAGAAGTTGGATAATCATGTTACAGCCGTACAAGACATTGGTGAGGCCACATTTAGAATATTGTGTTCAGTTTTGGTCGCCCTGTTATAGGAAAGATGTTGTTAAGCTAGAAAGGGTGTAGAGATTATTTACGTGGATGTTGCCAGGATCTGAGGGCCTGAGCTATAAGGAGAGGTTGAGCAGGATGGGACTTTATTCCTTGGAGCGCAGGAAGATGAGGGATGATCTTATGGAAGTGCATAAGATCACGAGAGGAATCGATAGGGTAAATGCAGTCTTTTACCTAGAGTAAAGGGCCTGTCCCACTTGGACGACCTAATCCACGAGTTTTGAAGACCCTAGACGAGTTGAAAAAAATGTCAAGGTTGTGTTGACTCGCCGAAGTAAAAGACCTACGACTATGTCGCCGACTTCCTACGACTATGTCTACGACCTCTTATGACTATGTCTACGACCTCCTACGACCCCCCTCGACCTCAGTCTTCCACACCTAAGACCAACTACGACTAGCTACGAGTGGAAAATGATCACATGATGAAATGATGTCATGTTTGCATTTTTTTTCTCGGGCCAGTTACCTACCTACGACTACCATCACAACCTACTATGACCTACCTACGACCGACGTACGAGTAAAAAGTGTCCATTTTCCCCATGCCGACCTTTTTTACTTGTGGACATTTTTTATCAGGCTGGAAAAAACGCCGCAACCTACTTGAGGCCACGATTACACGGAGCCCACTCACGAGCATGAGAAAGAGATACGAAGACCTACGACCTCGTGGCGACCATGCTACGAGTATGAGTCAAGGGCAAACTCGGCAGAGGTCGCCAATTAGGTCGTGAAAGTGGGACGGGCTTCAGGGAATGAATAACCAGAGGACATGGGTGAGCGGGGAAAGGATTTAATAGGAACTTGAGGAGCAACTTTTTTACTTAAAGGTAGTAGGTATATGGAATGAACTACTGAAGGATGTAGTTGAGGCAAGTATTATTAGAATGTTTAAGAAACATTTGGGCAAGTACATGGATAGGCTAAGTTTGGAGGGATATGGGTTAGGCGCAGGCAGGTGGGACTAAGATGGAGAGGGCATGTTGGCCGGTGTGGGCAAGTTGGGCTGAACGGCCGGTTTCCATGCTGTGTGATTCTATGACATCTCTATGATTCACAAATTAATAAATTCACACATACTCTCTTTCAATTCAGACTCAACAGGAGAGTAGATTGATTAATCTGGTCTATGGTGGTTTTGGCCTTATCCTTGAATGTTTGTTTGATCAAGGTTGCAATATTTGAAAATCTCCAGTCTTCTAGCAACACCCAATTTCTCTGTACCATCCTAAACCTGGTCTCATAGTTAAGTGTAGCCAGCTATTCTAGTACCTCTACCTTGCTGTTTTATAGCCTATCTACCATTCCATTTATTCATCTTTTACTATTGCTTCAGCAGCAGCACCCTGTTTGTTCATTTAACACCTCTGCCTCCACAAGCCCTTTCTGGGATCAAATTTACCATTAATTTTTGCTTGCATTGTCAACCTGTCATGCCTCTTGCTCTCCATCTCATTAGGCAATTAGTGAGCTCTAGCTTTGTTGCTCCACCAATACTTAGGAACATACTTAGGATGTAAAGCTAACTTATTAAAAACAAACCATTCTCTGATTATTGTTTTACCTGTTGATTATTGACTGGTTTACCCTGACCATATCTTTCCCTGGACCTCTGAAGTCAGCTTGTCTCCTGCTAGGTATTTTTACTTTTGATTACTCCTTATGCTTTTCCATAGTTGTTCAAAACATTTGATCAACGTTCCATAAATCATAAAATCATTGTAATTGTTCTCTCAGAGCCATTTTTTATGGGATTTGTTAGAGGTACACTAAAGGTAAAAGTAAAGCCAATTCCTTTCAATATGATCGCAGGTGGTCTATATTGGCCTCTTGGGTGCCCCGCAGGGATGCGTTCTCAGCTCCTTAGAATACTCCTTATGCAATCACAACCGTGCAGCCAAATTCCACAAGATTGCAGGTGACGCTGCTGTAGTGGGATGGTTCCCCAACAATGATGAGTTGGAGCACAGGAAGGTTACTAACATGATGTCAAGACAATAACCTCTTGGGCAGCACGGTAGTGCAGTGGTAGACCAGTTGCCTTACAGCACCAGAAACTCTGATTCGATCCTGATTATAGGTGCTGTCTGTATGGAGTTTGTACGTTCTGCATTGGTTTTTTCTCCGCCCACTCTCCAAAGATGTACAGGCTTGCATGATAATTGGCATGGTAAAATTATAAATTGTCCCGAGTGTGTGCAGGATAGTGTTAGTGCATGGGGATCGCTGTGTCGGCATGGAGGGCCGGAGAGCCTGTTTCCCCGCTGTATCTCTAAACTAAACTCTCCCTCAATGTCAGTAAGACAAAGGAGCTGGTCATTGACTAGGAAACAGGGTGATGACTATGTCACCGGGGGTGAGATTCAAGCTGCTGGGTGTAAGTATAACCAACAATTTGTCCTGGTCCAACCACATTGAATTGATGGCCAAAGCACACCAATGTCTCTACCTCGTCAGAAGACAACGGAAATTTGGCATGTCTCCAACAATGCCTGCCACTTTCTAAAGATACACCGTAGAAAGGATCCTACCAGGATGTGTCACAACTTGGTTTGACAACTGCTCTGCCCAAGACTGCAAGAAATTGCATAGAGTTTTGGGTGCAGGTCAGTCCATCACACAAACCAACCTTCCCTCATTCCCTCCCCTCCCCCCCATCAACTCCACCTATACTTCACTGGATATCACGTGAAACAAAACGTTTCACTATACTGATAGATGCGATAAGGATAAACCGATACCAATATCCAGATGCATGTCTGAAGAAGGGTCTCGACCCGAAGTGTCACCCATTCCTTCTCTCCAGAGATGCTGCCTATCCTGCTGAGTTACTCCAGCTTTTTGTGTCTATCTCCAGATGCATGACAGTTTAGTAAGGCAAATGCACTACCCAGTCCACATAAACCAGCCTAACTCCAGCTACACTTTGCACTACCTCGGGAGAGCAGCCAGCAATCAAGGATCACTCACACTCTGGTTATTCCTTCTTCTGCCCTCTCCTGTCGGTGAAAGATCAAAGCTTGAAAGCACATATCATCAGAAACAAGGGCGGCATGTTTCCTGCTGTTATTAGTTAAATGAACAGACCTCCCATATGTATTCCCAAAGGGCGTGTTGTGATGATGTACAAGTTCCATTAAGGTTAGCCCGGCAGGGCAGTCAATGTAATTTGCATTCCAAACACCAGACTCCTGAAACAGGTGCTCTGTTGTGAGCTCTGACATAGGAAGAGCCGACAAGGCATACAGAGGGCAAATTTCAATGGTGTGCTCAAAGCCAGCTACAAAAATACAATGTCCTTACCCCTTGTCCTACGAGCACGGAGTGGAGAAAGGGTATTCAGGTTGGCTGAAAATTTTGTCCCTGCGTCTGGAGCACAGAGGCCCTGTTTGAGTAGTGGAAGAATCGGGACACATCACAACCTATCTACCTACCTGCCCCATGTCACTATCCTGCCCCATCCACGAAGAGTCTGTTATTTCCACACTTACCTCATTAGCCACTGCTGAACCCACAAATCTAGACTGGAAGTAAGTCATCTGTGATCCCAAGGAACTACCTAAGATGAAAGCAAGAAGAATGTATATGAAGCAGTAACATTGATATAGGGTGTGTAAATATTCATAATCGTGATAAAATGTCTGCGGGTGTTTGTTCTGCTGGTATTGCACAGGTGCTGCTGTAAAACTTAAGGTGCTGTGATCACTAATTGGTAATATTTGATCTGTGCATGAGATAAGCCTCGAGATTCTCGCAGGATGCTTTCACTGAGCGGTACTGGTTGTTTTTCTCCTTTAACAAAAAAATTCTGTTGTCCAAAGTCAGAATTTAATTTGGACAATGGCGAGGTTCAGTGGTAGTTGTTTCAAATAATTGGCATATAGGCTTGGAAGTAATAAAATCATGGACACAGGAAAAATAAAAACAACATGTATTAAATCATAGCTTAAGACAAAAATATATTTATATTCCCAGCAAACAATTCAACCATGGTTTCTGTAAATCTATGGAAGAGAAAACAAGCATCCCAATGGAATGTCACTTGGCCATGAAGCCAACATCTCTGGAGGCTTTAAGATCATTGTAATTGTTATTGATAATGTATGCAGAGATAACAATGCTACCTCCAGAATGTTTCCAGACAGCATGGATAAAGCCAGATTAGACCTTGGGTTTGTCTTCATGGTAACAAGAGGCCTAAGTCAGGATAAGGACATGACATGGGGTTCATAGACCAAGGCAATAATGGAAACCAGTTTTTTTAAAATGAGGCAATAAAGATAACTAGCAGTTCTCGAGATAAGGCGCACAAAGGGCACTTGAGGAATGCAGTAATGAAGGCCTTAACTGATCAAACGGTTGCTTTAGGCACGAGGTCACCAGATTCTGGCCAGAGCGTACTTTTCATTGGTATTCATCAAACGGACTTTGCAGTTGAAGGGTACAGCAAAGATGAAATTCTAGTCTCTGTAAATAAAGAGAATTACTCGATGGCTTGGCAGATTTAAAGGTGGATAGATCCCCCAGTGTTGGATGAAATTTCTCCCAGGCTGTTGTAGCAGGCAAGGGAAGAGACTGCTGGGGCACTGGCTGAGAATTTTACTTGGCTGGCTGAAGTGATGCTACCAGATGACTGAAGGGCGGCAAAGAGGGCTGCAAGGGTCTGCCTGGTAATTACAGACCTGTGAGCCTATGAATAGTAAGGAAGTTATAGGATAGGCTCTGAGGGACAGGATTCATGATTACTTGGAAAAGCAGGGACTAATCAGAGAGAGCAGCATGACTGCCAACTACAAGTCCTGTCTGACCAATCTGACTAAGTTTGGAGAAGATTTTGATGAGCACATTGCAGTAGATGTGATTTACAAGAATTTCAGTTCAGAGTCACAGATAACATTTTAGAAGTGTCTAAATGAGCTCTTGAATCGCCCAGATGTAAAAGGCCATGGGTCAAGTACTGGAAGATGGGCTAAATAGTGATGGGTGTCCACTCGTAAGCCGGACATCAGCCAAATGACCTGTTTCCGTCCTCTTATGATACTCGCTCTATGAATATAACTACTTCACATCTGCATTCACCATCCTTCCCATCGCACATTCAAGAATATTTCCTGCGGCAGGTCTTATAACTCCCCTTGTTGTTTTGTTTTGTCCAGACGTGCAGCATACTCGTACCCAGAAACCCAACTCTATGCACAGAATCCTGGAGCCTCGTACTTTGAATCACCGGGAAGTTCTGTTCAAGTGACCACGGTTGTGTCCTCACCCACTGTGGTGCCATCTCATAATATGGTGGGAACCGTAGGCATTGCGATGGAGGTGGGAGGAAGTCAGATCATCTCAAGCAGTGGTGGAACATACCTTATCCATGGAGGATCGATGGACAATTCCAGACACCCACTGTCTCACGCTACACGCCCATCACCTGGAACTGTGAGCAAACTTGTTTGGTTGAAAAGATTGCAAATCCCTGATTTTTTTTTTTTCACTCCTTTCATCCAACTTCAGCTAACCTGGGATGAGGGGATGTTGCAGGCTCTTTTATGCGAAGTCAAGAGCTGATTTTGTTACCCTGTTGTTAGTTCAGTCACAGTGGATTTTCACAGTCACAACATGACTGCTTTTCTTTGGAAACCCTGGTACCAGACACATTAGACCTAAATCTCACATTAAGGAACTTGCCGAGTGTTAGCCATGGAACAAGTTTGAATATTGATGAGTACATAAAGGTAATGAAGGGACCTTTTTAAAAAATAAAACTCCCCTAGCCAGCTTCAGTAATCTGGCTGTGCTGTCTGAGATAATGATTGGACAGCCTTTGATAACGATTACATCAATTAATGAAATATCATGATGGAATTTGTTTTAAGGTTTTCTCCCTTTTAATCCAGTTCTCCTGCCCTTATCCCAGTTCCAAGATGCATGTGGCCATATCTGCCTCCTATTAACTGTTTCCTAATAATTTTAATTTGCCTTCCTTATGGCAGACCTAATCAATCAATTTTTAGAAAATGACCACCATAGCAACTATAGGACACTTCCCAGCCATGTGCACCCAAGATCTAAAGATTTAGTATGAATATAATTTATTTTTCATAATTGTCGAGACACAAGAGGTTGCAGATCCTGATATTAGGAGTAAAAAACAAACTGCTGGTCCTGATGTGTAGTTTTGGCCCAAAACATCGACTATCCCATCACCTCCACAGATGCTGCTTCATTGCTGAATTCTATTTTTTTTTCTTCTCATGTCATCAACCCCTCTATTTTTCATTTTATTTCATTTTTCAGGATCTGGGAGTCACTTGGCAATGCCATTATTTATTTTCCATTCTTGTTTGAGTGGTGGATCAGGCTTGAGTGTCTGAGTCGTCTACCCCTGCCCTATTTTCTTGTGTTTTAGAGCAGATCTGAGAAATATTTTTATCATCTAGAGGATGGTTGGAATCTGCAGTGGGTGGTGGAGACAGACTCTCAGAACATTGAAGAATCACCTAATTAAGCATGGACATGGTGGATCCAAGGGACAGTTTCACGGATTTATGACTGATTCTCATTCTGGTTTACATTGAGGGCTTTATTGGGGTTAAGAAATTTAACATGAGTAAGGTGCTGTATGTTTGTAAAAAATAATTCATTTCTTCATGAATGGGACAGAAGACATTTGAATATAAAACTAAATGAGAACTTAGATGTTAGCTATCACATCACCTAATATGCCATAACACTGAAAAAGAGGTGATCAAAAAAGGAACCAGAATGCATTATAATTAATTTAATAGTCTATAATTTAATTGGGCAAGCACTTTTGTGGTTAAACACTACATACATTTGGTCTAACACTCATTAGGGCATTGTCTTTGCAGTTCCCAATGCTGGTAACGGTCTGAGAGCCATCGAGTCATACAGTATGGAAACAGACACTTTGGCCCAACTTGTCCATGCCGACCGAGATGCCCCATCTAAGCTAGCCCCATTTGGCCACGTTTGGCTCATATCCCCCTTTGAGAGTCAGAAGACTGCTCTTGTTCCACATAAGGTTATGAGCACATAAAGGAGGCTGATGTTAAGGGAAATGCCATTTTTAACTCGCAACCATCATTTTAAAGAGCTTGGAATTACATGGAGCAGGAAGTTAGCCTGACCTTGCAATATTTGTTTGTGATAAAATCCTTGCTTTCAATGAACAATGTGGAAATTGGAAAAACAAGTCTTTGCATGTTATTTTTCTTCACTTTATGCTGTTATTTCTCGATTTGAGAAATGCATGTGTTGGAATCCTGGCCCATGCACAATTGGGAATGCTGCAGGAAGTCAAAGGTTGTTGTCCCTGATAGTGAAAGAAGTAAATAGATAGCCTGTTCACCTTATTTTTTAATACATTTTCATATAATATCATTATCTTCCTCAAATATTATTTGTGTTCATTGACTATCTTGGATTGTTATGAAATGTAATTTATGCATATTCTGTTATACATTTAGTCAGTTGAATAATAGCCAAAGTTGATTTTACGATGTTTCATCTGAAACTTTACACTTGCTCCAATAGATTGAAATGGCAATTGAGAACCTACAGAAATCTGAAGGCATCACAGCTCATAAAAGTACTCTACTGAACAGCCATGTGAGTACTTCTAATGACCCAGGTTTTCATTTGACCTCATCCAGTAATTTACTATTCTTGTCTACATGGAGTTTTATATACTGTATCCCCCACGGTCCTATCTTTACTGAAATAGATCATGAACCAAGTGCAATGTTGGCTGATGATACAAAGTTGCATGGTAGTTGATAAGCATCAGAAAGGTTTCAAGGAGTCATGAACAGGTAGAGTGAATAGGCAAGGACACCGCCTGAGGGGTAATGTGTGGGCATCCCCTTTCGTCAAAAAATAGTGGAGTGTTTTATAAACGGATGGGCTGAATGGAGTATGAGTAGGTGTTCAGAGGGACCCAGGCGTACATGAATCATTGAAAGTTAACATTCAGCTGCAGTAAGCCGTGTGAAAGCAGTTGGAATGTTGCTTTTTATTCCAGAAGGATTCGAATATGAGAATATAAACCCTTTACTGAAATTATATTGGCGAGTCCGTATCCCTAGGTAATGTGTGCAGATCTGGTCTTCATACCCAAGGCAAGATATAATTGTGAAAATGAGAATGGAATGAAGGTTCACCAAATTGATTACAGGGTTGAGGGTGTGAGGAGTGATTGAGAGTCTGGGCCAAGAAGAATTAGTGGTGATCGCACTGAAACATACAAAGTTCCTCTGGGGCTTGACACAATGGAAGCAGGGAAGATGTTTTTCAATGCTGGAATAACAGAACCAGGGGTCAAAATCTGAAAGTAAGTTATAGAGGTCAACTATTCAGAACTGAGACAAGAATATTTTTTTTCACCCAGAGAGTAATGCACTTTTGGAGTTTTCAATCTAAGTGGAGTCTCAGGCAGATGGATTCTAACAGCCAAATGTTACTGGTGCTTATTTTATGAGGAAACCTATACTGGGTTTTCAATGTGACTCGCAACACGAAGCATTAGTAGGCCAGCTCTTGCACAGGCATCAAAGTGTCCTGTAGATCAATTTACTTTTTGGACTAGTTACAATTAAGAAGGGTTTGTTTTCAAGTGTTGATTTCCTTCTGTAAGAAGCAATCTTCAAACATTGCTTCCCATTTGCCAACTCATGAGACCTAGTAAGATGGATAGGAGTTGCCTAACAATGTTGTGAAAGGGTGCAATGCAAAGTCCCGTAAAGAGATTCTCCTTCTAAATATATGTGATATAAGAGTGAAATTTACATCAACAGTGGCTAATTTTATTTAAAAGGTTATGTACTCTACAAGTTAAATCATCTCATTTTACCATTGCAATGAGAAAACAATTGAATGTGTATTTCATTTCAGGATTCCCATGTGATTTAAACTAGGAAAACTTCCTGAAAGCGAGCTTCAGAGAAACCGCTTGTTAATGTGATATCATTTAATGCCTTCACTGTTTATCGTGCAATTCTTGGCTTTGTGTTCTCGGGTGTTAATTTACTGAGCTGACCAGTAAGCCTATACATTGGAAGCTGTTTAGGAAAATTTTACAGCACGGATGGGTGACATACATTTTCTGCTCAAAACAGCTTCAGTGGCTTCTTGACAATTATGAGACAGCTGAAGGAGTTAGTCTCCCTCGGAGTTCCCTCTACAACCATTACCTGCGGCATTGTCAAGAACAGAAGCTTGATCCCGTCAATGCAGCTTCCTTTGGCAAACTGATTCGTTCAGTGTTCATGGGGCTGAGGACCAGAAGACTAGGAACAAGGTCAGAGCAAATTGCACATCCATAAATCTATGTCAACAATTCTTTCTTGTTGTATCTTGGTCTGTAGTGAAACTTTCCCACGCCAATGTTTCTAAGATAGGAGTTGCTTTAAAACATTCTCCTTGTGCTAATAAAAAGTCATTTGGTAAATGTATCCCGATATGCAGGAGCTTTAAATTCCTGTTGATGTTCAAACTTCTTGCACTTTGAACATCAGTCTTGAAAGCTGCAATAATAGTGTTTTTCTACTTCATTAACCTAAAAGACTTACATTATAATTACACCACTGCCTTGCAATACTGCTGGTTAAAAATTGGAAATGAGATTTGATAACAGGGAGTGTTGGTACCTGCTTTTGATTAATCTTTATTCTCTTTTTCTGTCTCCTTGATCGAAACCACTTGTAATGACATAACAAAAATCTACATCAAATACAAAAATTAAGCTAATATTTCTCACTGCTTTTCTATTGCCTAGAAATAATGACAATAATTATTTTTGTAATTGTTGCCAGTAGCAACTATTTATTCAGCAATCTTTAGTTGTAGATCACATTCCTGTGTTGCAGGGGAAATTCCAAGTATCACTATTACGGGATTCGTCTAAAGCCAGATTCGCCTTTAAACCGTTTACAGGAGGACATGCAGTACATGGCGATGCGACAGCAACCAGTACATCAGAAGCAAAGGTATGATACCAGCCTTTGCCCATCTCCCCAAGGTTCAGGGACCCTGGTCCTCAGCAAAGATTGCACCCTGGCATATCAGCTGAGGACCGATGTCAGCATGTCCTTAACCAAGAGCCATTGTGACCCAGAGGCCACAATCCCTAGTCCAGATACAATTCCAACACAAAACTATACTGCCCTCATCCCATGTGATCCCAATCCTCAGCAATGGTGCAGCACAATATTATGATGCCGATGCCTACTTTACAACCCACATTCAAAAACTCAAGCAAGCATACAGTCCCAGCATTTATCTGCCTGCTGTTTCCATTATTCATCCTACATTGAAGAGTTCCAGGAAACAATCCCCGCTGTCACTCTTTTCTAAAATAGCTATATCTGAACATCCCCTGCTGACATGACCCACCCAACTCATATCGAGGGTCTACTTTGGCCACGGATCCACACCCCAAGTCAAGGTGCAATCCCACTTACCTCATCCATCATTTAACCCCTGTCCAGGAACTCTAGCTATATGGTAGCAACATAATGCATCTTCTGAGCTGTTTTCTCAGATATAAGACGGGA
The DNA here is from genome assembly GCF_010909765.2 of Amblyraja radiata. Classification (NCBI taxonomy): domain Eukaryota; kingdom Metazoa; phylum Chordata; class Chondrichthyes; order Rajiformes; family Rajidae; genus Amblyraja; species Amblyraja radiata. Next base: position 19,073,153 of record NC_045984.1, read on the forward strand.
ATTGGCTAGGATAGACTGGTAAATTATACTTAAAGGGTTGACAGTGGAGATGCAATGGTGAAGATTTAAAGACCGCATCGATGAACTCCAGAAATTATTCATCCCTGTCTGGCGAAATAATAAAACTGGGAAGGCGGCTCAACCGTGGCTGACGAAGGAAGTCAAGAATAGTGATAAAGGCAAGGAAGAGGCATATAAAGTGGCCAGAAGAAGTGGCAAACCAGAGAACTGGGAGAAATTTAGAACTCAACAGAGGTGGACAAAGGGGTTAATTAATAGGGGGGGGGGGAAGGTGCATAAAAGAAAGCTTGCAGGGAATATAAAAACTGACTGTAAAAGTTTATTTAGGTATGTAAAAAGGAAAAAAATTAGTGAAGACGAATGTCGATTCCTTACAGTCAGAGACAGGTGAATTTATATTGGGAAACAAGAAAATGGCAGAGCAGTTAAACAACTGCTTTGGTTCTGTCTTCACTAAGGAAGACACAAACAATCTCCCGGCAATACTAGGGGACCGAGGATCTAGTGGGAGGGAGGAATTGAAGGGAATCCACATTAGTCAGGAAATGGTGTTGGGTAAACTGTTGGGGACTGAAGTCAGACAAGTCCCCAGGGCCTGATGGTCTGCATCCCAGAGTACTCATGGAGGTGGCCCTACAAATCGTGGATGCATTGGTGATCATTTTTCAATCTTCCCTCAACTCTGGATCATTTCCTGTGGGCTGGAGGGTAGCCACTTTTTAAGAAAGGAGGGAGAAAAAAAAACTGGGGAATTATAGACCAGTTCGCCTTACATCGGTAGTGGGGAAGATGCTGGAGTCGATTATTAAAGATGTTATAGCAGTGCATTTGGAAAGCAGCCACGGGATTGGACAAAGTCAGTATGGATTTGTGAAGGGGAAATCATTTTTGACTAATCTTTTGGAATTTTTGAGGATGTAACAAGTAGAATGGAAAAGGGAGAGCCAGTGCACGTGGTGTATCTAGACTTTCAAAAAGCCTTTGACAAGGTCCCACACAAGAGATTAGCGTGCAAAATTAGAGCACATGGTATTGGGGGTAGGGTATAGATATGGATAGAGAACTGGTTGGCAGACAGGAAGCAAAGAGTAGGGATGAACGGGTCGTTTTCAGAATGGCAGGTAGTGACTAGTGGGGTGCCGCAAGGCTCGGTGCTGGACCCCAGTTGTTTATAATATATATTAACGATTTAGATGAGGGAATTAAATGTAACATCTCTAAGTTTACGAATGACACAAAGCTGTGTGACAGTGTGAGCTGCGAGGAGGATGCTATGAGGCTGCAGGGTAACTTGGATAGGTTGGGCGAGTGGGCACATGCATGGCAGATGCAGTATAAAGTGGATAAATGTGAGGTTATCCACTTTGGTGGCAAGAACAGGAAGGCAGATTATTATCTGAATGGTGTGAGATTAGGAGAAGGGGAGGTGCAACGAGTCCTGGGTGTGTTTGTACATCAGTCCCTGAAAGTAAGCATGCAGGTACAGCAGGCAGTGAAGAATCCTTAATTGCGAGAGGATTTGAGTTTAGGAGCAAGAAAATCCTACTGCAGTTGTACAGGGCCCTGGAGTATTGTGTGCAATTTTGGTCTCCTAATTTGAGGAAGGACATTCTTGCTATTGAGGGAGTGCATCATAGGTTCACCAGGTTTCCGGGATGGCGGGATGATTGAAAGAATGGGTCGACTGGGCTTGTATTCGCTGGAATTTAGAAGGATGAGAGGATATCATATAGAAACATATAACATTCTTAGAGGATTGGACAGGGTAGATGCAGGAAAAATGTTCCCGATGTTGGGGAAGTCCAGAACCAGGGGTCACAGTTTAAGAATAAGGGGTGGCCATTTAAGACTGAGATGAGGAAAAAAAATTTCACCCAGAGAGTTATGAATCTGTGGAATTCTCTGCCACAGAAGGCAGTAGAGGCCAATTCAGTGCATGTGTTCAAAACAAAGTTAGAATTGGCTCTTGGGGCTAAGGGAATCAAGGGATATGGGGAAAAAGCCGGAATGGGTTACTGATTTTGGATGACCAGCTATGATCAGCTGGTTCGAAGGACTGAATAGCCTACTCCTGCACCTATTTTGTATGTTTCTATTTCTCAAGATAAAGGACGAGTTGGGGTTTTAACATTGAAGGTTATTGATGACAATCACAATACATACTAAGATTGGTACTTTTGACCGTAACTTTCAAAGACACTGATCAGATCTGATTTAATAAACCTGTGCCTTTAATTCTTGAAATGTCATTGACCTTTCATAGCAATTCATTGGTAAAGAAATGGAATAGATAGAACTTTTTTTCAGCAGATATGTGTGAAGAAATAATGTACAAAAACTTGGTGATTGTCTTTGAGTTCAAATTAAATGCTTCCTGGTGACACTGGGAATGGTCACATAAGTAATCTTAAACAGTGTGCTTCCTAAATAGAGAAATAATGAGGAATCTGGTCGTATAATTTGGTGTACAAGGGAAAGGAGAAATGAGCAAATACTGCCACTGAGGGTAGCTTAAAGGAATGAGTATTTAAAATTGTTCCACTGTTTCAGTGCTTATTGCAAGTTGTCATAAATTTAAAAAAGATATCAGGTGATGCAAGAACATTGCTGATCTTAGATCCTTAATCTTTATCAGCAGATCAGGGGGAATAAGACAGTTCCATGAGAACAGTTCACAGATCAGTTGTAATTTTGTTGAACACCAGAAGAGGGGCAGGATTTTCATTCCTGGACCTTATTCTTCCAAAATGTGTTTTTATTTTTATGTTTTGTGTTTGTTTTTAGATTTAAACCAATGCAAAAATTGGATGGTGTGGGAGACAATATGCCTGGAAATGGACAGCATGCGACCCCAACAACTCCAGAACAATCAGTCGCTGCACAGAGCCAACATCACCAGCAATTTCTGGGTCAGTCTGTTATTCTTCTTCAAGAGATTCCAAGGGGAGTTAATCCTCTGCAGGTTATTTATGGCTTCTGTTGAATGTTGAACATTCCTCTTCAATATTTCTCAAAGAATTTCCAGCTGACAATATGTTGGTCCATAATGGGAGGCTGCTCCACTTATTCCCAATGCCTAACAATTACCTGCATTTAAAAAAAAACGGTAGATTGAATAAAGCACAGAAACAAAATTTGACATGACCATTCAAGGATCTATTGAGGTAGATCAGTAAGGTTTCAATGAAGAATTAAGGTTTTAAGGGGTTTCCTAAAGTTAAAAAAAGTGAGATTGAGATGTTCAGAAAGGGAATTTAAGAAGACTAAGCTTTGAAAGCTGAAAGAACAATTACCAGTGAGGAAACAATGATTTTGAATTTATTTAACAATCCATAATGGAATGAGCCTGATATTTGAAGACGTGGGACAGGAGTAGGTTTCACTGACAGTGAGAAGTTTTACACTGCCCTCCCTCTTGTGTCAGCACTTTTAGGAAGCTATGGACTTGCACTCTAAGGTGTGGATCAATGTACTGAAGGTCCCCACACTTCCTCTATATGTCCAACAAGAATTTGTCTTCCCAAAATGCATCACCTCTGATTGACGTGGATTACATTTTATCTGCTACCATTCCACTCAACTTTCCAGATGATCAGTGTTCCTTTGTTTCCTTAGACAATCTTTTTTGAATTCCAGAACTCAACTCCAGAAATTTCTACCTTGACCGTAAGCTTACCAACTGGACCTTCTACATTTTCATCCAAGTCATTTATATATAACCCTGGAAGGATAATATATATATCCTGGAAGGATTATATATTTATCACCCTGTCCCTGTGGTCCAGTACTGGTTAAAGACTTCCAGTCAGAAAATACCCACCTACCATCTGCCACTTGTTACCAAGTCAATTTTGGACCCAGTTTGCTCACATGCTTCTGCTCTCTTGTGCCTTAAACTTCCTACCATGCAATAACTCAGCAAAAGCTTTGCTGAGGGCAATGTAAACCACATCGAGAGCACTGCCTTCATCGATTTCTTTAGTTACTTGCTTAAATATCTCATTTTGATTTGTGTGTCATGATCCCCTCTCTATAACACTGTGCTTCTCCTAATTATTCCCTGCCTTTGCAAGTGAACATAAATCTTGTCTTTCAGAATCTCCTCCAACACCACTGATGTAAGCTCATCAGCCAATAATTTCTAATCTTGTCCCTACCCTTTTTGAACAAGAGATGGTTAGCTATCCACCAATCTTCTGGTACCTCAGAGCTGCTGTAGATTTGGAAGCAACAGCAGGAGAAGTTAAGCAAGAGAAAGCACTGATTGGCTCCAGCCCAAGTGGGAGGAGAGAAGTGAGTCAGAGGGGGGAAAACAGTTGAAAACTGAGGAATTTGGTTTGTAAATTGGTAAATTAGGCAATTTATCAGTCAATATAAGCAAGACGGCTCTTAGGCAGTGAGTGATCGGCCTTGTGAGGGAAGTGTGAGTTTTCGGCTCGAGAATCTTCGGCTGAGGAGAGGAGGCTACGCAAAACACTGGAGAGGAAGAGACGAAAGAAGGAGATGTCAGGCAAGCTGATTCAGTGTGATGCTTGCAGTATGTGGGAGGTCAAGGACACTGCTGGTGCCTCTGGCTGCTACAAATGCGAGAAGTGCATCCAGGTAGAGCTCCTGGATGACCTCAGGTTCGTCCGAGAAACTGAGTCGTTCCTCGACAAGTCCTACAGCAAGATTGTTACACCTAAGGTACTGGAAGAGAGAAGGTGGGAGACGGTGAGAAAGGGAGGGAAGCATGGAATGCAAACATCCCCGGGTGTTGTACCTCTTGTGAACAGGTTCACCCACTTAGAAGCTGTCGGGACAGAAGACGTTGTTACACTGAGCGGCGGACTGGCTTGCGATGCGAATAGGGCTGTTGAGCCAAAACCAAAGAGGCCAAAGTCAGGCAACGCCATTGTAGTGGGAGACTCCATTGTGAGAGGTACGGACAGGGGTTTCTGCGGCAACAGACGGGATTCGAGGATGGTGTGCTGCCTTCCTGGTGCCAGGATCCAGGATGTCACGGACAGAGTGCAGAAAATCCTCAAGGGCGAAGGTGAACAGCCGGAAGTCGTAGTGCATGTCGGCACAAATGATGTCGGAAAGAAGGGGATGAATATTCTGCAGCGTGACTTTAGAGAGCTCGGAAAAATGCTGAAAAGCAGGACCTCCAGGGTTGTTATCTCCGGTTTGCTTCCAGTTCCTCGTGCTGGCGAGAGCAGGAACAGGGAGATACGGGACCTGAATGTGTGGCTGAGGAACTGGTGCACGGGGCAGGGATTTAGATTCTTAGATCACTGGGATCTGTTTTGGAGTAAGGGGAAACTGTACAAAAGGGACGGATTGCATCTTAACAGGTGGGAGACCAGCATTCTGGCAGGCAGGTTTGCCACTGCTACACAGGTGGTTTTAAACTGAATAAGCGGGGTGGGGTGTCAAATGGGATAGTTGAGGATGGAGTTAAAGGGAAAGGGTTTCTTAAATGTGTGAGCGTAGAGACAGAGGAGTGTAAAATGAGGGTAGAAGCAATAGGTAGCAAGGTGAAAAGTAAAAGTGGCAGGCAGGCAAATCCAGGGCAAAAATCAAAAAGGGCCACTTTTCAAAATAATTGTATAAGGGTTAAGAGTGTTGTAAAAACAAGCCTGAAGGCTTTGTGTCTCAATGCAAGGAGCATTCGTAATAAGGTGGATGAGTTGAATGTGCAGATAGCTATTAATGACTATGATATAGTTGGGATCACGATATGGGTAGAGCTGCGAAACACTAAGGGGCAGAAAACGCTAGTGGGAGTTGTGTACAGGCCACCTAACAGTAGTAGTGGAGTTGGGGATGGCATCAAACAGGAAATTAGAAATGCGTGCAACAAAGGTAAAACAGTTATAATGGGTGACTTCAATCTACATATAGATTGGGTGAATCAAATTGGCAAGGGTGCTGAGGAAGAGGATTTCTTGGAATGTATGCGGGATAGTTTTCTAAACCAACATGTAGAGGAACCAACAAGAGAGCAGGCTATTCTAGATTGGGTATTGAGTAATGAGGAAGGGTTAGTTAGCAGTTCGTTCAAAAGGGAACTGCAGATGCTGGAATATCGAAGGTACACAAAATTGCTGGAGGAACTCAGCGGGTGCAGCAGCATCTATGGAGCGAAGGAAATAGGCGACGTTTCGGGCCGAAACCCTTCTTCAGACTGATAGGGGGTGGGGAAAGAAAGAAGGACAAAGGGAGGAGGAGGAGGAGCCCGAGGGCGGGCGGATGGGAGGAGACAGCTAGAGGGTGAAGGAAGGGGAGGGGGGGAGGGGACAGCACGGGCTAGCCAAATTGGGAGAATTCAATGTTGATGCCAAGGGGACGCAAGGACCCCAGACGGAATATGAGGTGCTGTTCCTCCAATTTCCGCTGTTGCTCACTCTGGCAATGGAGGAGACCCAGGACAGAGAGGTCGGATTGGGAATGGGAGGGGGAGTTGAAGTGCTGAGCCACCGGGAGGTCAGGTAGGTTATTGCGGACTGAGCGGAGGTGTTCGGCGAAACGGTCGCCCAACCTACGCTTGGTCTCACCGATGTAAATCAGCTGACATCTAGAGCAGCGGATGCAGTAGATGAGGTTGGAGGAGATACAGGTGAACCTTTGTCGCACCTGGAACGACTGCTTGGGACCTTGAATGGAGTCGAGGGGGGAGGTGAAGGGACAGGTGTTGCATTTCTTGCGGTTGCAACGGAAAGTGCCCGGGGAGGGGGTGGTGCGGGAGGGAAGTGAAGAATTGACGAGGGAGTTGCGGAGGGAGCGGTCTTTGCAGAAGGCAGACATGGGGGGAGATGGGAAGATGTGGCGAGTGGTGGGGTCACGTTGGAGGTGGCGGAAATGGCGGAGGATTATGTGTTGTATTTGCCGGCTGGTGGGGTGAAAGGTGAGGACCAGAGGGACTCTGCCCTTGTTGCGTGTGCGGGGATGGGGAGAGAGAGCAGTGTTACGGGGTATGGATGAGACCCTGGTGTGAGCCTCATCTATGGTGGCGGAGGGGAATCCCCGTTCCCTGAAGAACGAGGACATTTCCGATGCCCTAGTATGAAATGTCTCATCCTGGGAACAGATGCGGCGTAGGCGGAGGAATTGGGAGTAGGGGATGGAGTCTTTACAGGGGGCAGGGTGGGAAGACGTGTAGTCCAGATAGCCATGTGAGTCAGTGGGTTTATAATGTATGTCGGTCAGGAGTCTGTCCCCTGCGATGGAGATGGTGAGGTCAAGGAATGGTAGGGAAGTGTCTGAAATCGTCCAGGTGTATTGGAGTGCCGGATGGAAGTTGGTGGTGAAGTGGATGAAGTCAGTCAGTTGTGTGTGGGTGCAGGAGGTGGCACCAAAGCAGTCGTCAATGTAGCGGAGGTAGAGGTCGGGGATGGGGCCCTGGTACGCATTGAACAAGGATTGTTCAACGTACCCGACAAAGAGGCAGGCGTAGCTGGGGCCCATGCGTGTGCCCATAGCTACGCCTTGGGTTTGGAGGAAATGGGAGGAGTCAAATGTAAAGTTATTGAGGGTGAGGACCAACTCCGCTAAGCGGAGGAGAGTGTCAGTGGCTGGGTATAGGTTGCTCCTCTGGTCGAGGAAGAACCGGAGGGCTCTGAGGCCATCCTGGTGGGGGATGGAGGTGTAGAGTGACCGGACATCCATGGTGAAGATGAGGGGGTGAGGGCCCAGAGAGTGGAATGCGTGGAGGCGGCGGAGAGTGTCTGAGGTGTCTAGAACATAGGTGGGGAGGGATTTGACCAAGGGGGATAGGATGGAGTCAAGGTATGTGGAGATGAGTTCGGTGGGGCACGAACAAGCAGAGACAATGGGTCTGCCGGGAGAGCCGGGTTTGTGGATTTTGGGGAGAAGGTAAAAACGGGCCGTGCGGGGCTGGGGAACGATGAGTTTGGAGGCTTGGTCAGGTAGGGCGTGGGAATTGATGAAGTCGGTGATGGTGCTAGAAATGGTGGCCTGGTGCTCGTCAGTGGGGTCATGGTCCAAGGGTAAGTAGGAGGAGGTGTCCGAGAGTTGGCGCGTGGCCTCAGCTTTGTAGAGATCGACGCGCCAGACTACCACGGCACCTCCCTTGTCGGCTGGTTTGATGACCCAGTCTGGGTTTGTGCGGAGTGATTCGATGGCAGTGCGTTCAGAGGGGGAAAGATTGGAGTGAGAAAGGGGAGTGGAGAAGTTGAGGCGGTTGACGTCGCGGCGGCAGTTCTGAATGAAGAGTTCCAGAGCCGGGACTTTCTGAGGGGGGTTCCACGAGGAGGGGGTGCGTTGGAGACTCTCCTCGATTTAATTCCACCGGGTCCTAGCGCCCGTCTGCCCAGCCGTGCTAACCTCAGTGGCTGCTCCACTGACCCTCCCCCATCCCCCCCCAACCATGTCACACCCGCTCTTCCCCACCCACCTTACAGCCCTCTCTCCCCCCCCACCCCCTGACCACCCACCACCCCCTGACCACCCACCACCCCTCCAACACCCACAACCCCCCCCCCACACATCGCCCCGTCCCCAGTCTACCCACCTGCCTCCCTCTGGCCCCAACTCCCACCCTTGCCGGGTGTTCACCATCCCCCCCGACCTCCCCCTCTCCCCCACCCAACGGTCTGTCCTCAGCAGAGGCCTCACCTTTGTCCCCCTCCGTCCCCATCTCAATGAGTTCCGCGCCCACCATGACTTGGAGAGCTTCTACCGTCGTCTCCGCCTCACAGCACACTTCCATGGGAAGGAGTCCTCGCCCCCTAATGATGACCCCTTTTCCCGTCTCCAACGCACCCCCTCCTCGTGGAACCCCCCTCAGAAAGTCCCGGCTCTGGAACTCTTCATTCAGAACTGCCGCCGCGACGTCAACCGCCTCAACTTCTCCACTCCCCTTTCTCACTCCAATCTTTCCCCCTCTGAACGCACTGCCATCGAATCACTCCGCACAAACCCAGACTGGGTCATCAAACCAGCCGACAAGGGAGGTGCCGTGGTAGTCTGGCGCGTCGATCTCTACAAAGCTGAGGCCACGCGCCAACTCTCGGACACCTCTTCCTACTTACCCTTGGACCATGACCCCACTGACGAGCACCAGGCCACCATTTCTAGCACCATCACCGACTTCATCAATTCCCACGCCCTACCTGACCAAGCCTCCAAACTCATCGTTCCCCAGCCCCGCACGGCCCGTTTTTACCTTCTCCCCAAAATCCACAAACCCGGCTCTCCCGGCAGACCCATTGTCTCTGCTTGTTCGTGCCCCACCGAACTCATCTCCACATACCTTGACTCCATCCTATCCCCCTTGGTCAAATCCCTCCCCACCTATGTTCTAGACACCTCAGACACTCTCCGCCGCCTCCACGCATTCCACTCTCTGGGCCCTCACCCCCTCATCTTCACCATGGATGTCCGGTCACTCTACACCTCCATCCCCCACCAGGATGGCCTCAGAGCCCTCCGGTTCTTCCTCGACCAGAGGAGCAACCTATACCCAGCCACTGACACTCTCCTCCGCTTAGCGGAGTTGGTCCTCACCCTCAATAACTTTACATTTGACTCCTCCCATTTCCTCCAAACCCAAGGCGTAGCTATGGGCACACGCATGGGCCCCAGCTACGCCTGCCTCTTTGTCGGGTACGTTGAACAATCCTTGTTCAATGCGTACCAGGGCCCCATCCCCGACCTCTACCTCCGCTACATTGACGACTGCTTTGGTGCCACCTCCTGCACCCACACACAACTGACTGACTTCATCCACTTCACCACCAACTTCCATCCGGCACTCCAATACACCTGGACGATTTCAGACACTTCCCTACCATTCCTTGACCTCACCATCTCCATCGCAGGGGACAGACTCCTGACCGACATACATTATAAACCCACTGACTCACATGGCTATCTGGACTACACGTCTTCCCACCCTGCCCCCTGTAAAGACTCCATCCCCTACTCCCAATTCCTCCGCCTACGCCGCATCTGTTCCCAGGATGAGACATTTCATACTAGGGCATCGGAAATGTCCTCGTTCTTCAGGGAACGGGGATTCCCCTCCGCCACCATAGATGAGGCTCACACCAGGGTCTCATCCATACCCCGTAACACTGCTCTCTCTCCCCATCCCCGCACACGCAACAAGGGCAGAGTCCCTCTGGTCCTCACCTTTCACCCCACCAGCCGGCAAATACAACACATAATCCTCCGCCATTTCCGCCACCTCCAACGTGACCCCACCACTCGCCACATCTTCCCATCTCCCCCCATGTCTGCCTTCCGCAAAGACCGCTCCCTCCGCAACTCCCTCGTCAATTCTTCACTTCCCTCCCGCACCACCCCCTCCCCGGGCACTTTCCGTTGCAACCGCAAGAAATGCAACACCTGTCCCTTCACCTCCCCCCTCGACTCCATTCAAGGTCCCAAGCAGTCGTTCCAGGTGCGACAAAGGTTCACCTGTATCTCCTCCAACCTCATCTACTGCATCCGCTGCTCTAGATGTCAGCTGATTTACATCGGTGAGACCAAGCGTAGGTTGGGCGACCGTTTCGCCGAACACCTCCGCTCAGTCCGCAATAACCTACCTGACCTCCCGGTGGCTCAGCACTTCAACTCCCCCTCCCATTCCCAATCCGACCTCTCTGTCCTGGGTCTCCTCCATTGCCAGAGTGAGCAACAGCGGAAATTGGAGGAACAGCACCTCATATTCCGTCTGGGGTCCTTGCGTCCCCTTGGCATCAACATTGAATTCTCCCAATTTGGCTAGCCCGTGCTGTCCCCTCCCCCCCTCCCCTTCCTTCACCCTCTAGCTGTCTCCTCCCATCCGCCCGCCCTCGGGCTCCTCCTCCTCCTCCCTTTGTCCTTCTTTCTTTCCCCACCCCCTATCAGTCTGAAGAAGGGTTTCGGCCCGAAACGTCGCCTATTTCCTTCGCTCCATAGATGCTGCTGCACCCGCTGAGTTCCTCCAGCAATTTTGTGTACCTAGGGTTAGTTAGCAGTCTTGTTGTGCGTGGCCCCTTGGGCAAGAGTGACCCTAATATGGTTGAGTTCTTCATTAGGATGGAGAGTGACATTGTTAATTCAGAAACAAGGGTCCTGAACTTAAAGAAAGGTAACTTTGAGGGTATGAGACGTGAATTGGCCAAGATAGACTGGCAATTGATTCTTAATGGGTTGACGGTGGATATGCAATGGAAGGCATTTAAAGACTGCATGGATGAACTACAACAATTGTTCACCCCAGTTTGGCAAAAAAAAAATCAGGGAAGGTAGTGCATCCGTGGATAACAAGGGAAATCAGGGATAGTATCAAAACAAAAGATGAATCGTACAAATTAGCCAGAAAAATCAGCCTACCAGAGGACTGGAAGAAATTCAGAGTCCAGCAGAGGAGGACAAAGGGCTTAATTAGGAAAGGGAAAATAGATTATGAAAGAAAACTGGCAGGGAACACAAAAACTGACTGCAAAAGCTTTTATAGATATGTGAGGAGAAAAAGATTAGTTAAAACAAATGTAGGTCCCTTGCAGTCAGAAACAGGTGAATTGATCATGGGGAACAAGGACATGGCAGACCAATTGAATAACTACTTTGGTTCTATCTTCACTAAGGAAGACATAAATAATCTGCCGGAAATAGCAGGGGACCGGGGGTCAAATGAGATGGAGGAACTGAGTGAAATCCAGGTTAGCCGGGACGTGGTGTTAGATAAATTGAATGGATTAAAGGCTGATAAATCCCCAGGGCCAGATAGGCTGCATCCCAGAGCACTTAAGGAAGTAGCCCCAGAAATAGTGGATGCATTAGTGATAATTTTTCAAAACTCTTTAGATTCTGGAGTAGTTCCTGAGGATTGGAGGGTAGCTAATGTAACCCCACTTTTTAAAAAGGGAGGGAGAGAGAAAACGGGGAATTACAGACCAGTTAGTCTAATGTCGGTAGTGGGGAAACTGCTAGAATCAGTTATTAAAGATGGGATAGCAGCACATTTGGAAAGTGGTGAAATCATTGGACAAAGTCAGCATGGATTTATGAAAGGTAAATCATGTCTGACGAATCTTATAGAATTTTTTGAGGATGTAACTAGTAGAGTGGATAAGGGAGAACCAGTGGATGTGTTATATCTGGACTTTCAGAAGGCTTTCGACAAGGTCCCACATAAGAGATTAGTATACAAACTTAAAGCACACTGTATTGGGGGTTCAGTATTGATGTGGATAGAGAACTGGCTGGCAGACAGGAAGCAAAGAGTAGGAGTAAACGGGTCCTTTTCACAATGGCAGGCAGTGACTAGTGAGGTACTGCAAGGCTCAGTGCTGGGACCCCAGCTATTTATAAGAGTAATAATAATAAATTTTATTTATGGGCGCCTTTCAAGAGTCTCAAGGACACCTTACAAAAATTTATCAAGTAGAGGAAAAACATGTAAGCGGAATGAAATAAATAGTAGAGACATGCCTAGTACACAAATTAAAGACAGCATTCAATTCAAAACACAATATGAGGCAATTCAAGCACAGATGAAAAGGGAGGGGGACGTGGGGCTAAGGATAGGCAGAGGTGAAGAGATGGGTCTTGAGGCGAGACTGGAAGATGGTGAGGGACACGGAATTGTGGATCAGTTGGGGGAGGGAGTTCCAGAGCCTGGGAGCTGCCCTGGAGAAGGCTCTGTCCCCAAAACTGCGGAGGTTGGATTTGTGGATGGAGAGGAGACTGGCTGATGTGGATCTGAGGGACCGTGAGGGTTGGTAGGGGGAGAGGAGGTCAGTGAGATATGGGAAAAGCAGATGGTGGAGGGCTTTGTAGGTGAGGACCAGGATTTTGTAGGTGATCTGGTGGGAGATGGGAAGCCAGTGAAGTTGTTTGAGGACTGGAGTGATGTGATGCCAGGATTTGGTGTGGGTGATGAGTCGGGCGGCTGCGTTCTGGACCAGTTGGAGTCGGTTGATGTAGGTGGAGCTGATGCCAAGGAGAAGTGAGTTGCAGTAGTCCAGTCAGGAGGAGATGAAGGCATATTTATGATATAAGTTAATGATTTGGACGAGGGAATTGAATGCAACATCTCCAAATTTGCGGATGACACGAAGCTGGGGGGCAGTGTTAGCTGTGTGGAGGATGCTAGGAGGCTGCAAGGTGACTTGGATAGGCTGGGTGAGTGGGCAAATGCATGGCAGGTGCAGTATAATGTGGATAAATGTGAGGTTATCCACTTTGGTGGCAAAAACAGGAAAGTAGACTATTATCTGAATGGTGGCCGATTAGGAAAGGGGGAGATGCAATGAGACCTGGGTGTCATGGTACACCAGTCATTAAAAGTAGGCATGCAGGTACAGCAGGCAGTGAAGAAGGCGAATGGTATGTTAGCATTCATAGCAAAAGGATTTGAGTATAGGAGCAGGGAGGTTCAACTGCAGTTGTACAGGGTCTTGGTGAGACCACACCTGGAGTATTGCGTACAGTTTTGGTCTAATAATAATAATAATAATAATAATAATAATAATAATAACTTTATTTTTTGAGGATGTAACTAATCTGAGGAAGGACATTCTTGCCAATAGAAGGAGTACAGAGAAGGTTCACCAGACTGATTCCTGGGATGTCAGGACTTTCTTATGAAGAAAGACTGGATAGACTCGGTTTGTACTCGCTAGACCGAGATGAGGAAAACTTTTTTCACACAAAGAGTGGTGAATCTCTGGAATTCTCTGCCACAGAAGGTAGTTGAGGCCAGTTCATTGGCTATATTTAAGAGGGAGTTAGATGTGGCCCTTGTGGCTAAAGGGATCAGGAGAGAAGGCAGGTACAGGATACTGAGTTGGATGATCAGCCATGATCATATTGAATGGCGGTGCAGGCTCGAAGGGCCGAATGGCCTAGTCCTGCACCTATTTTCTATGTTTCTATGTTTACCTCATCTGTGGTTAACAAAGATGCATAAAAACCGTGCCCCAGTAATCTCCTCCCTTGCTTTCTTAGCAGCCAGGGATAGATGGTATCAGGGCCGAGGGATTTATCCACTCTTAAGTGCCTCTTTTTGCCCTCTTAAGTTCTTTCCTATATTTTGTGTACCACTTTCCTATAAATGACATGTTTATCCTTTTCCACGATTAAATCTTCAATATCCTTTGTTAACCAAGGTTCCCTGAACTTCCCATCTTTGCATCTTACCTGTACAAGGACATTTTGACTGTGATTAGGAAGAATAACTTAATGAAACCATGTGGGATGTAAAGTTTAAGGTTGCCGGTTAGGATTGGTTGGGTATTTGTCTGGAGGGTTGCATTGGAACAGGTGTACGGTGAGCTCCAGAGACACAGATGGATGGAATGAGATGGGGAATGAAATCACTAAGAATGAGAGGTTGCCCAAAGTGATGGCTAAGGTAGGAAAGCTATGAAGATTTTTTTGTGAAAAACAATTGCAATTCTTGTAGTTGGTAAAGTAATAGTAAAGAATTTTAAAGAAGAGTTCGGGGATATTGATACAGGGTGGGATGCACACCCGCACCATAGGAATAGTCAGGCAGATTAAGCTGTGTTTTGTTGGTAAGAGAAATGCTAATAGTCAAATTGATGCAAATGAAGGCAGCTAAAACCAGAAGGTTTTTAGGGGGAAGTGTGATTATGCAGGTTTCTTTACATGGGAAAGATAGATACAAAGTGCAGGAGTAAATCAGTGGGTGAGGCAGCATCTCAGGAAAAAAAAGTATTGTTTTTTTCTCCTATTTTTCTCCAGAGATGCATGACCCGCTGAGTTACTCCAGCACTTTGTATCTATCTTTCAGCATGTGCAGTTCCTTGGTTCTTTATTTTTTAAATGGCTTATTGTTAATATAAATCACCCACAACATACTGTTGGACAGCAAAGACTTTATTTAAATGTGAATACATTTTGAGTGAGATGTGGAGAGGCACAGGGATAGCTGATTCACTGGCTGAGACTGTAGCACGTGCTTAGGAAGGAAAAAGGTGATATCGAAGATAAGGCATTTGGGTCTCTGTTCACAAGGAGTAGCCTTGACAGGCCTCTTGGAGGAATCTGAAAGGGGAACTGAGGGCATGTTTTGGAACTAGGCTGAATATAAGATGATAGCAGAATAGAAAGGCTGAGGAGTTGAAATAAGGTTTAAGTTGGAGCTGGTGAAGTCAAGGCAATGATTTCTGGTGAAAGGTCAACGACTGAGAAGAAAAACCGAAAAAAGAGAAAAGTAAAAACAGAAAAAAGTGTAAACAAATGTTGGGCATGGGTTGACAGAAAAGACACCAAATCAAATGGACATGGAATATTCAAGTTATATAGGACTCTTCATGCAAAACTTATTCATATATTTGTTTAACTTTTACTCCTATTAGATATGTCTCATGTACTGCCAGATTTCATTGATGCTGAGATTGGTGACTCTCCTTTGCCAGAGAATATCACACTGAATGAAGTGAAGACATTACAGCTTTTGTACAGGGAGCATTGTGAGGTGAGGTATTCTAGAAGACTGTAGTGTATGGGATATGTAAGGTATGATGATTTAATTGGGTATCACATGTGATCATTTCACAATCAGCACAGAAGCCTATTGTTGTGTTCTAATACTTTGATATGCCTGCCTTGGTCTGAACATATGGGGGTTCTGATGAATCTTGCATTCAATTTTTCTGGAGTATTCTTCCACTTGTAGGTCATGTCATTGGAGATTATTTCATTGACATGGTACTGTAATTAAAAATATTGCCTACCCTGAACTTTGATATTCAGTTTTGTTTTATTGTTTTCCAAAAAAAAAATTAATAGTTCTAATTGTTTTTAAAAGATAATTTGACCTGCGTGTTGCTCCAACAAGATACTTTATAATGATCTTGCTTTTATTATGTATGTAAATGTGAATTAAGATCTTTAACAGCCTGATGACTGAAAGGGTATTTTCTTCCTTTGTGTTGCAAAAAGTATGTCCAGGTAGTTATGTTATAATTCGATAGTTGCGTTCCTCAAAACATTGCATTATAGAAAAGCGCTAATCACCCCTGCAAATTCGCTATTCCCCAACAGGCCTCTGATGAGAGGTCCTGTGTCGGAGCTGCCGTGAGGTCCTACATAAAGCTGGCTCAAGCCTCCTATGCAGCAGAATGTGAACTCTCCTCGTGAGAAACAATGAGACTTCTAGACGAGAGAAGTCCTAAACAATGATGTGGAGACATCATCATTTCGGAGTTGTTCTAACTCCTTAACTTCTCCAATGCCAAAGGAAAATGCCTACATTTATTTCGGCCTGGGTAATCTCATGTCATTTATAATGTGGAAACATTCATGTCAAAATCAAAAGTTCATATTTAACATTTTCTTTATTTAATTTGGGGAAATTAGCTTAATCAATCTCCAAGGTTATTACTTGCCTGTGTGGATGTACTGAAAACAAAAAGCTGCTCCTGTTTCCTGATTTCAGAAACACAATTTGTTAGTTTACTATGGATTTTTCCAAATGAGAATTTAATTTTTTCTACTTCCTATCTAACAAATGAATGGGTTCTTTTACAGGCAATGCTGGACGTTGTAATAAACCTTCAGTTTCACTATATTGAGAAACTTTGGCAGACTTTTTGGCATTCAGCTCCCTCGCCAAACGATGGTGCTTCTGTTACTTCTGTTAGGTAAGGAAAATTACAAACTTTTCCAATAATGCATTCATTATTGGACTACAGTGAAAGAACCGGTCTTTCAACCGCAAAGTGCTTATATAGATCTCACAGGCTGGGAATGCAAAAATGCCAATGTAAATCTTGGGTGTGTTTATGCACTGATTTAATTATTATGGAATTAATGTAATGTTTAGCTTAGTTAGAGATACAGCATGGAAACAGGTCCTATGGCCCACTGAAACCGCACGGACCATCAATCTCCTATCCCACTTTCTCATCCACTACCTACACAACAGGGGTAATTTATAGAGGCCAATTAACCTACAAGTCCGCACATCCTTGGGATGTGGGAAGAAACTGGAGCACCCAGAGGAAACCCACACAGTCACAGGGAGAATGTGTGCACACACAGACAACGCCTGAGATCAGGATCATACCCAGGTCTCTGGTGTTGAGGCAGAGGCTCTACCAGCTCCGCCACTGTGCTGTGGTATTATATTTTAATAATATTTAATATAATAGATACATTATATTTAATGATTGGTTTGCCTGGATTGTGGTACATGGTTATGCAGTGTACACACCTGAGAATTTAATAGTGGGGGTTGCAGGTTATATCAATGGTAGGATGAGTGTGTTTTTTATCTGACTTATGGCTGTTTGCTCTTGCAGCATATTGTGCTCAGCCACTGCAAAATTGCTTAACTTGTAATTAGTTAGCATATGCTGGAGGTGTAAAGTTCCTCCTCTATAACTTATTGTACCAGAAACTCATAGCAGTGCTGTCAGTATGTTGCAGGACCTCAAATAAATTTTGATTCAAAACATTTCTCTTGCTTAAGGCTGACTAATACTGTGGTGTAACTAGCGCTACTTTTTACTACATGAAGTAATGATTTTGTGTTCTTATCTCACAAAGAATTTGTCCGATTGATACTTCTTATGGGGTATAGATACAAAATGCCATTTGTCCAAAACCAGTGGGATGGTTTTGAAATGTAGCTATTTTCCACTCATGGTAAATGATAAATGGCTGGGAACTATTTAAAGCTTCAAAAGCAGGTTAAGAGGAGGTGCTTCATCATGGACCAGTTCCAGTTTTGCATGGGGTCCTCCCAGTAGCAATACTCCGTTGTACGTGTAAAGCTGTTATGTTCTGTAGAAAGCCCATGCACGCAAAACATGTCCAAAGGTCGTTTCTGAGGCAAAGGAAAAGAGGTCATGGGATCCTGAGGGAGAAAGTGGGGCAGGTGGATGGGAAGGTCAGACATGGGGTCAGGGTATCAAAGGATTGGGTACGTGATCAGGTTGCAGATGATTAGTGATGTGGTCTGACGGTGCTGGGCATGGTTTATTTTCTGTCTGCTGCATTGGTAATAAAATACTTTGTGTTTCTCATTATACAGTGAGGAGGAGAGTGAGGCTGTTTTCCCCAAAGATAAACTCATCAGTCTCTGTAAGTTCGAGCCCATCATCAAGTGGATGCGAAATTGTGATCATGTGCTGTACCAGGCACTGGTGGAGATTCTTATTCCTGATGTTCTGCGGCCTGTCCCTAGTAAGTAGCTTGTAAATATCACTCTTTAGTACTTATGCATTCAAGTGCTTACTCAAGAACTTAATACACACAATTCCTTCTCTTCAGGTGGGTATCATTGACAAGGTAGACATTTAGAATCATAGAATTAGATTCATAGAAGGCGAACATCTAGCCTATTGAGTGCATGATAAGTTTCTGTATAGCAATCCAATTATTTCAATTTCCTTGCTTTTTCCCCAAAGCATTACAAATTATTTTCTGTCGTGTGCTTGTTCAATTACCCTTACTAAATGTGTTTCTACCATCTTGCAGGCAGTAAGTTTTGGATGATAATTGTATAAAAATAGTTTCCTTCACACTCAAGCCCTCACTTTAGTAGCTCTTCCATTTAATGCATTCTCTTGGACCTTGAATGACGCCCTTTGAGTTATGTCTAAATCCAGCATGTGCTCCTTTATCACATCTCCTCTCTGCTCTCTTTGCTGCAAGTTATTGCTACAGTCATTTTCCTCTCTCTCCATCTCTCTCCATCCAGAATATGTTTTGCTCCAACTTACAATACTGTGATACCACTTTTCCTCTTTACTGCTAACTAAGTGGTTTCTGACTTTGACCCCTCAAAAACCATACCTGCTCTCCAACATCTTTTTTGAATTGTCTATACACATGTTCGCAGGTGGTTGCCGGGGAGTCGCCTTCATGGTCGTGAGGAGTTCCCACATTCTGGGAACTAGTTGCGGCCTCAATATGGTCGCTGAGAATTTTTCAACATGTTGAAAAATTAGTGCCGACTAGGATGAAACCGCCATGGAGAGTAGCGAGAATTCTCGAGCCGTAGGTGGGTCGCAAGGAGGTCCTAGTGGGTTGCCAGGAGGTCGAAGGTTCTCTTAGATTTTCGTAGGTTGTAGCCGGTGCTGACCTGTGAATTTCATTGGCTCATTGGGAAAAAAAAAAGTAGGCAGTAGTTTTCAGAACCAAGGATAACCAACCGGTAATGTTAAATGTCCGCCGAACTTCACAGCTGTGTATCTCTGGCTTATTAAAAGTTGTCTGGCTTCTTAAAAGTTGTCTCCACTCCTTCTCCCACTCCCCCCCTCTTTTAAAGGACTTACCGGTAGTACACTGTGCTAACAGTCTTAATTACAACACCAACCTTCCTGTTCATCGCGGTGTGTGTCTGTATCACCTTGGCTTTGCACCGTGTGAATTTCAGACAGCACTCCCCCCCACTTGCCCTGGCCCCCGCCTTTGCGATGTGTTTCTGTGTGTGTGTTCCACTTGACAGTCGCCGGCAGTCCGCTGAAAAATCGCCTAAGTGGGACAGACCCATTACTTCCTCTCCCGTTGTGAATGCAGAGGCTAAGTAATATCTTCACACTTCTTCATTTTCATTGACTAGGTTTAAAGAGACATTGTCTTGGTCCTAATATAAATAAATATCTTTTTTTTCCATTTGAGACATTTACCCACTAAACCTTTCCCTCTGTTTACAGGATCTGTTATTTTAATATTTTTTGGAGACTTTGTTTTAGATTTCTGTTGTTCCTCTCTTTAATCAACTTTTTTAGGCCATATCAATTGATCCTTTATCACAGTGGATTTTTTTTTGAACACATTCCACTGATTTCAAGTCATTTAACCATTAACAAATTTGCTCCATTTATCGAGGGAACATGGAATCCTGATCTTGGTGAGTTTCAGAGGAGGATGGGAGTCAGAGGGGACTGCAGGAACTGGGGCCCTATTGAATTTCTGAGAGGTGCAGGACCTGGGGTGATGGTGAGTTTCAGCAGAGCTAAGCAACCAATGCCCCAGTGAATCTCAAGGGAATGCAGATACAGGTGCTCCAGTGAGAGTCCAGGAAGGACAGGAACTGAAACCCTGGTGAGTTTCAATGAAGTGCAATAATTGGGAAGGTGGTGACTTTCAAGGAAATGTGGGAAGCAACACATGTGATCCAGATAGTGAACAATTGGGATTTAGAATTACCAGTAAATAGATTATCAGAGTTCTACTGTATACATTTATAATTCTGCAGATATGTATTTCAAATATTACATTAAAAACAATTATGTTGTTATTGTTACTAGGTAAATACTTCAGATACACTTAGGTTGGCATCCTCGCTTAAGGGGCATTTTTGCACAAATCTGTCCTCTACACACTGTAGAAAACTCCTACCTTTTGGACAGGAGATAATCTGCTTATCCTAATGTAAACAGAAACTCAAGTCCTTTCAGCCTTTGCTACAGGCTATTAATCTCTACTTTTTTTAACAATGCGCTACTCCACACCAACAGCCTATGTGCAATTCACGTGGGTGTCATAAATCTTTTTGTTTTTTTATTTGATGTCATTAATTCTCAGTGTTTCTGTAGGTGCTTTGACCCAAGCTATTCGGAATTTTGCCAAAAGTTTGGAGGGATGGCTGATGAGTGCGATGAATGGCTTCCCTCAGCAGATGGTTCGGACAAAGGTGAAATTTTGTTTATGTTTATGTTTAATCCAACACTGCTGCCCCTCCAAGTATTCAACTGCCAGATTTTAATGGGATTAAACCAAATTAACATTTTCAGTTCTTGGAGGATTTTAATTTTGTAAATACGTAAATACAGATAGTTACTAGTAATTTCCTAATTATAGTTTTCCATATTCAAATTGGATGCTTTCCTCTTAAAAAGGAGAGCTTTGTTTGATTAAATGGTGAGGAGATTCGTTATGTATGCTTGTAGGTAGTAGAAAGGCAAAGAATAATAGAAGGGTGAAACTTGTTGAAAAGGGTAAAACTATTTTTGCATTCATGTTGTCGGCATGCATTGGCCAACCCTAGCATTGCCCTCAACAATGTGGTGGCAAGTAGCATTCTTGAACAACTACACCCTTTCTGTGAAGGTATTCCCACAGTATGGAGGGATTCCCAGGATTTAGACCCAGCGATGATGAAGGAGTGATTTGGAAGCAAATCAGAAGGTGGTGGTGGCCTCGCCCACCTCAAGGATGCATTTTAAAGAGGCTTTTTGCTTTGGGAGGTCACAGGATTGGGAGGTGTTATGGAATGGACTTCTTGGACCTTTTACTCTTGTATGGCTTTGTATTCTTCAGAATAGTGCGTTCTCTTTCAGCCAAGAGAATGCTGATGTTAGCCAGCGTGCCGGACTTCAAAAATGTTAGTTATTGTTTATCCATGAAAAAGCTTAGCATATTTTTTCATCTTAACTTGCGACATTTGTAAGTATATGGATTAGAAGTCAGACCCACGTTTTTGTAGCTGACGTAACAATACAGGTTCACTTAAACAAAATTCCAACAGACATTCAGGCATGAAAGGTGAGGAGAACTTTGCTATTTGTGGTCAGCTGGACCATGTTTCTGCATTACTGATAAAAGCATAAAGTCCATTTGCTGCCAAACTGGCGAGGTTCCACATATTTCCATTTATTTATGGGCCTCCATCACTGTCATGTTGGGCACAAATTTTATTTCTTTTGAATAATGTTTTATCCAGTTTTGAGCAGTACTTCTTGAGGTCAGTCAAGTCAGTTGAGTGAAGTCCAGCGATGGGTAGAAAATCACAGTTCGCAGGATAGCATTACCCCTGTCACTAATGAGGAGGGAACAAGCACTGTAGACGGGGATGTAGGTAGTGGTGAGGTTAATCTGCCAGTCAGGGAGGAGAGCGTTGGGCTGAAATCTAGCGGTAAATGGCCTTGGGCAAATTAAAGGAAGAAATGGGAAACCGCTAATATAGATTTGGTAATGGTGTTAAGGAGTCTAAAAGTGGAAAACAAAGTTAAATAAGGTGGGAAAGGTTCTTTATTGCATATGGAGATGTTATTGTGCTTAGCATATGTTTGCATAATCAGTTTAGATAGTGCTTTGGCTTTGGGCTTGGTTTTCTTGGTTGAGTGCTTATCCTGGTAATTCAGCACAAGTATTTTGTGTTTTAATTGTAATTTAACTTTTGAACAATGTTTTATCCAGTGAGATATTGGTGCTGTGAAATGCAACTGTGACCCACCTTGAGCGTGACTTTGTTGATTGCTTTGTTTTGTTTTATAGGTGGGAGTAGTTAGTGCCTTTGCCCAAACATTGCGCAGGTACACATCCCTGAACCACCTTGCACAAGCTGCCAGAGCTGTCCTACAGAATACATCGCAGATCAACCAGATGCTCAGTGACCTCAACCGCGTTGACTTTGCCAATGTACAAGTGAGTTCATCCGTTGCACCAAATCTTTATCTTCCTTTACTCAACCTTCATCTCCAACATCCAATAAAAGTAACTGTGAATAATTTAAGATTAGGTTGTCTGATCAGCTGCCATATCAGCCCTGCTCTGCTCTACTCTCTCCCTGCTCTGCCACCATTATCACCCTCTGTAAAAAAAAAACTGCTGGAGAATTTTAGGGGGTAAAATGAACAGTCATGGTTTTGGGTCAAGAGCCTTCACCGGGACTGAAATCAGAGATAACCTTATTAGTTTAGTTTAGAGATACAATGTGGAAACAGTCCGCGCGGACCAGTGATCACCCCGCACATTAACACTATCCTACACACACTAGGGACAATTTATACACCCAGCCTATTTACCGACATACCTGTTATGTCTTTGGTGTGTGTGAGGAAACTGAAGATCTCGGAGAAAACCCACGCGGTCATGGGGAGAACGTACAAACCCCGTACAGACAGCTTCGTACAGTCGGGATCGAACCCAGGTCTCCGATGTTGCAATTGCTGTAAGGCAGCAACTCGACTGCTGCGTTACCGTGCCACCCTAAGTCAAAGTCCTATGGGGATTGAACAGGATAGATGTAGAGATATTTTTTTTTAATTCACTTGCAGTCTCTCCAGGGCCGGATTTACCTATAAACTAGACAAGCTTAAGCTTAGGGCCTCGAGGTCTAGGGGGGCCTCCGGCCAAGGCAGGACACCTGCCGTTCAACTCTGGGCGGGCTCCCCCTCTCTATCTATCTCTCTCTCTCTCTCCATCTCCCCCTGCTATCCGTATCCGAGCCGCCGGGCTCTGCTCGCTTCTCATCCGCCGGCATGGCAGGCCGCCTTGCACATGCATTGCTGCGGCCTGCGCGTCCTCCCCCTGCACATGCGCACAACCACGGCCAGCACATCATCGGCCGCCCTGCGCATGCGTACTGCAACGGCAACTGGTCGGCGCTGGGCACTTTCTCCCTCGCTTTGAATTGTGGGAGATTTGGCCGCCATGGATGTCCGGTCGCTGCCTCGCCGCCAGCGCTGAAAACCAACGCGGAGGGGGCCTCACAAGTGGAACAGCTTAGGGCCTCTCTTCATCTAAATCCGGCCCCGAGTCTCTCCATTTAGATAGTAATCTGCTCTCTGATTCCTTCTACCAAAGTGCATCATCTCACATTTCCCCCCATTTACCAAGCTTTCACCACATACTCATAAATCTATCTACAACCCATTGCAGAATAATGTCCTCATCACAACGTGATCTTCCTCTTATTTACCTATCATCTGTGAACATAGAAATGTTACATTTCATTTTCCCCTTTCAGGTCATCAATGTTAAATGTAAATACGTGAGGACCAAGAACTAAACGCTGCGGTGCACTAGGACCCCATGGCGACCCACCTACGGCACGAGAATTCTCGCAACTCTCCATGGCGGCTTCATTCTGGTCGGCGCTAATTTTTCAGCATGTTGAAAAATTTGCGGCGACCATAATGAAGCCGCGACTAGTTCCTAGAATGCGGGAACTCCTCACGACCATGAAGGCAACTCCCCGGCAACTACCCGTGAACATGTGGCGACCGCATAGTCTCCTGCAGTCGCCTAAAAAGTCGTCTAAGTGGGACAGGCCCATTACAGTCCTTGAGAGCTTTGGACTAAAAGTATATCAGCGAATTAATGTGCAATGTGGTTTGTTTTGCAACAGGAGCAAGCTTCGTGGGTGTGTCAATGTGAGGAGGGAATGGTGCAGCGACTGGAGCAAGATTTTAAGATGACTCTGCAGCAGCAGAGCTCCCTTGATGAATGGGCATCCTGGCTTGACAATGTTGTAAATCAGGTCCTGAAGCCCCACGAAGGCAGCCCTGGATTTCCCAAGGCTGCCCGTCAGTTCCTGCTAAAGTGGTCTTTCTACAGGTTCGTAGCTGTTTCAGGATTACAATTATGCCCCTTCTTGCTTGAATTCTGCATGTCTCCAATGACTCTTAGAAATTTCTACAAATGCACCATAGAAAGTACAGCTTGGTTTAGGAACCAAGTTGCAGATGTAGCCCAGTCCATCACATAGAACAGACTTCCCACCATTGTTTCCATCTACATTTCACGATGCCCCTGAAAGCAGCTAACATAATCAAAGACTTGTCCCACCCTGGTTATTCTTTTTCCCTGTTCCTGTTGGTAGAAGGTATGAAAGCTTGAAAGCGTGCACCACCAGACTTAGGAACAGCTTCTTCCACTCTGTTATTAGACTTCTAAATGGTCCATCCATAAGCTAGGGTACTGTCCAGTTCACCTCTACCCCATTGAGGACATTGGACTTTGTCTATGGAAGTGATGCACTACAATGCTGAGAACTATATTCTGTACTCTGTATTTTCTGTATCTTCTCCTTTGCTTTATCTATTGTACTTAAGTTTGACTTGATGGTGTTTATGTATAGTATATCTGATCTGTTTGGATAACATGTAAAAAAAAAACGTTTCACTGTACCTCGGTGGCAATAATAAACCTAATTAAATCCACCACTCCTTGGCCCATTTTCCTAGTTGATTCAGATCCTTTTATAGATTTAAATTGCCTTCCTCATTGTCCATTATACGATTAACATTGGTGTCCAGATAAGAGAACTGTGGTAAATGTAACGTATGGTGTCTACTTTGAGTTGACCTTTAACTCATCTTTTTCAGCTCCATGGTTATCCGTGACCTGACCTTGCGGAGTGCCGCCAGCTTTGGTTCCTTCCATCTGATCCGGCTGCTTTATGACGAGTACATGTTTTACCTCGTGGAACATCGTGTGGCCCTTGCAACAGGCGAGACGCCTATAGCTGTGATGGGCGAGGTATGTAACTAACCACAGAATCACAGAATAGCTGAGCCCACACAGTAGAGTGGTAGTTAGTCTCACAGCTTCATGAAACTGGGCTCAATCGTGACATTGACTGCTGTGTGTGTGGAGTTTGCATGTTCTCCAAAGGCCACATGGGTTTCCCTTTTATTCTCTCGGTGTTCACATGTCCTTGAGTCTTTAATTGCATCTACCACCTCCCACGGCAGCACGGCATGGAAAACCTATCCTGCACATCTCCGTTGCACATTCTCTCACTCACCTTAAACCTATGCATTATTTGGCATTTCCACCCATGGAGAAAGGTCTATCTTCTCTGGCCTCTCATAATGTTATAATCTTCCTTCAGCTTCTTTTGCTCCAGAGAGACACAAAAATCTGGAGTAACTCAGTGGGTCAGGCACCTTCTCTGGAGAAAAGGAATGGGTGACTTTTCGGGTCGAGACCCTTCTCCAAAGAGTTTGCTGATACTCTCTAATCCAGGCAGCATTCTGGCAAAGCTCCACATCCTTCTAGCAATGCAGCGATCAGTTCTGCACAGAATAGTCGAAATATGGCCTTACCAAAATGTTATAAAGCTGCCACACGACTTCCTCACTCGTATACTCAATGGGTAAAGCTGAATGTACCAACTTTCATCTGGAAACTGACCTGAGTTTGCAAGTAATAGTGACATTACACAATTTTGGCCCGTTTAATTTGAATAACACTCGAAATAAAGTGCTCTCCAAATCAACTATATATGAACCCGTGTGCCAAGTATTCTAATGTCACCTGTTCTGCTTCTTCTAGTTTGGTGACTTGAGCTCCATGTCCCCGCTACAACTTGAGAAAGGTAAGAGCTTTCTGAACATGGACTGCATTGGGCATCTCCAAACTTCAGGTATGGAGACACCCAGCACTACAGATCCTATTATTACAGCAATATATCTTGCATTTCATAGTTCAATTTGTGACCTGTTGTGACTGTCTTTAAATGACTTTTTGAACAGATGATGGGAGTGGGATGGAGAGCGAGGTGGATGCAGATTTGAGAGGAGTGAGCGAACCTCCTGTCAAGCGGGAGCGACTTGACCTCAACCATTCCCTCCAAGAGCTGGACGTCTCCACTCACCAGGAACTAATGAATTCAATATAATTGGACTGAACAGATTGAAACCTTCAGTGAAAACACCCACTTCTGCTCAGTGTCTGGGTCAGAAAATTAGCCCATTCTCCAGGTTTTGGCTGAGGTCTACTTAAGATCAAAGGAACTAATTGCAGAAGGTGCACACGTTAGGCCAGTGCTTAACACTCCAGCCCTCACGGCCGGGTGCACTGATAGTAGTCAATGTGTCTTTGATGCGCTGTCAGGTCATGGTGACCCAGCAGGAAGAGTAGCAATGGGCCAGAGGAGGCCATGTCCACTGGAATTAAATAGCTGTTAAATTAAATAGCTGCTTAGTACACAGAGTTCGAGCTAACTATTTTGCAATGACTGTTTAAATGCTGAGATGAAAATGGTTTAGGGTCCTGGTATTTAGTGCTGCTTTACTCATTATATATAAACTCATTATTGCAGAACCACTGGGATTAAATGTGTCACTGATGTTAAATGTGTATCTTCAAGACAAAGGCAGCTGGGATTTTAACTGGCTACTAATTTGAGAATGGCAGGAAATTAATTCAATGTTCTATTTTTGCAAATGGGAAAAAAAAACCTTTAAATTTTGTAATTGCTTTTGTAACTCACCCACCCACCCTCACACTCAGGAGGCTGGCCGATCCTTTCCATTCTCTCTGTGCTCTGGTGGGTTTCAATGGCTGTCGTTAAAAGTTTTCATTTAACTCTGCACGAGTTGCGAGCTGCATCGGGGTTATGGTGGCTGAATGGGAAGAAAGAGGTTTCTGCACAGCCCCACTGTATCCTGAGAGACCCAACTGGTCAGAAATTGAGTGGGTGGGGAACTAGCGAGAAAAGAGTGAAATCTCATCTTTCTAGCACTTCACTTCCTTCAACTTGATGACCAACTAAATGGAATCATGGACATGTCTATAACGACAGGCACTATGTTTAGCAATGAGTGCTGAGTCTAAATTTGATTAACCTAGTAGCTGTGACCAATCTTGCCAACTTTGGGCTGGTTCTATGGGACTTACTGTGGAAGCCCCCTTGGCTAAACATTCCTCACCTGCTGTTACTTAATGCGAGTGATAATTGCCTTATTAGATCATTATTTTACCCAATTAAAAATGAACCTAGCTGCCCAACAATCAGCTAGTGATGAGGTAATTGTGTCCCGTTAGTGGGGTATGTTGTACATCAGGGAACCCAGTACATGCATTTCACTGTGCCTTAGGGAAAGTACTGGGATAATGGATGAACTGTGCCTGCACTGGTCAGAGACCCAGACACTGTGAACTAACTTTTAAAACCTGTCATTTGTACCTATTTTTGCTACTGATGGTTCAGTGACATCAAACATTTTACTTACAATTGCAATTACTAAATATACAAATTAACCTCAGTAAAGTACCTTGTCTACCTGCCCCTCCAGTTTTAGGTCGCGTACTGCAGTTTAAAAAAAAAGTTACACTACTTTCTCATAGAAAGAAAATTACAGATGAAACCAGCGCATGTTCTGGTTCTGCAGCCTTATTTGTTCACAAACAGGGACTTTTTGTCACGATTATTGGTCCCTAACAAGTGTGTGATGGAAGAGAGACCGACAGTTGTGTGGGTTTTCCCGGGACTTTGTGCCAAGTTCACCCCTCCTCGCCTGGTCGATGATTGAATCAATTCCACAGAACTGAAGTGTCACCAGGGCAGTAAACTGATCTACCAATAGCACAACCGTTAAATGTTGGAACAAAGACATTTTGCAATCCAGTATTAAGGTTTATGGGCTCCTGCCTTTTTCTTGTCCCCATTTCTCAAGCAATTTTATTTTTGAGTGTGTGTGTGAGTTCAGTCGTTCCTGTGCCTCCGGTTAGGGAGCACACATGTGGTATAAGTGTGAACTGCAGTCTCCAGAGCTGGAGCTGCAAGTACTCCGCTTGCACCCCCTCGGAGTGAAGGGCACTGGATTTACCTTGTCGGCACAAGAGCACTTTCAGTTCACTGTAACTGTAATTGTTAAACATTTTCAGTCATTTCCCTCTCAATCCTCTTACCAGTGAGTTTCAGGGATGAAGCTCTCTCGAGCGATTTTCAGCTGCCCAAGCGAATTGGCAGACCGTAGGAGAGGTGTTGGTGCACTTCAGATTGGTGTCTTCATATTGAAATCATGACATCTTGTGGAAAATCTGACACATTTTAATGCTTTGAAATGACTACGTTTTGTAAAGATCAGATCTGCACACTTAATTTTGAAGTCTGTCAATTTGCTGATTAATATATTGGTGCATATGCAGTTGATAGAGCTGGTTACTCTCACTAACTAGCAGGTTGCCACTTGCACCAGGGAACTTAAACCAGAATCATGAAGCCCTGTCTTCACAAAACTCCTTATCCATCATCTACTATCAGCCATTTGCGTGCTGCTCCCAACTTGGTCATGTAGTTTTAACAGATGAGCTGGGAAGCTGTTGGAAATTCTATTTTTGAAGCTCATTTGTGTGACTGACTCATTGGGTTAAATGCAATTAATAAGCCTTTCACTTTATCTAAGTACTTAAAATCAGATACAACAACATAACCAAACCATAAAGGTTCTGCATTAACTCTAAATATTAGTGGTGGAGGACAACTGAATTAATATATTTAGGTGAGTAGTTATCTCGAGACTTGTGGAGGGTGAGGGTTTGAAAATGTGTATTGTAGAGGCTTAATTTTCCTGAACTTATTTCATGTGAACTTTTAGTCCAGTGTTTTATTGGATAAAAAAAATAATTTTCCAATGTTCAGTGTTTTTCATTAATTCTCTTCCACTGAAGCATTTCATGTCATTTTCTAAGGAAATTATCTCTTTTTCAGTTTTTTAAAGAACTGTTTGGAAAATATACTGTTGTGAAATTTTCTCAGATGTATTATCTTGTTTTGTACTATCCAAATCCTCCCAAAATAGGAAACATTTCTCAGCATTTTTTTACTTGCCTTTGCTGATGAAAATAATTCTTGTGCTGTGATTTTAACTCCATGTTCTACACAGTTTTGCAATGGAACAAAGATTATCCAAAGCAGCTAGCAAAAGAGTTAATGTTTGTATCTAACGTGCAAACATTGAAAAGTGTGCAATACCATTTAAAGTTTAAAACTCATTTTATGCAGCACATGGGTGCTGTGCATGTAATTTTTATAATTCTGGCTGTGTTCTGGTTGGATGGAAGTTCGGATTAAAATCCATTCAGTCTCTCCAGCCCATCCCCAACCGTTTAGTTGAGTAACACAAACTGTACCTTAATCCTATTTACCTGTTTTGGATCTATTTCTCCTAATATCCTACCTAGCAAACTCTATTGATTCTGACAATGCTGCAGTAAGTAGCCAAATAAGGTGACAACCACCACCTCTGCAAAAAGTGTCTATGTAACAATGCTCTAGTGCTTGTAGGGGCCAAGTTTACCTCCACACTGTCTCTCTGCCTGGGTTTCCGAGGGTGCTGGGAGCTGAAGGATTGCTGTAGTGTGACGTGATGCGTTTGGACTCGAATTACCGAGCAAGAGCTAATGTGGCGTCTGACTTTGTAACTTTCTACAGAGGTTGATGCTGCAAGCCCGGAGTTGATCAAACTGTAGCAGGACCCCTGCTCACGAGCTGGAGCTGCAAGTTTTAGACGAAGGATGCTCTTGATGAGCACCCGTGATCCAAAGCTTCTCTCAATAATCCATTTGGCCACAGACCAAACAACTCATAGTTAAGCTGCTGGAGAGCCAGAATCTGTAAATGTCACACCGGGACTGTCAGCAGTAAAAGTCTATCATACAAAGCAATCCATTGTAATCTCTAGTAAATGACAGGCAGTCTCCGTGGGCACTGACTACCCACAACCACCACAGCTGTAGCCACTTCATGTCCTCGATATCTGCACTCTCCACTGGGACCAGGACAAACTGAATGGAGAACTATTAAACTTTGTGAACGGCTGACTGCTTCTTCACAGGGGGGTTAGAGGACAACAGTACTCAGCCGGCCCTACATTATGCTTCAATACTCCGGTATTTTGTGACACAGCTGGATATCACTTTTTAAAGGAATTGTTTTTCAACATCTAAGCTCAAGAAAAGTTAGTGAAAGTGAGTACTTTTTTAACAAAATAAATAAAGGGTTGGAACAGGAAGATCCGTGTTTAACCATTATTACCCCGTACAGCTGTGTGCGCAATGTATCTCATTCCCAAAGTTATGTACACACTAACGTGTCCCTAGCCTTGAGCCATGTGCAGGCTGTAGCTCGTCCATACAGCTAAGTGCATGCTCCAACTCACCCCTAGAGCTGAGTGCATACTGTAACTCGTACCTCTTGCTGCGTGCACACTGTATCCTGTCCCTACAGCTGAATGCATGCTGTTAATTAATTCCCAAAGTTATGTACACATTGCAAATTGTCCCTACAACTGAGTGCAGGCTGTAACTTACCCCTCCGGCTGTGTGCATGTTGTATCTTGTCCCTACAGCTTTGTTCACATTGTAACTTGTTGCTATGTTACGACGGCACCCTTTCTTGCACCAACACCTTTCTCCAAAACATTTTCATTCATCTGTGACATAAGGGCCTATTGCTTATTAAGCAAAAATGGCTTGAACCTTCAGGTTATTCATCTGGTTTGCACAGTTTTATTATTAAAAATGAAAATGGAAATACTGAGCAGCAGGAGGGGTGAGAAATGGAGTCAATGGTACAGGTTAGTGACTTCAAAATCTGTTCATCTGATGAAAGAGTGTTGGTGTGAAATTGCTCTCTATTTGTCTAACCTTCAGAACGCTGCCAGTGTTTTTTGACTTTACTCCAAAAGTTGTCATTTGTTTTACTTAAAATAGCTCAATTTTATTATTTAATGCCGAAACATAAATTGCACACTTGGATAATGCCCTCGGATAATCTTTGATCAAATAGCAAATTGTGTTGTTTTATTATAAACCAAAAGCCTTACACGAGCAGTATAACTGCGCATCCCACTGCTTTCCTGCCTTGGGAAATACTTGATAATTGTGTTACTGAATTATCAAGTCAAGAAAGTCTGCCTTTGGTCAACTGACTGCTGGGGTCTGTGGACTTGTCTCTCTCCTCCATTTTGCATTGTCTCTGTGGGATTGGGATCATTTTAAGATGTATAGATTCTCTGCTTTATCTGTATTGTTTAATTTGTAAAACAAGGAAGTGATCCCAATTGCCTGGTTTTACTTATTTCAAAAGCTGTAGTTAACATACCAAGTGACCTTGGTTAGTCTAACTTACAGGATGGAATTGTTTGGGTTCTCTGTAATATGTGTATAAATTGATGTAAAAAATGAAATTTGTTAACATTTTGTGCATTGTGATTATTGTCGGTTTAAAGCTTTCCTGAAATTCCAAACAGACAGAATCTGTATCAGCATTCATAAAATATTTCCTTCGAAGATGTTGCTTTGGTTGTTCCCACATAGCATTCTTGATCTGGAAAACTAACCACGTTAAAACTCTGAATTTAGTAATAAAAACATGCTGAATTAGCAGCTCCAGAGAACTGTGCCATATTCTGCTTTGTTTCTCTCACTGTTACACACCCTGTTAACTGGTCTCCCTTCTACCCCTCTGCCCAACGTCGGACGAGACCATGCCCCCCTCATCTGTTGGATGCCCATTTACCCCTATGTTAGATGTCGCCAATCTGTACCTAAAATAATCCATCCATGTGCACCCTACCCTATAGCTTCCTCTGCCTACTGCACCTCCTTCCGCTAAACACCCCTCCTCCATCTGTCTGCTGAAGGCTTGTTCTGCTGGAGGCATTTCCGTCCTCCATTCTGTCTGCCACCCATCATCCTACCCTCTTTACAATGCATCTTTCTATCTTGTTGGACCCTTGTCTGGTCACACCCCTCCCTGTCATGTTGCAGCTCTGAACTCCATTCATTCACCTGTAATACAATATTAGTGTTGATTTCTCACTGAATCCCCACCATCAACGGCCTTGGGCGATCATCATTCACCAGCAGATCATCACATAAATAGCACGGGTGCTAGAGCATGTCTGAAGCCTTTCCACCATCTACAAGGCACACGAGTGCCTGCCTTCATTGAGAACGGTATTGAGTGCAAATGTTGAGATGTCATGATGCAGTTGTACAAGTCATTGGTGAGGCCAAGTTTGGAGTAATGTGTACAGTTGTGGTTGCCCAGCTATAGGAAGGATATCATAAAAGGGTGCAGTAGAGATTCACCAGATGTTACCGAGGTTTGTGGAATTGAGTTACAGGGAGAGGTTGGATAGGCTTGAACTTTTTTCTTTGGAACACAGGAAACTGAGGGGTGACGTTATTGTGATATACAAGACCGAGGGGCATGGGAACTTGAAGGTGTAATAAAACAGTGTGAAGGATTGGTGATTGATGGGCATCAGGATCAGGACGATATAAACGGGTGAAATGGTGTGGGTAGAACAGATACCATTGAATGCAACATGAATCTTATATTTTGCCAGTAAAGATGAGAAGAGAATATTAACAAGAGGCACAATGTCATCAGAGCGATGTCCACGAGTTAATAATGTCTCAAAAAGTATATGGGCTCCTAAATGTTATAAATAGAGGGGCAGAGAAGAGCAAGGAAATTCTTCCATTTGTTGCGGTCTGACCTGAGGCGTTTCCAGATTTTATTTTAGATCTGAAGTCCTGCTTCTTATTCTGGACGCCGTCGTTATGAAGGTTTTTCACGAGCGCAGAAGCGATTTACTAAGTTCATTCCTGGTACGAGGAACTTTCTCCAGTTTCCATTCCCAGTGATCGGATTGAATATGGTTGGGTTGTTCCCCTTGGAACAGAGGAGAAACTGATTTCTTGAAGGATGTGGACAGGGCTGGTGGAGAGAGGAGGTGACGGGAGGAGTTCGGATCCACGGACAGTGGAATGAAGGCATTTGTCAAAGGAAACAAAACGCGTCGTTAAAACATTCCCCTCAACAGTTCGGGTCGGAGCGCTGGTGGAGGCACTGATGTCCTATAAACGGAACTGATACATTGTCAAAAGCAATACAATTGCCGGTATGGAGCAGGGTCGTGGGTTGGTTAGGGACATGTAAACATTCTGCGACTCTGGAAACTGCCTCCTTGTGGATTTAATTGCAAGAGGTTGATCAGATCAATGGAATGTAACAAGATTGACAAACAATCGTGTGGAGCAAAATGTGACCAAATAGCAGGTCCCAGCCCACGGGCGAAGCGGCCACAACTGCCTGCGTGTATCCCACCTACAATTGAGGCATCTCATAAAGAGTGTAGCGTAGAGTGAAAGCTGGGCAAGTACATCGGGGGAAGAAGGTGAATTATTGCCGGAGAGGTGGAGCGGGGAGCGGCGTTAGATCACACGGTAGGACTGTGGGAGTTGTCCGGACTACCAGGGAGTCCCGGCGCCTGAGCCCCGCTGCACTGCGCCAGTTTCCTCGCAGCCCGCTCCTTCAGCGCCATTTCCGCTGGAGCGCTGCGCTCTGTCCAGCGTCTTCAGCTTGGCGTAGTAGACGGATACCGTCGAAGAAGATGGAGCTGGGCAGGCCGTTCAGGATGATGCCGAAGGAAATACAACCGGAGGTGAAGACCCGGCCCAGCAGTGTCCGGGATGGTGTCCCCGTTACCCCACGGTGGAGATGCTAACCTGCGGAGGAAAGTGTCCGTAGCTTTGCTCCGCCGCGCGTACCCGCTCATTGTGGGCTCTTATTAGTTACACTACGGACTTGTTTTGCACTGGGATTACGGTTATTAGTTTATTGGTTTTTGTTTATATTCTCTATGTGTATTGCGTTTAAGGAACTGTTAAGCTGCTGTAAGTATGAATTTCAAATTTCAGTGGTCTTGACAATACTCTTGACTTGACTCTGATGAGGTGTAGGGAGACTGGAGAGTGGCTAATACTGCACCGTTATTTCAGAAGGGCTGCAAGGGTCAGCTAGGAAAATATAGGCTGATTAGGAATAGTCAGAACTGGCTGAAGAAGAGTTTTGACCCGAAAAGTCGCCCATTCCTTCTCTCCAGAGATGCTGCCTGCCCCGCTGAGTTACTCCAGGATTTTGTGTCTATTTAGGAATAGCGTGGTTTTGTGTGTAGGGAAATTGTGTCTCAAAAATGTGATTGTGTTTTTTAAAAGGTGACTAAGAAGATTGATGCGGGCAACGGAGTATGTCTGCATAGACTTCAGCAAGGTATTTGACAAGGTACCTCATGTGGAAGGTTAGATCACATGGGATCCTGGGTAAGCTAAGCAATTCGAATCAAAATTGGCTTCAAGATCAGAGGTTTGTTTTTCAGACTGGTGGCTTGTAGCGAGTTGCGTTCCATTGGGCGCGGTGTTGTGCCACTGTGCTTTATTTATATTAACAATTTGGATGTGAATGTAAGTAGCACAGTTAGTAAGTTTGAGGATGACACAAGAGTTGGTGGTATACTGGACAGTGAAGGTTATCTAAAATTACAATAAGTTTGATTCAGATAAATGAGAGGCATTGTATTTTGTCAGGTTAATCCAGGGAAGGTCATACACTGTAAATGATAGGGTTCTGATCTGAAGAATATTGTAGAACAGAGACCTAGGGGTGCGGCAACATAGTTACATGAAAGTGGCGACATAGATGAAAGGGTATGAAAATGGCATTTGGTGCACATTGGTCAGGGTACTGTGTGTACAGTTCAAGCTGGCCCGCTATAGGGAGGGTGTCATTAAACTGGAAATGTCTGCAGAGTTTGAGTTACGTTTAGACTGGATGGGCTGGGTCTTTTCTCCTCATGAGCTTCGGAGGCTGAGGGATGATAGCACGGAGAAGCTGGATAAGATGGGTATTCACACTAAATCTAGAGTGCATAGCTTAAGGAGAGAGGTGTAAGATTTAATGGGACCAGCCAGGTAACTTTTCCACACAGAGTATGGTGTGGGTCTTCCAAAAGAAATGGTAGAGGCAGGACAATTACAACATTTAAAGTCAGGACCCGCAGCAGGCGGACAGCGCCCAGGAAGGGGCCGAGGCGAACGGGGCTCCGGGCTCGCCGCGCTGTCGCAGCGCCAGCTCGAGGTAGAAGGGCAGCAGAGCCAGCATGTCGGCGGCGTTGAGTGGGGAGAGCATGAAGCGGCTAGGCTGGGGCGCCTTCATCAGCCTCAGCAAGAAGTGGGTGGTGAGCGCGGCGCTGCAGCCAGGCGGCCTCCAAGCCGTGCAGTCCCGGGCCCAGCTCGGGTAGCGTGTCCAGGATCAGGCACAGCCAGCCGGCCCAGCCCCTCCACCGCCGCCCACGGCTCGCCCAGGCCCAGCACAGCCTCTCGCTGCAGACCGATCCGCCGCTCCTCTGCGAGCTCGTCGCGCTTCTCCCGCGGCAACAGCGCTGGGCCCGGCCGAGCCGCGCGGGCACAGACCGTGGCCGGCCCAGGGCCTCCTGCACTGGTACACCGGCCACAGGTCGCGGAGGACGCCCGGGTCGCGGTCGAAGAACTCGTCTCGCTCGGCCGAGTAATCGTCGCAGAGCCGCAGGCCCTCGGCCAGGCCCCGGCACGTCGATAGCCGAGAGCCGCCCGGTCCGGCTGGACGAGTATCGCGCTGCCAGCCGCCGCCCGATGCGGAACTGGGCGCCATTCACGTTCACCTTCAGTACCGGCCGTCCCCCGGGCCCTCGTTGCCGTCGCCCGCACACTCCTCGACCGCCTCGTCGATTCGCTCCCGTTCCCGCTCGCCTATGCCGCCGCTCCGGCCCCCCGACTAAATCTCGTGGCAAAACTCATTAAAGGATTAGTGCGGGTGGATGGGATTAGTGGCCATCCCACCGGTCCCGGGCGCATCAGCCTCGCCTTCTGTCATTGCCCCGGCCAGGACAGAGAGCCACTCCCTCGGCTTCAAGTAGAGAGGCCCGCTGTGTTGATGCTCCGAGGTCCAGCAGCTGGCGTTTAGATCGCCGACCAAATAAAGGGGAACCAGGTCACGGTTCAGGGCGGTTGCCCTGCTCTGGAGCAAAAGTTGATGGTTCCGTCTCCGGCGTTACCCGTCTGGCTGCGACATTTCCTCGTGTTCCCGATTACCACCGTGGCAGGGTTTTTCAAAAACTTCTCTCCTTTGTCTATTTCTCAACCACCACATTAAAGAGCATCATTTGAGTGTAGTTATAGAAATAAAAGGTGGGAACACATCGGGAAATTGTATTCCACTCCTGTTAGTGCCAGTAAGAGGAAGCCGATGACTTGGGTTGACTGAACCATCGTGGAAAGTGCAGCAGTCGAGTGAATGATTAAAAACTGACAAGTTAAGCCAACAATACCAAATATATAATCATCGTTAAAGAGATTGCGACAGGTAATGTATAAAAGTAAAACCTTAAGGGAGATTAGAAAAATTAAAAAGATTTTATAACTAATTAATAAATCAGTATCAAGATTTTAGAATTTGAAATCATGTTTCTTTCCAGATGGAAATGATGCTTTCCCCGTTACATCCCTCTAACTCTTAGCCACATCATTGAGACTGATTTGACCTGCTTCTAAGCTCTGATATTCTCTCTAAGCAGGAAACTTTTTTAAATCTCTTACCTCGATGGAGATGCGATATCTCCGTCCGCACTGTGGCCTAACAAGAGTTGGCGGCCTCTTGCTGGGGATCGACTTCGGGAGCTCCAACCGCGGCAGCGTGGTGGAGCTGGCAGTCCCTGTCGGGGATTGACCTAGGAGCTCCAGCCGCGGGAGCCTGCGGATAACATAGAGACCAACTTTGGGAGCTCCAAGCCGCAGGAGCCTCGATCGCCCCGACTGTGGATGGTTTGACTGCCCCGACTGACCGCGGGAGAATAAAGAGGAAACAGATTAGACTTTATTGCCTTCCATCACAGTGAAGAATGTGGGGAATCTGCTGTGGTGGATGTTTATGTTAACCTTTATGAAGTTAGGTGTCTTGTTACTTATTTTTTAGTATGGCTGTATGGTAATTGAGTTTCACTGTACCTTAATTGGTACACGTGACCTTTGAAGCTGTCTCTAGTTTACTCATTTTTCTAAATACCCCAAAGCCCATCAACATTTAGTCACCTTCCACAATCTCCTTGAGTTCACGGTCAGCTTAAATGACAAACACTTTGGGAACACCGTATAGAATGGTTTTACGATCCATTCATATAATTGAAAGATCACAAATTTCACATCTATACATCAAAGCAGCATTTCTCTGATGGAAGGGAAATGAAAAGATAAGTTTTTAGTTAATTCATGCAGAATGACAAATTGTCTCTGGAATATGACAAAATGAAAAATAGCAGAAAGAACAAAATAAATAGTCTGGAGAAACTCAGCGGGTGCATCAGCATTAATTGGTACACCAATGCTGCTGCACACGCTGAGTTTCTCCAGCATTTTTGTGTACCTTCGATCTTTCAGCATCTGCAGTTCCTTCTTGAACAAAATAAATAGGCCATTTGGCACCTTAAGTCTACTCTGCCGTACAGTGAGATCAGCCAGTCCTCTCCTTCAGTGCCATTTTTTACACTCCACATCCTTCAATTCACATTATATCTAAAAATCTATTGTCTTTCTTGAATATATGGAGTTGCTAAACTCCATTTCCCTCTTAGGTCCATATATCCTGAAATCAACCACTCCCTGTCCTGAACAGATATGCCCTTCAAGAATGACCCCCTAGTCCTAGACATCTCAGACAGGACAAACACCAACACTACACAAACCCTGTCCTGTGCCACAAGAATCTTGTACATTTCTATGAAATTACCTCCAAGAGAATAAAGGTTTAACTCTTTCAGTCCAAGTGTCCCCTTGTGTATTCTCATCCTCACTCATTCACTTAACCTTATGTTCCTGAGATTTCCACATCCTCTATCTTGACATCTATCTTTGCATTATCAAAAAACATGGATACTTTACACTTAATCCGCTCATCCAAATCATTCACTAAGATGGCGAAGTCTTGGATCCCAGTCCCAACTCCAGCTCGTGGGTCAACCGACAAGTCACAGTTTCTCAAGCCGAAAATGACCAAATCATTCCGATCATTTTCTGTATGTTAGGCATCCATCAGTCCATACCACATTATCGTCAATACTGTGTGCATAGTGTTCAATAATCTTGGGACTTTATCAAAAGACTTCTGCAAGTCCATATGCACCACAATAACTTATCTTGCTGATTACAACTTCAAGAAATTGATTGCTCCATCCTACGATTATTTTCCAACTGCCCTGTAGCTGTTTCATCAATAATCCTCTATCCTGATGTAAGGCTAAGGCTAGAGGTTACAGAGAGCCTGGACAAACAGCCACATATTCAGTAAAGGCCAAGTTTATACAGTAGCAAAATAGAGTGAGTTAGGTTAGAGTGGTTGGTTATGGATAAATCAACAAGCAATAACTACATCAGAGGTAAAAGTCATTTCAGAAAACATCACCCTCAGACACAGCAGAAATGATCCACAAGATTTTATTTAACCCAGTGGCACATTTTGATTTCAACCTGGTTTTAATAGAAGTTAATCAGTTGATGCTGGGAATAATTGTTACATCAGTTGACAGTTCAGTAGAGCACATCAAATTCTCCTCACCATGATGGAAATTGATAATTAGGATTTATGACAACTTTAACTTGAACTTGTTGCTGAAATTTAAATCACAACCAACAACTAGCATCAATGTTATTATTATATACTTGATTCAATGAACATATCAGTTTTCACATTCCTTTTTAAACTAGAGTGCTGATACTCATGAAATGAATTTTCATCAATGGTTAGGAACAATTGTAATGTAAACAAGGTGGTTCTAATTGCTCAGAGATAAAGAATAAAAGGTGTTG
This sequence comes from Amblyraja radiata, assembly GCF_010909765.2. Classification (NCBI taxonomy): domain Eukaryota; kingdom Metazoa; phylum Chordata; class Chondrichthyes; order Rajiformes; family Rajidae; genus Amblyraja; species Amblyraja radiata. Next base: position 19,112,294 of record NC_045984.1, read on the forward strand.
CTGGAGGTTATGGGAATGCCGAAGGGATTTTGAACATCCTTAAGTCAAACTGGCAGCTCAGGCCAGTCACCAATTGTCACCAGTGTTCATTGGAAATTGGCAGCGTTGGGAACAGTTGATAAGGGTGGGGTAGTTTAAAATCCCACCAGTACAGTGCAGTGAACAGAAACGAAGGAGTGTATGAGGTCTGAGCAACAAACCAAGTCATTGTGACAGTTCACAAATGGACGTACAGTTCGTTGCCAAATGAGAGTAATATCTTGTTTTATGAACAGTCACTTCGATTTCATGGGTTCTCTCTTTCAGCATCTTTGTTGTCCATATCAGATGAATGGATTGCCGAGGGATTTGCTTTATCAATGCAGTTCAATGGTCATTTTCTGGCAGAGAGGAAAGTGGGATTTGGATAATCAACACTGGTCTCCACATCAGCAAGTACAACACTTCGATGTTGCTGGAAGTATCTGATAGTGTAGCTGAGATCAGGTGATTTCAGTACATGCATCTTGGGCAACTGTCCCAGTGGCACTATAGACCAACAAAATGTTGAGCGATGTCTTAACACAAACACTTTACCTAATAATAATTTAGCGCTGTTTATACATATTAATTACATCTTGAAGAACAATAAGTTTGAATATCCCTAGTAAAGGGGACAATCCTCACCTTTAAAACTTCCCCAGCATTACTGATTGATAATAATCTCGTACATTTATCCTGGGGCAGAGAACAAAGTGTCACCTATACAAGATTCACACAAACACACAAGATGCTGCCACAACAGATCTCTGGTGAATCTCACATAGCTACCAGAGTGCACCTCTGAAATAATGTCACTTTATTCAAAGTATGGATTGTAAATAAAGTGCATAATCACTACGTAACTATTTGTACCAGAAATAATTCTTGATATAACTGCTTCAATGCCAAGATCTGCTGTTTATGCTGCAGTGTGAATTTGGCTACAGTGGGCAATTACCAGTCCTATTCGACTCAGAAATGTAGCGGGTTGTCCTGCAATGGTGCAAATGCCACAGTTCTGCACAGTGATACTGAATATCAGTCCCACAATACTTACAATAATTCCAAACACACAGCAATTATAGAGTTTCTTGGTGCCACATTTTACAGTGAGCACAACATTGGTAGACCATGCACAGAAATGCAAAATATGGCTTTTTTTGCAGGTGATACATTTAACATCTAAGGCCACTTTGTTTCAAGTTCCCTCATGGGCAAATAAACAGCACAAAGATGTGGAAAAGTTCAGCACATGAAACATTTCATGTAAAATACATCAATCACTTTCTAGGCTTTTGACAAAGTATTAACCTAAAGGCAGTATTAATTTTATAGAATAAGGGTATCGACAAAGACTAAACAAACAAATTAAAAAGGAAAAGGGTGGGAGGTCCACAGAGGACACCACAAGGACACTGATGAATGAAGGTCATTCCAGTCAGAAATTTTTCACCTTCAACATAATCTATGAATCATAGCCACTTCACTTTTAGGCAGAGTGTAAATGTAATGTAAATTGTCGTCCATTTTTCCTGCTTCTATTAGGCATGTATTTTTCAGTTGAAGATTTGATCTGGAATTGGATCCTTTGCTCACTGCCTTGCTGCAGTTATGTTAGAATGTACTTGTGCACAACCCGTTCACTATTTCAGGCAACCTTTCAAATCTAAGGCAGCAGAACCTGACACATAAAGTTTCAACTATTAGGAATATTTTGACAACACTGGCCAAGGCTGTGATGTTCCTCTTTCAAGTTCCAGATAACATTTGCAACATTTCAAATGCTTTGGTGTGAATTTAAAATCTTAGACATGGTTTATATTTAGATCAATGAGAGGTTTTAACTTGAACTTGCCAGGTAATCATGGGCAAGGGAACCTCCATACAACCTACAGTAGTCGATCCTCACCAAGAAACTATGAACCACACCCAGTGAAGGGGCTTAGCTCAGAGTTAAGGACTGGAATAGCCACAAATATAAAGGGAGAAAGTTAAAAAACACAAAAAGCACACTTGCTATCTATTAACTACTATGGAAACATTGGACTTGACTGACAAAATTCCTAAATCGTACTTGAAACAGCAATCAATTTCATTTTTACAAGACGATTGCACAGAAATCTATGGAATTAACATTGAGGGAATATGTCGAAAAACCTCTTTATAGTTATTTTACATTGTTCAGTGCAGTTGGAAGGCTCATTGTGCGTTTAATTTGACTGTGGAGGAATCGGATAAATGGTTCCTATTTAGTGAAAAGATTTTTTGACACATTCCCTGGCTGGGCACCAAATTAAATCCTGCAATAAATAATACTGTAACTTTAAAAATAAATACTTTATCAAGGCTCTGAGCAATAAAATTAACTGTTAGATGATTGTTAGCACATCCAGTCATGTGAGCAGCACTGCCCATGGAGATTACTGACAGAAATGCGAGTCCCGCACATACAATAGACGTGTGCCTCTTCATCTTTACAACAACGAGCTGTGAAATGAAGTGAACAGTCAGAAATTAACACATTCAGTGAGAACATCTAAAGTAACAAAACAACATTTACACAATTATGGCCAATGCCTGGATTATCTACAGAAATAGAACTGAATCAGTATTAATGGCCTGAACTCATGTCTATAGATTCAACATTACCCTTTTGGATTCTTACCATCCAGATACCCAACCAGTCAATGTACTCAGCTCTGATTGATCAACTCGAATCATGAACTATGTTTTTCTCTGAAAAACAAAACTCCGATAATCCAGTCGCTTGGGAATTTGGTGGTGTTGGGCTGATAGATTGATCAGGATCTGTTCAATTCGCTCTTCAATGCTCATTCTTCCTTACACATCCATCTCCCACAACCCAACATTACTCATTTGCATTTGGGACTGTATGCAAAGATCCAAGTGTCTCCTGCCCTTAGCTAAGTATCCAAGCTAACAGGACAGTCAACCCATTAGTTTTTTTATCCATCCTATCACCAGCCACATATAATACACTGGAGAATGTAGGAGAGATCTCCAGTGGGCATCACTCCCAATTGGTTTCATTGTTTCAAGATCAAGCAGAAAATTGTTGATTGAGCTCTGCTTTAGCGTTACATGGCGGCTGCACTATTTGGGAGAGTCAATAAATGGACTCCCTCTGAGAAATTGACATGCATTTTCTATGCTTCAAAAGTTACTTCATTAATTGTACTGTACAACAACCCCTTTGTAACAGTCGTTCGGGTAATAGGGATTTGCTCTGGTGGAATTTACAAATCCCTCTCTACAAATCTGACGTACAGAATGAAATTTGCTCTTATGAAATTTATGCACAATAAAAATTAAATAAACAAAGCAAATGGCTTTTCCACTCACATTTCTTGACACGTAGATAATGTGATAGATTTTGTTTAGCATGTTGTGCTGTCTACCCTATTCCCCGAGAGTTTTCCAGTATTAATTACCCTCATGCTCTCCGAATTATATTTAATGAACATCATTCAAGGAGCGCCTGCGGCAGATAACAGATGAACGACATCCAATGTTCGGCCAGACACCATATCCGAGCCGCCTAAAGTCGAGGTAAAGTTTTCTTAACTGTGTGACTCCACTTGAGGCTAGCATTACAAGTGAAGCACGAGTCTCCATATGGGGTGATAGAATATCCACTCTACCTCTCTCAACTACCATGGGACTAACGGCAAGTGAGCAACTCCCTCCCGGTGCAGACGCAAGTTGGTCCAGATGGAAATGCCTCAATCGATTGAGAACTGGTGCTGGCAGAGCCAAAGTGTCTCTAAATAAGTGGGGATATAACTCCAAACAATGGAACACCTGCTGAAATGCCCTCAACTGGAAAACCACTGCACAGCTGCCGATCTCGCTACCTACAATGAAGATGCTGAGAAGTGTGTTCAACTCTGTCTGAACAATATCTAATCTTGTAATGTGGACTCAATAAGAAGATTCAATTGCTGTAATGTGATTAATGGAGACACAAATGGCTGCCATCTATCTCTGCACTCCCCTCCCTTGAGCTGGCTCCATCTGCTTCTTGTTCTGTTATCTTATTGCAACATAACCAACTTTGATTTTGACGCTGCAGTGACAAAACTTACCGCTGGGAAATGGCGTCCGAACCTTGTTCGCTGTAGATCAATGAATTCTCTGCCTCGAGGGGAACTGGGGAAAAGCAGCGCGGTTCCTTGTTGCGACTATAAAGTACTCTCCAGTGGACAGCAGCACAGCACATTGCAGTTCCACTTAGGACCACTGAAGGTAGAAGAGGAAGAAAATAGAGAAAAACTTAAAGAAAATGGAGCACACATACTTCACTGAACTCACGCTTTCATACCGAATATGCTGACAGGAAGTCCAAATTTGATTTATGTAATGAAAATATGCTGAAAGATCAGCTCCCTGTTCAGATCCTGCACTGACAACCTACAACACACTGTGCACAAAATCTTCCTAAAACTGCTGATAATTCACATGTGTAACTCAATTCATAGGTATGTTCATGTTTTTTAATTGAATTGAAATTGAAACATACTTCTTGAGGAATAAAAATAAGTATAATTGTTCCACGATAATTTCCAGGACCAACCTGTCCATTTTAAATGTTGGCACCATATTGGACTCCTGACACAAGCTTCCAACTTTCACACAATATAATACTAACTTGTGGCTCATCCACTGCTATTCTTTCGTTCCACACAGGCAGGAATATATAAATGCTTTTCCTCGCTGGCCTCTCTGTTGTCCGTGCAACATCAACCGCTAACTTTACCCTATCACGGGTTAAGTATAGCTACAGAACTTCTCCACTTAGACCTGGATTGTAGGCTGGGATCAATGCTTTCATAGAGTACTACACAGTTCCCTAGAATAGAAACTACATAGCCCCACAAAGAATAATCTCTACACATAATGCCATCTTTGAACAAGTAGTTCTGCTGTAATGCAATAGTTGCATTTCTCACAAAACTCGTCTTATAGAAAATCACGTAATAAAAATAATTGTGTCAATGGGGAAAAGGGGATTCATGGCTTTAGTTTTAAACAAAGTTATAATAGTTATTTCTCCCACAGGATTAAAAAAAAAGGTATTTTTAATATCTAGAAGTTTACTTTTGTGACTGCAAACTAAAAATACTAAAGGATGTATGTTATATTGTTTAATACAGCATTGTTGCGCAAGTATCAATAGAAGGATTGCTTGTCAATTTAAATGATCAGCCGCAGTTAAAGTAGCAGCTAAGTTCTTGCACGACAATGGTGGCCGATTACTGGGGAGGGGGTGGGTTAGATGAAAACAGTTTTGTTTCCCTGCTTGCCAATTTCCAGAGTAATTATTAAGTAGGACTTGATCAAAATTGTGTTTTAACCAATTTAATATAGGTAGTGTTCCTTCACTCATCAGTCACATTATATCCAATTCACTTTATGAAAACAAGTGTTATCGCAGAACTACCTGTACATGGCACCACGTGGCGCCCTGGAACTAAAGCACCTTTTACCAGCTATTTCAAGATATGTAGCAATTTAAAAATCTTGCCTATAATTGCGATAATCCCTACGGATACTGCATCGAGATATGCCAGATCAGCTGCTTTAGGTTTCTCCTCCCTTTGCGTCGGACTGGAATTGGTTTCCACCTCCTCCGACGGACTGGATTTCTCTCCTTCCTTTTCCGACAGATTAGTCTTCCCTCCTTCCTCCTCCGATGAATCAGACTTCCCGCCCTCCTCCTCCAGTGATGGACCAGAATCCATCTCCTCCTGTGACCCGCCGGAATCCGCTCCGTCATCTTCCCATGCGCTGGAATCCACTTCCTCGTCCTGTGAAATGCCTCGATTCATCTCTGGAAATTGATGCACAAAAACCTTTTGTGAACCGTTGGAAAAAGCACTGGGGTAAGTTCAACCATCCAATTCACAGGCACAACTTCACAAATCCTGGCCCGTGTTGAATTCGGGCATCTTAACTGGGTCACTGAGACTGTTTTTAGTGAAACAAGTCAAAGAGTGAAAGAGCAAGAAACAGATTCTTCGGCTCAACTCATCCATGCCAACCAAGATGTCTGAGCTGGTCCCTTTGTCTGTGTTTGGCACATATCCCTCCCGACCTATTCTATCCATGTACCTATCCAAGTGTCTTTATAAATGTTGTTATTGTATCTGCAACCCTCCCCCCCCCACTCCCTCTGGTAGCTTGTTCCATATGCCCACCACCCACTTCGAGTGAAAAAGTTACTCCTTGGGTTCCCTTCAAATCTCTCCTCTCCTCTTAAACCTATGTCCTCGAGTTTTAGATTCTCCTCCCCAGAGAAAAAGACTCTGACAATCCACCTAATCTATGCTTCTCATAATTTTATGATTTATAAGGACCCTCAACCTCCTACGCTCTAGGGAAAAAATTCCGTGCCTATCAAACACCCCTTGCAACTCAAGTCCTTTAGTCGGGTAACATCCTTGTGAATCTTTTCTGCACCTTTTCAATCCAATGACACCCTTCCGGTAACTGAATGACCAGAGCTGCACACAATGTGGCAAATGTGCTCTCGCCAACAATGTGCTGCTGTAATGTGACATCCTAACTTTTATACTCAATGTCCTGACGGTTGAAGGCCTGCATGCCAAAAGCCTACTTCACCATCCCATCCACCTGTACCACCATGATCAGGGAACTATGTATCTATACCCCTTGGTCTCTGTTGCATTTAACTTTCCAAATGCAACACCTCATTCAGAGAAACTGAAATGACCTACTATCACTATTATTCTTACAGCTCTCTCTGATCTACTTACACAGTTGTTCCTCTAATTCCCATAGACTTTAAGGGGGCTGCAGTACAACCCTATCAAAATGTCCACCCATACAGACTTACTGGATTCTTAAAAGATATCCTCCCTAATTACAGCTGTGATATTCTCCCCAATCAAAAGCACAACTCTCCCTCCTCTCTTAACTCCAGCTGTATCACGGTCGTAGCAACTGTACCCCAGAACATTGAGCTGCCAGTCCTGTCCCTCCCTCCCTCAACCATGCTTCTGTAATATCGCAGTTCCATGTATCAATCCATGCCCGGAGTTCATATGCCTTCCCTGTCAAGACTCTTGCATTAACATTGATGCAGTTTTGTTTACCAGACTGGTGCTTCCTGTCCTGTATAGCGAACTTGCTGATTTTAACATTTACATTTGTTCATCTTTCCCATGTGCCACACTACCCTTTTCTGTCCCACCCATTTATCTTACCAATTTCACATCTACGTCCGGTCTTATCTGATTTCATATCGTCTGGACGCAGGCATGCATAACGTTGAGCAGTGTGAGGCGCTGGCACACACAGGAACTCGCAGGCAGCATGAGCTTCAACACACCAGTTCTGCCCTGTGGTAAACACAGGAAAGAAATAAAGACAAGTATATACATTGGAATCGGTACTGTCGGGTTTTGTTATAATAGGACAAGCAATGCTGCAGTCATACATTGCACTAGGGGCAGTCTAATATTTCTAGCATTTTTTGCTTTTATATCAGATTTCACAGTTTTAAAACAAGGAAAGTCTATACCGTTCCGAAGGTGTTGAAAGTGGAGAAATGCGCTGGAATAAAATACAAAGTAACCTCGAACGTTATTTTTCCATGCATAATTTGGGAATTTGTATGTAAAATTTATGCCTTCTACTCATTAATTATCCATCATCAAAAAAGACCAATGACTATTAAGATCAACATTCATTTGATTAATGGCAGGCTGGAACTGTATTGGAAACCCCAGTAGGATTTAATAGGAACACGAGGAGTAACTTTTTCTACACAGAGGGTGGTATGTATTGAACTAGCCGCTACAGGATGTTGCAGGGGATACACTTAGAACATTTAAAAGATAGTTGGACAGGTATATGGATGGGGAAGGTTTTTAGAGATATGGACAATGCAGGCAAATTAGATTTAGTTTAAATGAGGCATTTTGGTCGCATGGGCAAATTGGGCCAAAAGGCGTTTCCGTGCAATGTAGGACGAGTTTCCAAGTGCTTGGAGTAAACTCAACCAAGACTTTTGTTGCCATTTATATTTGATTCATTTGTTCTGGGAGGGGAATGTGGTGGGTGAGGATGGAAGGGAAACTGGCAAATCCGATGTAGTGCCCGGCCTAGATGCTCTAATTAACTGCATTATTAAATGGCCCACTAGTTTGCTCCTGAATGCTATTATTTAGTCTTAACAGCACAAAATGCATTTAGGCCAGCAAGAGTTTAAAGCTGTATATTTGAAAGGACCTCTCCTCAATTATTTGATCATAGTTAGCAATCCTTGGGCAAGATTTTAGCAAATCTTTATTGTTGCTTGAAAATGTGGTGACTATTCCAGGAGGCACTAATTAGACACGACAGTGATTATATTTGCTCTACTCACGCCAATGCACCTGGCTTTCTCCCAACATCCCTTCACTTTCCAATCACTTGCAACTACATGACTCAGATCACCAACTTAATTGAAATGTGCAATTATTCTACACTTACTACAATGAACTGTGCAACTCAAGTGAAACAAAAAACCTTGCTAACTCTATATTTACAAGAAATGTTCAGAGATTAAAAAATCGCTGTGTGCGCCAGAACTTGGGGGCCATATTAGTTAGCTTATACAGATATAATGTAGTACCTATCATAATAAACCTCTTGAGAAGTTCTTTACTTTGTTAAAAGGCAGTCATTTTTACAAACAAAGAAACTTGTGTGACACGGAAATCTGCAGGAGGAGAATAACTGACAATAAATGTGATCTCATACCAAGTGGTTGTATCAGCTTGTGATACACGACCAAACTGCGTGGCTCTGTGAGATTCTGTGCCAGAGATGTCACATTAGCTCCTGTAAACTTGTCAGCACTGAACAGAGTCTTGCTTTCCTCATCAGACCAATAGATGTGGTTCTGAAAGAGAACATCTTGTCATGTTAGACATACATACTCATTCACAAAATCTATAATAAATCAGAAACAAAGATATTTTCAAGTCATACTCATTTTGGTTCATGCACCACAAAAAAATAAATATGATATTCTATTTCCTTTTCAGTTAATTCTTTATTATAAAATTGTTACTGCATCCACAGTAATAAAAAAAAATCAAACTGCACTGCTTTGAGAAAGAAATACAAACATCTACATCAGTTGCAAAAAACAAAAGTGCTGGAGGAACTCAGCAGGTAAGGACGCATCTGTGGAGGGAATGGCATTGCTCAAAATTGGAGATTATTATTCATGCCATTAGATTGTGAGCTACCCAAGCAAATATGAGACGCTATTCTTCATATGCATGTGACCTCACCCTTGCAATGGAGGAGGCCAACGACAGAAAGGTCAGTAAGGGAATACCTATGTATACCTCTTCCAACCTCTTTTATTGTATTTGGCTCCGATGTGGCCTCCTTTACATCGGCAAGACCAAGCACAGACTAGGCAGCACATTTGCTGGCCACTTATGCTCAGTCCTCCTGAGCCTGCAGGAACTCCTAGTTACTTCCCATTTTCATATCTTCCCATTACTGACCTTTCTCTACCTGGAACTTCAATATGTGGGGAGGTGAGCAGATGGTACGCAATGCTGATGGCCCAGCTCAAAAATTGCAGTCCTGGCCCAATACCGCAGGATCTGCAATTTCAGCAAAACCACCATTTAGGGGTGGTTGATCAGAAATAAAAAGTGTTCCAATTCACACAAAAATTCAATGGCCTAGCACAGAAAAATAAATTAGCTCCAAGTTTTAATAATAGTTACCACCATAGTCAAGAATTTGTTGTCAAAATGTCTGGGTGCACAGTGGCTCTATATTAAACAATTCACACAGTTCTCCGAATTATGTCTGTTAAGTATAAGTAACATAATCTGGTATTTTAAAAATCATGATATTACCTCAAACACTGCCAGACCAAATGGGTTTGTCAGGTATTTCTTGGAATGAAGAATACTCCTTTGAAAGTGCCCATTCAGGTCAGAGTAAAACAGCTCATGCAGTCCACTGTCCATCCAGTAGAGACGATTCTTAATGAAGTCTGAAACCAAGCCATACAATAAATTGGATTAAATCAAGTCTTTTCACTTCGGTTTCACAAGGATGCTAACCCAGGCAAGTATTCTTCACGAGCCTGGACATTAAAGGGGTGCAGATGGGGAGTGTGGAGATGAACATCCAAATCTTAACCTGATGTCATGTTCTATGCTGGGACCACTGATAATAATCAGGAAAGGGTGACCTTCGAGTTCTCTGTCCAGTGGATTCAACTGGCTCTCCAGCTCAACTCAACCAACTCAATGAACAGGTAGATTTCAGTCCACATGCATTTGTGATAAAACAATTATTTGCAAAGAAGACATCTTCAGATGATTGAACAGAGTTGTCCAAGAAACGCTTCCAAGGTCTTCCATTGCCTAGCTTCACGTGTGTGTGTGTGTGTGTGTGTGTGTGTGTGTGTGTTTTTAATCTTTGCTTGTGTAGCTTTATCCAGTTTAAAAAAACACTGGATACACAAATGACTAGATTCTGGAATCTTGAGCAATACATCAGGTGCTGGAGGAACTCAGTTGGTCAGATAACATTGGGGAGGGAAATGTACAGATTGTCCATTTTCCTCCACAGACGTTGCTTAACCCACTGAGTTCCTCCAACATTTTATTTTAAGTCACTGGATCTTGGATTGGTGAAGGCTTTACTCTGGACAAGACAATAAGTAAGTAAGTTTACTGGCCAAGTATTCACATACAAGAAATTTGCCTTGGTGCTCCGCCCACAAGTAACAACATGACATACAGTGACAGTTACGAATGACTTACGAAAACACTAAACATTAATAATAACAAAACATTAATGATAAAACACCATTGATCAAGCATGTGAACCAACAAAATACCAGATCAAAGTGCCGTATTTATCAGTACAGGGCCCCAAGAGAACAACATAACATTTCCATTGGAGAGTCAAGGGAGCTTGGAGTAAGCACGCAGCAGTAAACTTAGGAATAGCGTCAGTAATGGAGGCAAGGTGAATGAACAGCACAAGCAAAGACCAATGGAAAGCAAGAGGGAGTAGAATGATCAGAGCCAGGGGTGCTATGCAAAACCAAATAGCTTGTTGAATTAGATTAGAGACGAGTATCTTGCAGCAGTAACTTGGAATTGGTACAGTTTTGCGAGTCAATTAATTCAAAATAAAATGCACATTTAAGAATTGGTAAATATTTCACAGGACAAGCACTTAAATTGTGAAGGCATAAATAGCCATGGGTCAAGTTTTGGAAGATGGGATTAATATAGATAGTTATTTGATGTTTGGTCTTGACATGAAGGGCTCCTTCCAATCCTGATGACTGTGAATCTATGAGAGGGGAAATGAGGAAAAACGTTTACATTGAAGGGTCCAGCTTTACTCTGCAACACAAACCCTGGTTCAACGATGCTTAGTATTTGCTCTCACCTAGCGCAAGACCTGTGGGTTTTTCAATCCTAATGCTGATCAGTACCCTTCTGTCAGCTCCATCCATCCCAGCCTTTTCAATTTTTGCTGACGCTCCCAAATCGGCCCAGTACAAGACCCTGTAATTCATAGAAGCACAACATTTAAAAATGCAACAGCAACCAACCTGTACAGCTTGAGATTCAATTTTAAATACTCATGGAGGCAGAAATGCAGTCTACATAACGCACTATCCAAAGCTTACATTCTGTACTTCAAAGTCAATCATATTCATTCAAGTGCAATGAGAGATTTGTTACATTGTAAGCAAAGGGAGTGAGTGGGGAGGGGACGAGGAGAAATATTATTTAAACATTGTGTTTAGTGGGGGAGTGGGATAGGGGAGAGGTGAGGAGTGGGGGAGCAGGAAGATAGAGGGAGAGGAAGGGGTTAGCGAGGGGAGAGGGGTTAAGGAGGGAGTGACTGAGGGTAGGGGAAAGGAGAGGGAGGGAGTGGAGGCGGGGAGGAGAGGGGAGAGAAGAGGGACGTTGAAGAGGAGGGGACGGAGTGTTGGGGGATGAAGGGGGAGTGGAGGATAGGGGTAGGAAAGGGATGGTGAGGCGCAGTTCTGGAGGGTTGCTGTGACTCACGTCACAACGGGGATCTCTGGCGTCACAACGGGAACCCGTCAGCCACTCATGCGCAGTTGGGGACTATGGGTTCAGATTGATGGTATATTTTACAAGTTATTCACATTTTCAACCTTTCAAAATCCAGTTTGAGAAAAATAATTTGAAGTTGCAGAGGCAGTTACAGCTATGATGTCACAATGGAATGTCACAATGTCACAAACTGCCCGTCAGCAGTGCTCCACCCCACAATTACATCACAATGGGATCTCATTTACATTAAAAAAAAATTGTTTTCAAAAACACAGCAGCTTCCACCTCACAATGACATCGAGGGGGGTAGGGAGGGGAGAGGGGTTATGGAGGGAGGGAGGGAAGGAGTGACTGAGGGTAGGGGACAGGAGGGGGAAGAAGAGGTGAGGGAGGGAGTGGGGGAGGGAAGAAGCAGAGAGGAAAGAAGAGGGAGGGTGAAGAGGAAGGGGAGGAAGAGCTGGGGATGGGGGGAATGGAGGAGGATAGGGGTAGGAAGACGGATCGCGAGGCGCACTTGGGGAGGGTTGCCGTGCCTTGTGTCACAAGGGGGATCTCTGGCGTCACAACGGGAACCCGTCAGCCGCCGTGCGGGAGCAGGGAAATAGAGGGAGAGGAGGAGGGGTCGGGAGGAGAGGGGTTATGGAGGGAGTGACAGTGTAGGGGAAAGGAGAGGGAGGGAGAGGTGAGAAAGGGAGTGGGCAGAAGAGGAGGAGAGGGGAAAGAGCGAGGGTGAAGAGGAGGGGGAAGGAGTGCTGGGGTTGAGGGGAATGGAGGATCGGGGTAGGAAATGGGATGGCGAGGCACACTTGGAGAGGGTCGCCATGACTTGCGTCACAACGGGGATCTCGGGCGTCACAACAGAAACCCATCAGCCACGCCTGCGCAGTTGGGGGCTATGGGTGAGTGGTGGAATATTGCGTTCGGGGACCAGCCCTCCCGTGTGACAGGGACCCAACTTGGTCTAGTAAATATATATAATTGTTTTATTACAAATTTAAGGTAGACATCACAGTTTCTGCTTGGAGTAAATAACTTCATGGTTAATTTAACTAGCTGGAGTGATTGTAGTGGATGATAGCAGATCCTCTTCTGGAACCGGCATGCAAATAGTTGCCCAGCTCTGGTGCCTACTTTTGGAGATTCAGGGACAGTTTCTTCCCAGCTGTCATCAGACAACTGAACCAGCTAGAGCGTGATCCTGACCTTCCATCTACCTCTTTGGAGACCTTTGAACTATATTTAATAGTGTTTATCTTGCACTAAATATTGTACCCTTTAACCTTTATCTGTGCACGCTACAGGGCATAAATGTAATCATGTCTAGACCTTTCTTTGATTAGATAGCACGCAATCAAAAGCTTTTCACTTTACCTCGGTGCAAGTGACAACAGTAATAAATTAATAAACTGCTCAAAATTCTCATCAAATGTACGTGGGATTATTATTATTATTATTATTATTATTAGTTGTTGTGCCATGAACATACCCTGAGTATGGATCGACTACAACAGCTGCAGGTTCCACTAGATTCATACAGAATAAAGTCTTCCTTCTCAGTCCATCCAGAGTAGAAAAAGATAGAGTCCCAGCCGCAGCTTCAGTCCAGTAAATGTGGCCATATATCCAGTCCACAGCAATCCCACCAATTCTTTGCACATCACTGATAATCTGCTTGCTTTCTTGGCCCATAGATTTGCTGGACCAAAAAAAAAAAGTCAATAATTCTCAGGTTACAGTGCAAATTAATATAATAATGACAATTAGGAAATCAACATGCAGGTAATGAGGACAGCAAATGGAATGTCGGACTTTTGTGTTTTTACATCCCAACCCCTTTGCAATAAAGTCCTGCAACACTGTATAAAGCACTAGTGAAACTACTTCTGGAATGCTGTGTCCCTTTACTCAAGAAGGAATATTCTTGCACTAGAAGCAGTTCATACAAGGATGACGAGGTTGTCTCTTGGGATGAAAGAGATGGCCTACCAAGGAATATTGCACTATGCTCACCTTTTTTTTGAGAGAGTGTGTGTGTGTGTGTATATAAATATAAAAATATGTGAGTAAGTGTATATATACACACTGAACTTTATTTTCCTCTCCCTCGTTTATCATATTATTTACAGCATACTATGTTTACATATTCTGTTGTGCAGCAGCAAATAGGAATTTCATTGTTCTATCTGGGACATCTTCTATATTACTAAATCTCTGATCTTGACCGCTTTTGGCTGACTGTGCTGCGATTTCCGAGAGAACGCCGCCACCTACGGCTCTCAGAGACCCCCTCCGCCTTCCGGGACCGGTGGATTTTTCCCATCGATGAAAAATCAGAGAGATATTAATGTAATTTTAAAAATCCCCATTCTCTCTGCTGCCCCCGCTGGCAGCAGGGGGGAGGGGCTATAAAACCCGGAAGTGCAGTCCCTCACTCAGTCTCTGCCAGACCCAGGAAGCGAGAGGGTCACGGTTCTCTGAGCTGCGAATAACACTGAACGCACGTCTACTCCACGGTGAGTCCCCTCGATGCGGCTGTAAGGTGTCTGCAGCCCAATTGTTCGCCTTGGCTTGGCTTTTAAAATTGTTGCAGCAGTTGGCTGCCAGAACAAGAATCCATTCGGCCCACAATATCTATACTAGCCCTCTGTAAACCAGTACCTTCGGCCCGCAACACCCATACTAGCGCAACAGACAGCCCCCCTCCCCCACTGGCGAGCAGTATTGGAATTGGTGGAGAGGTGGAATATTGCGTTGGTGACCGGCCCTCCCGTGTGATGCTGGGACCCAACGGGTCCCACTTAGTCTAGTATGACAATAAAACACTGTTGACATTCAGAAGGAAGATGTTTTTAGGTGAGCTTATTGAAAACACACGAGATCTGTAAGAGCCTGGACAAAGTGGAGGATGTTTCCCTTCTCTAAGGACAATCAACTCTTGATGACAGAACTTGTGGGTTGTCCATTTCAAACAGACATGAGGAATATCTTCCCTTTGGTTGTGTTAACCTTTGGAAATCTCTAATTGAGAGCTGTGGAGGCTGTATCATTGAATACATTCCAAGCCCGAGATGAATAGATTTTTGGACCATAAGGCAATCGAGTGTTTGAGGAATAGAGGTAAGGGGGAAATTGGGGAAGGCAGGCTATTTCTGCTCCTACAGCTCTTTCTTTGTTCCTACAGTGCCCTCCATAATTTTTGGGACAAAGACCCATAATTTATTTATTTACCTCTGTACTCCACAATTTGAGATTTGTAATAGAAAAAAAAATCACATGTGGTTAAAGTGCACATTGTCAGATTTCATTAAAGAGTATTTTTATACATTTTGGTTTCACCATGTAGAAATTACAGCTGTGTTTATACATTGTCCCCCATTTCAGGGCACCATAATGTTTGGGACACAGGTGTTTGTAATTGCTCAGGTGTATTTAATTGCCTCCTTCATGCAGGTATAAGAGAGCTCTCAGTACCTAGTCTATCCATCACCTTTGGAAACTTTTATTGCAGTTTATCAACATGAGGACCAAAGTTGTGCCAATGGAAATCAAAGAAGCCATTATCAGACTGAGAAACAAGAATAAAACTGTTGGAGACATCAGCCAAACCTTAGGTTTACCAAAATCAACTGTTTGGAACATCATTAAGAAGAAAGAGAGCACTGGTAAGCTTACTAATCGTAAAGGCACTGGTAGGCCAAGGAAGACCTCCACAACTGATGACAGAAGAATTCTGTCTATAATAAAGAAAAATCCCCAAACATCTGTATGGTAGATCAGAAACACTCTTCAGGAGTCAGGTGTGGAGTTGTCATTGACCACTGTCCACAGAAGACTTCGTGAACAGAAATACACCGGCTACACTGCAAGATGCAAACCACTGGTTAGCCACAAAAATAGGATGGCCAGGTTAGTTTGCCAAGAAGTACTTAAAAGAGCAACCACAGTTCTGGAAAAAGGTCTTGTGGACAGATGAGACGAAGATTAACTTATATCCGAGTGATGGTAAGAGCAATGTATGGAGGAGAGAAGAACTGTCCAAGATCCAAAGCATACCACCTCATCTGTGAAACACGGTGGTGGGAGTGTTATGGCCTGGGCATGTATGGCTGCTGAAGGAACTGGCTCACTTATCTTCATTGATGTTCTGTTGATGGTAGTAGCATAATGAATTCTGAAAAGTATAGACACATCTTATCTGTTCAAGTTCGAACAAATGCCTCAACTCATTGGCCGG
The DNA here is from genome assembly GCF_010909765.2 of Amblyraja radiata. NCBI lineage: Eukaryota > Metazoa > Chordata > Chondrichthyes > Rajiformes > Rajidae > Amblyraja > Amblyraja radiata. Next base: position 19,128,659 of record NC_045984.1, read on the forward strand.
TGGTTCATTCTACAGCAAGACAATGATCCCAAACATATTTCTAAAGCAGCAAAGGAGTTTTTCAAAGCTAAAAAAATGGTCAATTCTTGAGTGGCCAAATCAATCACCTGATCTGAACCCAATTGAGCATGCCTTTTATATGCTGAAGAGAAAACTGAAGGGGACTAGCCCGCAAAACAAGCTAAGCTAAAGATGGCTGCAATATAGGCCTGGCAGAGCATCACCAGAGAAGACACCCAGCAACTGGTGATGTCCATGAATCGCAAACTTCAAGCAGTCATTGCATGCAAAGGATATGCAACAAATACTAAATATGACTACTTTAATTTACATGACATTGCTGTGTCCCAACCATTATGGCACCCTGAAATGGGGAAACTATGTATAAACACAGCTGTAATTTCTACATGATGAAAGCAAAATGTATAAAAATGGCCTTTATTAAAATCTGACAATGTGCACTTTAACTACATGTGATTTTTTCTATTACAAATCTCAAATTGTGGAGTACAGAGGCAAATAAATAAATGATGGGTCTTTGTCCCAAACATTATGGAGGGTACTGTATGTCTGCTGACCGAGATCCTAATGCTGGTGATCAAGTAGCATGGGTCAGCATCATAATAGGTTTAAAGTAGGTTTAGGGTTAGCAATTTACTCTTCGGGGGCTGAGGGGCTTGTTTCCACACTGTTATACCTCCATAATTCTCAAAGCAAGGCAACCATTACCTTCAACCCAGGCAGAACTACCTTGTCCTGGAACTTTAAACCAGCTCATAAAGCATTGAATTTGTTATGTGAAATTGGGAGCAACTTGGACAGTTGATAATAGCATATATGTGAACTGCCTAAATCACCAGTCAAGGCAGTCTAAGCTGTTCCACTGTTCATGACACTAACAGTGGTGACGAATGCGCAATGTTAGATTTACGCAGCTCAAGAGAAATACAGCAACAGTTGGGGAGTGTATCCGTCAGATATTGCCTTATCTTGCATAACGCACAGGCTTCATTTGATTTTTCTTTCTTGAGCACAGGATTAAAACTGTACAATAAGTTGCATATGGCCAATCTTGATGCTAATCGTTAACAACAGATCATTTTCTAATTGGCGATCTAAAGCAAAATCTCTCATATTTGGCAATTCCCTGTGGAAATCAGATCAGATTTCCACAACAGCTGCCAGCAGTATTTGCCATGCTGCTGCCACCAATCCTAACCCAGTTCAAGTAATTTTGAGTTACACGCACTATTAATATTCCTCCATCCTTTCCTTGCTCACTGGTTCAAGATATTGGTATCACGACAGTCTTCCAGACCACCTTGATCAAAGTCAAGGCAAATCAATTTGTTTACCTGAATATTCCCTCATGAGTTGCATCTGACCAATAGATTGTTGACAATGCAACATAAACAGCCAATGTTTCTGCATTTTCCAAGCTGTCAGTTAATTCTTCATGTTCCATTCCATTAATGTTCAGCTTCCTGATACTACCATGGTTGGTGAAAATCAAAAATGGCTCCTCTCCTAGTAAAAAATAAAAATTAAATTTCATAGGTTATAAGTCATACAAGCAGAATAAGGCTATTCGGCCCATTGAGTCTACTCTGCTATTGGAATTCGGCTGATCCACCTTTCACTCTCAACCCCATTCTCCTGCCCCTCCCCATAACCTTTGAAACCTTTACTAATTAAGAATTTATCAATCTCCGTTTTTTTAACCCAATGACGTCCTCCACGGCCGTCTGTGGCAATGTATTCCACAGATTCGCCACACTCTGGTTCAAGAAATTCCTCCTCATCTCCTTTCTGATGGTATGTCCTTTTATCCTGAGGCTGTGCCCTCTGGTCCTAGACTTACCCACTAGTAGAAACATCCTGACCACATCCACTCGATCCAGGCACATCCTAATTAATGTTGGGGAGTGTATCCGTCACAATCATCAGCTTTTTAACTCCAGGATGGATAATTCTACTCTGCCACTTTAATCTGGAGTCAGTATGGACTAACCACCACCATTTTGTGCCATATTCTTTGGATGGGGAAGTATGGATAACATAATGGAAGAGGTCGACTGCATTTTCTAATCTTGTGTTCAATCCTGGAATGTCCAAGAAGCAGCAGTCAAATGGCTGCTAGATTTTTTAAGGTTCTCTTGATGGCATTGGACAGCTCAGTGAGATTTCAAAATGTTATGCTTTTGGAACTATTCATAAATAATATCAATAAAGGATATAAGCCAATTTCTCCCCTTCTCCATATGTCGATAAAAATAATGATTACCATGGAGAACAGGAGAAGAAAGGTCCAGTGGATACACTGACCCAGCTCTACATAGTTGTGATGTCTTAAACATCATGATTCACAATACTCTTCTTCATCAGCTAATATAAACTGCCTGAGAGCACTAAAAGAAAACAAATAAATCCCAAATCTAATTACATATGGATGAAATTAGAATTTTTTAAATGCTGTCTTTTAGACCTCTTGCAAGAATAGCTAGTACAGGTATGTTCAAATTAATTCTAAAAAAAATAGAAACTGCAAACTATTTTACATATAACTGGACAATGTATAATATTTCATCAACCATCTAGTAATGGAATAGTCAAATATTGAAACAATATTCAGCAAGAATAATGATCAGTTTACAATTTATAGATTTAAGGGCACTGCACCTCGTTCCTTCCATGGCTACATAACCAGCGTTATGTATTTCTGATTTCCAACATCTATGGATTTTAATTTCTCACTAACAAAGGTGAAAAAGATGAATTTCAAACCATTTTCTGTTTATAATATGTGAAACTAGTTGTCTTTACATTCCACCCCAGTACAATAAAACTAATAACCGGACATGCATGACAAGCAGATCTTCTGAACTACCAGATGTTAACCCTATTGATACCCCAGCATCCTTTTGCATGGTATTGTACTAAATTGTCCAGTGAACCCGATAAGTTTCAGGATAAAAGAAGACACAAAGTGCTGTAGTAACTCATTGGCGATCAAAGCTTAAAAAGTTCAGCTCATAATAACGACCCACCTGCAGCTCGGCAAGCATCACTGTGTGGATCCCTCTGATACCGTTGGTAACATTCACACTTATACGATCCATGCAGGTTAACACAAATCTGGTCACATACATTTGAATCTCTACACTCATCCACATCTGAATAAAACACAGACATTACTGAATTTGACCAGATCAATGAAAGCATTCTGACATTCATCAGTTTACATAATATAAATTGAGTTACAATGTATACGAACAACCACCCATGCCTAGTGAATGCATCAATAATATTACACATAGTTTAGATGTTTGATAACAGTGAGCATCTGGTGCAGAATGCTGGATGTTAATGGAAGTGAGTAACATTGGATCTGATCTTGAGGAAAGGCGAATTGGGATGGGGAAGCAATGTTGCTTCATTGATGCATTTAATTTCAAGCTTAACTACAGTACACTTGGTCCCCTCATTTAAATTAAGAATAGATTATGAATAGTTAAGGTTCCCTGCGGCACCTCACTAGCTTCCGATTGCCAAATTGGAAAGTGACCCTTCAATGCCCATTTAGTTTTCAGTTGAATGAGTCAATCCCCCATTATCTATATATTACCCACTCTTATCCTGTACAATAAGTAACCTTCTGAATATACCAGACTACTGGTTCCCTTTATTCACCAGATATAACCTTTATCCCTCAAAATCTCCATCAAGATGATCACACTTTGTAAAACCACATGATCTCTTGATCTTCTATGTGCTCTGCCCATGCATGCTCTTTAACTATAAGGTTAACTGAAGAAAATGTTGCAGATGGTATCTGCTGCAATGGGTGTGTTCAGATGCTGGAACAGGTGAATGATCAGAACTGTGGAATGGGTTCTATCAAACTGTCAAGCTTCTTTTACTGTGTCCAGCATTGTATATGCTGGAAAAGCTTTGGAAGTCAGGAAGCCAGAATATCATCACTGGACAACACTCTCAAACCTGCTCTTACAATGCTGTATTTATGTAGCTAGTCCAGTTAAATTTCAGGTCAATGAATCATTGAATAGATATAATACATGGCCATTCAGCCCATCACGTTGCTACTGGAGTAATCTGCTATTGATTATTGATATGGATATTGATGGCAAGGGACACAGCAATGATAATGCCACTGAGTTTCAAGTGTACATATGTCCTTGAGCACGGAACAGGACTCATCCATGCCGACCAAGATGTACATTCACGCTAATTCCATTTTCCTCCTTTTGGCTCCAACCCTCCAATCCATTCCTGTGCTGTTATTTATTCACCGAGATGGATTGATGTATTTTCTGGCAGCTTGATCTAAACACTCCTCTTCATGTGTGTGAAAAACTTGCCTATCATATTTTCCCGTTCACCTTACGCCTATGTCTTCTAGTTTTAGACTCTCGTCGTGGAAAAGTGTACCATCTGCCCCTCATAATATTATAAACCCTTCAGTCTCCCGTGAGCACTATCCTAGCCAATCCAATCTCTCGTAATTAAAACCCTCCATTCCTGTCATCCTCCTAATGAATCTCTTCTACACTAGTTTGATCACTGCCACATCCTTTATCTACTGTGGCGAATGGAACTGCACACAATATAACAAGTGTAGTCGAACCAAACAGACTCTTTCTAAGAGACTGCCATTAACTGGATTTGAGGCATTAATGTTACTTACCTATTGTCAGCCCATTCCTCTTCTCTGCACAGAGATAAAGGTTAGTTCATTTGATAATGAGTTGTGAATGGAATTGAACACTGTAATCAACATTGATCACCTTCATTACTGCAATGAAGACCTTGGTGAAACAGCTGAAGATGGTTAGGTCTGGAACACTGTCCGGAGAAACATTCTGTGGTGATACACTGAGGTTGGTATAATTGATCTCCAACAACCTCAACTATCTTCCTTCGAGCAGTGTATACCCCAAACATCAGATGGCTTCCCCATTGACTTCACTTTTAACAAGACATCATAATAATAATAATAATAAATTTTATTTATGGGCGCCTTTCAAGAGTCTCAAGGACACCTTACAAAAATTTAGCAGGTAGAGGAAAAACATGTAAGGGGAATGAAATAAATAGTAGAGACATGACTAGTACACAAAGTAAAGACAGAATTCAATTCAAAACACAATATGAGGCAATTAATGCACAGATGAAAAGGGAGGGGGACGTGGGGCTATGGATAGGCAGAGGTGAAGAGATGGGTCTTGAGGCGGGACTGGAAGATGGTGAGGGACACGGAATTGCGGATCAGTTGGGGGAGGGAGTTCCAGAGCCTGGGAGCTGCCCTGGAGAAGGCTCTGTCCCCAAAACTGCGGAGGTTGGACGTGGATGGAGAGGAGACCGGCTGATGTGGATCTGAGGGACCGTGAGGGTTGGTAGGGGGAGAGGAGGTCAGTGAGATATGGGGGGGCCAGATGGTGGAGGGCTTTGTAGGTGAGGACAAGGATTTTGTAGATGATCCGGTGGGAGATGGGAAGCCAGTGAAGTTGTTTCAGGACTGGAGTGATGTGATGCCAGGATTTGGTGTGGGTGATGAGTCGGGCGGCTGCATTCTGGACCAGTTGGAGTCGGTTGATGTAGGTGGAGCTGATGCCAAGGAGAAGTGAGTTGCAATAGTCCAGTCGGGAGGAGATGAAGGCATGGATGAGTCTTTCAGCAGCGGGAGGTGTGAGAGAGGCTGAGTTTGGCGATGTTGCGGAGATGAAAGAAGGAGGTTTTAATGACATGGCGGATGTGAGGCTCAAGGGAGAGGGTGGAATCAAAGATCACGCCAAGGTTGCGGGCCTGGGGAGATGGGGAGACAATGGTGCCGTCGATGGTGAGAGTGGGGTTATTGATTTTGCTGAGTGTGGGTTTGGAGCCTATGAGGAGGAATTCTGTCTTATCGCTGTTGAGTTTGAGGAAGTTATGTTGCATCCAGGTTTTTATAGCTGACAAACAGGAGTTGATATGGGAGAGGGGGGGATTGTGGGGGGATTTGGTGCCGAGGTAAATCTGGGTGTCATCGGCGTAACAGTGGAAGTCCAGGTTGAAGTGGAGGAGTATCTGACCAAGGGGGAGGATGATACCACAAGCAGTCAAATTCCAATGAGATCACAATGGGTGTGATCTGTACACAGCAAAACTGTACACAGCAAAAAAATACATACAACTTTAAGGAATTACTGAGATACTTTTAAAATCTGCTTGTGTAAACTCACCCACACAAGTGAAATGATTTATTAGCTCTAATCCAGCTGGACAAGCACACTCATAACCCAAAGGAAGGTCCCAGCAATAATCAGAGCACTTTCCATTTGCTTCCAAGCACTCATTCTGATCTGCCAAACAAAAAATATATTAGGTACATAAAGAGCTATATCAAAGCATATTCCTATAATTGCAATCCTGATACAAAAATACTTACTCGAGCAATTTCAGCCAGAGATCTGACTGCAATTTCAGCCAATGCTTCACTGTTAACAGGCTAAGCCTTCACACTGTGTTTTTGATTTTCTGTTTTTTGGATTGAATTCTGTTTTTAATTTGTGTCTCTGTGATGTATTTTTTACTTGTTCTATTCCGATTATATGTTTTTATTCCGATTACTATGTAAGGTGTCCTTGAGATGTCTGAAAGGCGCCCATTAAATAAAATTTATTATTATTATTATTATAAGCCATCTTGGGAGGGAGGAGCCATCTTGGGAGGGAGGAGCCATCTTGGGGAACGGCTGCTAACCAGCAGCCGTCCGTTTTAACTCACTTTTTTTGGGAGTTTTAGTAAGTCCTGTCCTCTGTCTGTTGGAGAATGGACTTTTTAATGTGGAGGGAAGGAGGTAACTATGGTCGGTGAGGCAGCTTTTTTCTCCGGGCTGCCCGTCGACCCGTCCTCGTGGCATACCAGCGGGCGTGGAGCGCCGTTTTCTGGCGGGGACCGCCCAGCACCTCGGCTTCAGTGGCTGCACAGCGCTGGGGCGGAGCGGAGCGGGCGATGCCTTGCCTGGGTCGCCGCACTGGAGCTCCGGTGAGCAGTGACCGCCGAGATCAACACCTCCGGGCTGCGGATCTGCGGAGCGGGAGGCGCCGACTCTAACATTGGGAGCCTGGGAGCTCCAAACCGGCGCGGCCTTGTCGGCTTCGGAAGCCGCGGTCCCCAGCTAGGAAGCGGCCGTTCCAGGTGGCCCAGCCGCTGTGAGGACTCTCCCGACGCCGGGGCAACACCACCCGGTGAGAACGGCCATGAACATCGGGCCTCCGTAGAGGCAATTGCGGTGGCCTCAATAGGCCTGACTTTCGGTGAACTGGGGATGGAGACTGGACATTGTGCCTTCCCCCACAGTGGTAACCATTGTGGGGGGATGATTTTTTTGTCTGTAAGTAAACATGTTAGTCTGTGTCCAAGATGGCTGTCGGAAGGGAGAGTGGACGCTGGCGCGCTTTAGCTGCCGCTGCTCTCTCTTCACATTGTGTTTTTGATTTTTTTTTTTTTGTCTTTGGATTGAATTCTGTTTTTAATTTGTGTTTTTGTGATATCTTTATTATTTATTTTATTCCGACTATATGTTTTATTATTCTTGTTAATCTCTGTAAGGTGTCCTTGAGATTTTTGAAAGGCGTCCAAAAATAAAATTTATTATTATTATTATTAAGCAAGTTGGGGCCCAGAGGAGTATCAAAACAAGCGGAACAATTATCTTTTGGGTCTGAAGGGATCCTATCTATTCCCCTTATGATTTTATACATCTCTATAAGATAATATCTCAGCCTCCTATGCTCCAAGGAATAAAGCCTGCCCACCTCTCCCTATAGCTCAAGCCTAGTGTCTTGACACCATCCTCGTAAATCTCGGCACTATTCCAGCTTAATGGCATCTTTAATTTACCACTAAATGTACTACTAAAATCCAGGGCTCAACTCATGTTAAGTCTGCACTTCGGGGTGCATGTTTAAGATGTAATCTATAGCTGGTCACTGATTTACTGAAAACTGGGTTAGTTTATGATACTGCAATCCTTGGAGCTTTAGTCTCTCTCCAGGCTTTGGTCATGTTTGCTGCATTAGTTGTACTATGAAGATTAAAGAGTTCGCTGATGCCTCATTAGGAATTTGAAAAGCTGTAGCAAAAACACCAACCTCTCAAATTCTGGCCCGTCTATTAAAGTATATGCTTTCTAATTACTGCTATGTATTTTGAATACCTGGGCTCTTAAATCTTATTGAACCTCTGATGTTTTCAGTTATGGATTACCTCAGTAACCTGCACTGAATTTCAATTAAATCTATTTTCCAATTTTATGCGGCACGGCAACATCTGTTGAACGGAAGATTTTGGAATCTATAATTAGTGACTGAGCAGATTGACAAATGTGATTATAGAGCTGAAGTGGATTTCTTAAAGAACTAAAGCGTGTCACAGGATACTTCCCAAGCTCAGTACTCCAATTGCACCAATTTGGCTCCACCATCAAACCGATTTCTCCAAAGGTCACATCACTAGACAAAGCAGGGTGGGACAAGGCCATGTGTGAAACGTGAAAAGTACCATATCTGTCAAGCCCAGTGGCTTGTTTTGCTACTTGTACATACAACACAAGAAATTAAAGTATTCATTCAATACAAGTATATACTTTGTACATACAACACAAGAAAACATGCATTAAGGTCCCTGCGCACTTACTGCAATTCGCCTCATCGCTACCATCAGTGCAATCAGGAAAGTTGTCGCAAACTGATTGTAGCTCGATGCACTGTCCAGTGTCACACAGGAACTCAAACTCCCCACACTTTCCAAGTTGCACTGCTATTTCTGATAAAGTACAGTTCTGTTCATCACTCCAATCGCTACAGTCGTCTCTTCCATTACATAACACCAGCACAGAAATACAGAGTCCATTCAAGCACTGGAATTCATCCTTACTACATCCCACATCACCTACAATACAAACAACAGGTGAAATAGAATTAATAGCGTAATTAAACAATTACTCACGAAATTATAATGATCTCTTCCCGATTATTCACAAAGCACCTTTCATTCACAACCCCCCAGGTCTTTCATCCTTATCAATAACCATTTCAGCTTCACTTATGTCATATCCTGCCTTAAACATAAATGCAATTTGTGAAACGTTGTACTTTTTTGTAAGCATGCAAAAGTGGAACAAATCCTCAGTCCCACTTCACCTGCTCTTGGGGGGGGGGGGGGGGGGGGGGGGGGGCAGAGGAAAAGCAGATGATTTCCCCTGGTTTAATACGGTGTTTGAGAAACTTCCCCACAGCAGCAGTGAGCACCACACTGCGAGATCCCTCACATTCAAGCTCATGTCTGGAGTCATAGGAAGTCAACATGAAAGCGAGGGCAAAGAATACAGTTTCACAGAATGACAATGAGTGTCACCCCTTTACATGCATGATTGGCAAAATAGCAAATAAATAAGAATTGCTGTTTGACAAACCATTAAGATTGGAAATCTTACTGGAGCCAATGTTTTCATTATCATGGTGAGCAATGTTTTATTTCCATAGTTAGGTCAGGCCCTCAAATATCCTCCTCACCATTAACCTCAAATCCTCACCAACAACCAGGCCTCTCCCATCTGTGACAACAACCCCTTTCACTGATGTTTCTGCCCCACTTCTACATTCTCACTGTCCAACTCACTAGTACGCCATCACCACTTCTGTCCCTGTCCTTAATGTCCCTATCCTTGTCCTTTCTGCCTCCCATCCTTACTACCCCTTCCCTTCCTTACTACTCCCTGTCCATACTGCCCCTGCCCTTAATACCCCCATCCTAACTGTCCCTATCCCTGCCCTTACAGCAACCTAACCGTCCTTACAGCCTCTGCCCCTAGCCGTCCTTACAGCCCCTACCCGTCCTTACAGCCCCTACCCGTCCTTACATCCACCACCCCTGACATTACATTCTCTACCCGTCCTTCCTGCCCCAACCACTACATTCATCTTTACTGACCCCCTCCCCCGTCCTTACCCCCATACTTTCCCCACCCGGCATTATTAACCTGTCATGTGTTTACTACCTCCCCCCTCCCTCACTGTCTCTACCTCTGCCCTTATTAATCCGACACCTGTCTTTACTACCCGTCCTTACTGCCTCTACCCCTGCATTTAGAGCCCCTATACCTGTCATTATTGCCCCCTATACCTGTCATTATTACCCCTTCCACTGTCCTCTAATGCTCTGGACTAGTCGGCAAGGTCGTCGTCTCCAGGGTTACGGGCGCTGCAGCCAATGGGATGAGGTGATGGTAGGGGGCGGGTCGACGCGGCTCGTGTTGTCCGGTGTGTCGTGTCGTGCCGTGCCGGACCGGGCTCGGCCGATGCACCGCTGCCGTTTACTTACCTTCTGCCCGGCTCCCGCTACCGCTCCAGCCCGGGACGGCAGCTCCCCCTGTCACCGACCCGGCGGCCGCAGCCATCGCCGCCAGCGCCAGCAGCAGCAGCAGCAGCAGCAACCGGCACATGTCCCGCGCGCCCTCTACAGCGCTCGACATGAGGACTTCCAGCCCACGTGAGCGCGCACGTTTCCCGCCCGCCCGCGCACGGTTCGGGGCCGCGCAGTGCCCGTGACAGCGGGGCGGTCGCGAAGTCATGGGGCGCAACATGACGACTGATGTAGTCTGGCTTCCCTGTCAGACCCGAGCCTGCGTTCCTCCGCCTCCACAGCTTTTTGAGCTAAACAATCTAAGACATCCCCTCAACTCCCTCCCCTAGTGCCTCTATTTTCTTTAAGTTTAAAGAGTTTCACCATATCACTAAATACTTGAACAAAATTCGACAGATGTAATGCAGAAAGTACACAAAAATGCTGGAGAAACTCAGCGGGTGCAGCAGCTTCTATGGAGCCTAATTCAGCATAATGCAGAAAGTATCCTGGTTGCACCATAACCTGGTGCAGCAATTCCAAAACACATGAATGCAAAAGGCTGAAAAGAGTGATGCACAGCCCAGTCCATCGTGAGCGCAGCACTCCCAAACATCAAAAGTGTAGCGGCACCTAGTGGTGGCCAAAGATCATAGAGCGGAGCAGTGATGGAAATGTGTTTTAGGAACTAGGGGTACTCTCAGGTCATGAGGGTGAGGTTGGGAAAGAAGGGGGAGGGGGGGTTATGTGTGGTCATACCCATGTAAGAGTACAAGAATGCATAACTTGTTTATTGTGTATTTATAATTAGTTTATTGTGTATTATATGTCATAGCTGCTTTCTTGCATCTCTCTCTGTGTTGGCTGCAGCTATCGTCTGCTTCGGTGAGGGAAGCAGGTCGGTGATTGATCACAAGGCCCCTAGGAGACTGTGTCTGATTGGCTGCCGAGTGACCAGCGCATTATGTGATTGGACACAATGCCTTTAGAGTCAGCGGCTCATTGGACGGGAAACCGATTTGTCGATTGGATGGGGGTTTTAAGGGAAGCTGGTCGGTGATTGGCCGCAACCCCCTTAGAGACAGCGGTTGATTGGCTGCCAAATAATTGGGCATAAAAAATTTTCAAATAGGAAAACAATAAAATCGGAAGAATATCATGCCTGATCTGCAGCAAATATACTAGTATCCGCTCTAGTATCTTTGATCGCAGTTCCTTCTTATTGAAGAAGAACCCTGGCCCGAAACAACTCCTAATCCCAGGGCTGGCCTTAGGAGGTGCAGGGCCCAATTGGGAACAATTTTGGTGAGCCCCAGGTTCCCAGCCAAGGTCTGTAGAATCATAGAAATACAAATAAAGTCTATTACAGACTTTAAATCTCTATGGTAGAATGGAAAGTAATCATAATGTGCGCTTAAAAAGTGCCTGCGAGTTAATGGACCAAACAGATCTAAGCTACATTTTAATATAAAATTGCATACATGTAAGCCTACAAGTAAAAAACAAAATGTGTAGATCACCTCTGAAAAGTACATAGTTACAATACCACTTGTTTTAGTGACTGAAATGAAAAAAAAAACTAGAAACCAATAACCAGTCCAGGCATTAACTTTTGGGCTTCAGCCCCATCCTACCCTTTGGGCTTCTACCCCATCCTAAGTGTGTGTGTGTGTGTGTTCTGTATGTTAGTTGTCTGCGTGATGTGTGTGTGTGTTAGTTCTGTGTATGTTAGTTGTCTGGCGGTGATGCGTGTGTGTTAGTTGTTTGTGCGTTATGTGTGTGTGTGGGAAGGAGAGAAAGGAGGGACAGAGGGAGGAAGGAGAGAAGGGTGTGAGGGAAGTAGAGAAAGAACGGAGGGAGGGGAGGGAGGGAGGGAGGGAAGGGGAGAAAGAAGGGAGGGATGGAAGGAGAGAAGGGAAAAGAGCGAGAGGAAGAAGAGAAAGAAGGGAGGGAGGGAAGGAGAGAATGGAAAAGAGAGAGAGGATGGTGGGAAGGAGGGGAGGGAGGGAAGAAGAGAAGGGAGGGAAAGGAGAGAAGGGAGGGAGAGGGCCGGTGGCGGGAGTGGATGCCAGGATCCGGGCGGATGGGTGTGAGGTGAGGCTGAGGTTTGTAAACGTTGCTCCAACCCCTGGCCCGGCCCTCCCTGTATTGTTCACAGCGTCTCCCCTGGGAGAGAGAGGGGTGGAGCCAGGGCTGTGTGCGTGAAGCACAGCGACTGGAGAGGCGGGAGCGCTGCCCCAGGACCTTGAGGGAACAACCCACCTTCCCCTCTCCCTCTTCTCCATTCCCCCTCACACCCCCTCCATGTCTACCCCTTTCTTCCCCCGCTACGCTCTCTCCACACTTCTCTCCCCCCTCCACCCGGGGTAGATCTACCCGAGCCGAGAGTAGATTACTCTAGCGTGGGGCCCCCTTAGGCGTGGGCCCAATTGGGAGCAATTGGTCCAATCGTCTTAAGGCTGGCCCTGACCTCCACAGATGCCGCCTAGCCCGCTGAGTTCCTCCCGCACTCTGTTTTTTATTTAACTCTTGAAATTGAAGTTAGATATAAAGCTGGAGTAGCTCAGCGGGACAGGCAGCGACTCTGGAGAGAAGACCCTTCTTCAGACTGAACTGAACTCTCGTCGGTGAGAGTACTTATGATTGTCTGCAGAAAGGTCTCGACCCGAAACGCAACCCTGACATTGCACCTTTTACATAATTCTTTCGATGGTCACCTCATTAACCACCGTCTGGCCATTAATCACCACTCAATTCCCACCATCAGTACCCACCTATCTTGCAGCTCTTGCTCCAATTATTTCCCAACACTGCAACAATGGCTGTACCTTTAGCTGTAGCAGTTCCCATGTTGGACAGCAGGGGATGTTGTCCGAGCTCACTCTGCAACAGAGACTCACCACCACTAATGCACTTTCCCAGTCACCATGGAAACTTTGGAATCATTATTAAGTTATGGCAAGAACTGAAAAAAACTGCAGGTTTAAGACCCTCATAAGCATAATCGTAATTTATTAGCCAAGTATGTTTCGCAACATACGAGGAATTTGGTTTGCCATACAGTCATACCAAAAAAGCAACAAGACACACAACTACATAAAAATTTGACATAAACATCCACCACAGCGGCTCCTCTACATTCCCCACTGCGATGGAAGGCAATAAAGTCTTCTTTCCCCCTTTCCTCCCGCGGTCGGGGGAGTCGAACATCCGCAGCTGGCGATCAAGCTTCTACTTTCTAAGTTCCCTCCTGCGGCTTGGAGCCCCCGAAGTCGGCCGCTAACCAGGGACCACGAGCTCCATGATGTTAAAGTCCGCAGCTCCCGCAGGTTGAAGTACCAAAGGTTGACCCCTGGCAAAGGGTTCACCCGCTCCGAGATGTTAAAATACGCAGGTTCTGCGGTTTTGGAGCTCTAGAAGTCCCAAACAAGAGGCCGTCAACTCCACAATGTTAGGTCGCAGTGTGGACGGAGATACGACACAGAAAAAGTCGCATCTCCGTCGAGGTAAGGGATGAGAAAAGTTTCCCCCATCCCCCACAAATGCAAAACTAAAGATAAACTAAAAGATATATTTTACAACAAACTAAAAACACAAAGAAGGAATCCTTATTTTACAAAAAATGCATGCGTATTATACAGATGAGGGCCATTCTTCACTGACAATGCAAAGTGACACTGTTATCGAGGGAATACCACACCTTCAGGCAAGGCCATGTTGTCTAAAGTGTCCAATTTAACTATAAATTTCCTTTCGTTTTCTACAGATTAATGTACTTTATCAAAACTCAACTACCTCCATGCCATTCCAAATCATTATTGATGTTCAGCGATGCATACAAGAGAATGGGCCTTGCACTAAACACCAACAAGCTAAAGGTCCAGTACCACCCTGGCCCTACTGCATCTATATTGCCCTCTAACAGCCAAGGTCCATATTAAGATCTGGGAAAATGAAGACTGCTTTTCACTTCACAAATTAATGAAATCCATCATCAGTTTCCACACACCAGCAATGTATTTCACCATTTGAGGTAAAGGGAGTTTAAAGAGCAAGACCTCAATTACAACACGGAGCAAGTGGCCAGTGATTCCTGTTCTCCGATACACTTGCAAGGATTGAACAACTTTCAGGTCACTGGTGATGTGCTATCAACACTATCTCTGTAAAACCTTCCAAATCCATTTGCAGGACAAGCATCCCAGTGTAAGAGTCTTCTCCCAAGCATCAAGATTCTGAACAGTTTAATCAGTGCCATTGGCCAATACTGGAGTCATGAAGTGACCCTCAATCCATCACAGTGAGAAACAGGAGGATTACGTTGTGGGTTTGCAGAGTCCTACTTACTAGATAGAGATAAAGCTAACAAAAGACTGTCCTGTACTGAAAGTGCCATAATCTCAATGGGTGGCACAGTGGTGCAGCTGGTATAGCTGCTGCGTCACAGCACCAGAGACCCATGTTTGATCCTGACCTCTTGTCCTGCCTGTGCAGATTTTGCATGTTCTCCCTGTCACCACGTGGGTTTCCTCCCACATCCCAAAGACATGTAGGTTTGTAGGTTAATTAGTTCATTTTACTGCATTTCGTTGTCTCTGTACTGTACACTGACAATGACAATTAAAGTTGAATCTGAATCTGACTCTTCTGCCAATTGCCTCCTAGTGTGTAAGAATTGAATGAAAAGTGGGAATAACATGAGACTGGTGTGACGGGTGATCCATGGTTAGCGTGGACTCAATGGACCAAAGTGCCTGTTTCCATGTTGTATCTCTAAAAAAAGGCAGAGACTGTCCAATGTCATGCTGTGCAGCACACCTCAGTTCTTCGAGATACCGAAAACCCAACCTCGATTAGCAGTAGAAACAAAAAAAGACACCAAGTCCTGGAGTAACTCAGTGGGTCAGGCATCTTCTCTGAAGAACATGAATATATAATGTTTCAGGTTGTGGTCCTCTTTCATACTCAGGAGAGCAGAAGGAATCTCAGAGGAGGAGCAGCGAAGGAGGGTCTCACAGAACTCCTGTCGGAAAGAGAACTTTTTCAAAGTAGGCATACTATGAGGAGATTTTGCAGTGGAGCAGTCAAAAAATGTTCAAACTAAGAACCGTAGATGCTGATTTAGAAAAAAAGATACAAGTGCTGGAGTAACTCAGCAAGTCTGACAGCATCTCTGAAGAATATGGATGTGATGTTTCGGGTTGGGACTTTTTCAGACTCACAAGTGTAGTGGGTATCAGAGCAGTGCGAAGAAAGGTCCCGACCCGAAATGTCACGTATCCATGATCTCCAGAGATGCTGCCTGACCTTCTGGGTTACCCCAGGACTTTGTGCCTATTTATTTCTATGTAGCTGTCCTCAGAACTGAACCACATGCTCTAGCCTCTGGCGTGGGACGCGTCGATGGATGCGCAGGCCTACTGGCACTGACATTTTCTCCAGTCAGATTCTCATGAAGCTAGTGAAAAACAGAGGCAATCCCTATTCTTTTATATATTACTGAGGACAGATACAGGGCTTCACCACCTTACTTGAAACCCATCTTCATTCACAGATGTGGCATCATGGAGTATTGAAAGCTTCTGAGCAACCAAAGTAAAAGTAGTAAATTACAATAAACCTAGCCATCATGTATGTCCTCCAGGATGGTGTCCGATTCACAATGAGCAGTGGCATCTCCGCAGACAGCAGCAGCCTCCTTAACTCCAGCCATTCTGAATGTGTAATCCACCGTAGGTCAGCAATTCGTCCCTGGAATCCATGCTGTCAGCAAACCAAGCCATTCTCCCCGCCCTCTGCCAACTAACACAGTTCCCGATTATTCTCATTCATCACCGAGCTTGTTATTTTGTTCCAGTTAATACCAACTAAATCCATCGTTCTCACCCATCTCCCCACTAACAGGTTGTTCTGGTTGCTCCACAAAAGCTCAAGTCGCAGAAAGCTCTCAGGTGAGTGTCCTTACTGTGTACCGATTACATGCTTTATGTAAATGTGTGTAGACCTATTCAGAAATACATAGGATTTGTATTGAATAACGAAGGGGAAATTGTTTTGACCTCTTGCAGGAATTTTGAAGGAATTCTGTAAGTAGGGGATATTAATTTATAATGATTGACCAGTTATCTGGAGAACCGTTGTCTCACACAGCCTGTGGATGTGGTCTTGGCACATTGCTTAAAAGGAAGCTGTGAGCTCAGAGGGCTACAGGTATACGTGAAGAGCAGAAGCATTCAGGACCAGGCTGCAGAAAATAATAGTGGGATTAATTTCAAAAAGAGGGAGCGACATGATGAGCCAAAAGCTTCCTTTTGCGGGGAAGTGGTGAGCAGTATACGGTGAGGTCAGCTCATTGAAGCCTTTGAGCAGGGAGAGCAGCGGAATCGTGAGCCCAAACTCACACTTCTCCCTACACCTCCCCTTCCACATTTGAGCACTTCACTCAAACAATATAACTCAAAATTAGTGCTCCCCTTTCTTGGTTTTCTGGTTCTGTATAATCTCAGCAGAACATGATGGTGGCTGGAACTCCCAAATCTGCTCCCATCCTGTCCACTCATGTCCAGTAAAGAATGATGAGCACATAACTCAGACAAAATAGAGTCATTATGGGGGTGACAGATGGAGGGATCACCAATTCATAGTCATAGAGTCATACAGCGTGGAAACAGGCCCTTCGACCCAACTTGCCCACACTGACCAACATGTCTGATCTACACTAGTCCCACCTGTCCGCGTTTGGCCCATATCCCTCTAAACCTACCCTATCCATGTGTCTGCCTAAATGTTTCTTAAACATTGCGATAGTACATTGTAGTACATAAAGGCATGATAGATACAGCACAGAAAGAGGCCCTTTGGCCCACTGAGATGTGCTGATCAACTAGCATCAATTTTTACACAAATCCTACTCAAGCCCAATTTATTCTTCCCAACTCCTCTCAGATTACCACTCATCCATATACAAGGGGCAATTTACAGTGGCCATTTAACCCATCAACCACCATGTCTTTGGGATGTGGGAGGAAACTGAAGGAAACCCAGAGTCACAGGGAAGACGTGCCAACTCTATGCAGATTTAAACTGGGTCGCCTGCAGCTGTGAGGCAGTGGCACTACTCTCGACACAATAAAGTCCAGTGAAATAAAGTGCTGTTATGGGAAAAGTTCAATGCTCTCATGTCAAAGCTATGTGACAGAAACTAGGAATTCCTAAAATAGAAGCTGAAAGGAATTTTCAGAGATGTCTGAAGTGCTAAACAATAGACACACCCTGAAATTGCTCACCGACAACATATGATACACCCTTTATTCAGTTCTTGCGCATAGGATAAGGTGGTGTCTGATCTGTGCCTTCAGTGTCACTGCAAAGTTCTTTCACAAACATCTGCAATTGTTCAAATCATAGAAAGCTGTTTGGCTCCTAGTGTGCGCTGCTTGTTTGTAAGACCCATCCGTTTTAGTCCCATTGTTCTTTTTCTGGAGCACAGCAACCTTTTATACTTTAAGTATTTTACAAGCCATCTCTGCATTATGAACGCCCAACATAGGCACCCTTACTTGTGAATGAGCTTCCAAAATATATTATATTCAAAACTTTGACATGTACATCCGGTGGCACCTACGAAGGATAGAACTGGTCTCCTTTTTTTCTCTACTTTTGTAATTCTTATTTATCAGCCTCATGCTTTTGATGCCATTTCTTCCAATAATGTGGAGATATGGTTACCATATCTGGTGATTTTTGTGTATTTTCCGACTTACAGACAAAATTAACTTATGGATGTCTGTAAAATTGGGACAAATATGTTACTCTAGGACGGTCTGCATATTGTACCCTTTTGAATGTTATCTTTAAATCTGCTTCGACCATCCTCTTTGGCAGCGCATTCTACACCATAACTATCTGATATACAAAACCTCCGATTGTATCTGGTTCTTTTGTCAATTATCTTTAACCCCTATCTATCTGCCACCTGCAACAATTTACATGTACGAATGGGTCGACTGGACTTGTATGCTGGAATTTAGGATAAGAGGGGATCTTATAGAAACATATAAAATTCTTAAGGGATTGGACAGGCTAGATGCAGGAAAAATGTTCCCAGTGTTGGGGGAGTCCAGAACCAGGGGTCACAGTTTAAGACCAAGGGGTAGGCCTTTTAGGACTGAGATGAGGAAAAATAAATTTCACGCAGAAAATTGTGAATCTATGGAATATCACTGCCACAGAAGGCAGTGGGGACCAATTCACTGGATGTTGCCAAGAGTTAGATTTAGCTCTTAGGGCTAAGGAAATCAAGGGATAGGGGGGAAAAAGCATGAACGGGGTACTGATTTTGGATGATCAGCCATGATCATATTGAATGGCGGTGCTGGCTTGAAGGGCCAAATGGCCTACTCCTGCACCTATTTTCTATGTTTCTATATACTCTCTCAAATCCTTCCTAATTTTGAACACTGCTATGAAATCTCGCCTTAACCTTCTCTGTTCTTGTCCAGTGTGGGCAAGTTCAGATTTAA
Organism: Amblyraja radiata; assembly: GCF_010909765.2. Taxonomy (NCBI): domain Eukaryota; kingdom Metazoa; phylum Chordata; class Chondrichthyes; order Rajiformes; family Rajidae; genus Amblyraja; species Amblyraja radiata. Next base: position 19,147,585 of record NC_045984.1, read on the forward strand.
CTGAAGTCAACCCACAGCTTTTCTACTTAATCTCTTCCTCTCAGTTCTTCATGCACTTTCTCATGTGTGGTGCCCAGAGTTGAACATAATAATACACATAGGGCCTAGAACATTTTTTGATAGGGGTTTACATTATTTCCTTGCATTTGTACTTAATGTCTTTTATCCATAGTACCAATATATTTTACTTTAAAATATTCTCAGATACCTCCTCCTTCAGAATTATGCACACTCCCTATCTGTTTGTGTAATTTCTTTTAACATTGGTGTTATTTAAATATAATTTTCAAATCATTTTGGGAATTTTTATGTTACTGGTAAGGCCAACATTTATTATCCATCCCTAATTGTCCTTGAGATGGTGTTTTGGAACTGTTGGTGAACATTCCATTAACTTGTCGTTTGATGTCAATGTTGGCATTTCTTACTAATACATCTATTTAATTAATATAAATGCATCTGCAAGTCCCTGCTAACCGGAGGCCAACAGCTGGAGAAAACCTGTCACCAGCTCTTCAGGTATTTGGAATGCAGGTTGCTGGAGGCTTGGTCTATTGCCCTGAGATTCTTGAAGATAACTTTTTGTTTCTGGGAAAATGCTGCTTTTGAACACTTTGCACCTTGCTCTGTGTATTTGCTGCCTTTGGTCTGTCATTTTCATTTTATTAATTTGATAGTTCAGATTATCAGACTGTCACTGGCGTTTATGGGGATGGGACGAGCATTGAGAATGTTTCTGTGTATGAGATGAAGGAGGGAGCTGATAGAACAGTACCTAAGCCACGTGGCCATTTCAGGTAGCCAACCCAGCAGAAGTATCGGAAGTATCAGAGTGCTCTGTTTCAGACAGGTCGATCTAGTACCTCTGGGTAACCTATAGACACCAGCCAGCAAAGATAGCTTGTTAATGTAGATAAAAAGGACACTGGACCACGAACTGGCAAGTTACTAAACTAGGAGATGCTGGATTGGTCATCTGAGAAATATGATGTGGGAGCACTGGATTTTCAGAGTAAAATCAGGAAACACTGGAATTCTGCCATGGTTTACTTTCAATGAAAATGGTCAGAATTATTTACTGCTTCAGTTTAGATGCTTTCTATCCCAGTCAATGGGTACACAGGCATTAATGTTGGTTCGGGCTGTTAGAAATCCTAGGGTTTCCTTGGGGTGCTGTGTTTTTCCTCCCACATCCTAAAGATGCATGGATTGGCGTGTTAATTGGCCCTTAGTGTGCATTGAATTGGAGACTCTGAGGAGAGTTGAAATTATATATGGAGGATAAAATGGTATTAGCGTAGGATGGGTATTTGATTGTTAGCACAGATCCAGTGGGTTGAAGGGCTTGTATTTTTGATGACCTTATGATAAGTACAAAGTTCTGCATGGTGGGCTGAAAGACTGGTTTCTTAAGTGTAAGATTCTACAGCTCTAATTAGTAACAATTAATATTCCAACAACCCCTCCACAGGCCCACCCTCTGCCAAGAGCAGCAGGGAAATGGGAACAGCACTACCTCCATGGTTCCTGTTACCCTTGTGACTTGGAAATACGTTGAGTTCCAGTCTGAAGAACGTCCCCAACCCAAAACGTCACCTATATTCCCTCCACAGATGTTGCCTTACCTGCTCAGTTTCTCCAACACTTCGTGTTGTGCTCAAAATTCTAACATCTGCTGTTCCTTGTATTGAGTTCCTTCACTTTGGATGGTCATTACAGGTCAGGTCCCCATTCCAGCCCTGCCAATGGACAAACTGCAGCAGCCCATGGAGGCAGCTTCTCATTATTGGCAGGTACCGTAACTGGCCTCATCACCAAGCCCCAATCTTGAGAACCTGGATTGAGATCAGAATCTACACGGACTGTAACGTACTGAGTCGACTTTGATTTCCATTTCCAAGCTGAATGTTATGACACATGTTTACAGCACAAAGGGCTGTGTTTAGTTTTCAGTTTCTTTTTGTTTTAGGGAGCACAACAAGAAATGGCGTCAGCATAAAGCTTCCTGTTCCTGAGCTCGACTACTGCAGGCAGGGATGAGAGACAGACATTCCTTTGCTGGCCCTTTCACCCAGCAGGTTCCTCCCTGTCCCATATTTCTCCCCTCATTCTTCCTGCCTAAATGTACCATCATACCTCTCACATTAAACTGCACGTGAACTTGCTTGCCCACTTTTCCTGTTTATGTCTGATTTTTCACTGGGAGAATTCCACTCAGCTTTTACCATGGGCTCCACTCCTCCTCTGCTCCCCTCACCCTTCTAGTTCCTGGGTGTTAAATTGGAAGTCAATGCTCCATGTTCCATGCCCCCCTGGATTGGAAAGGCTCCTTCCTGCCTGCAGTCTCAGCTTGCTCACCCCCTCCTTTTCTTGTTTAATTGGAAGAATCATGCCACTTTGGACGAATTGTGATAGTTACTGGATTCGGTTGTTACATCTTTCTCCACCCAGTACTGGAATGAGTTGATAAACTTACTGCAATCATTTCCGCTAGCCTGCAGCTGACACATTCTCTTCCAGGCTAATAAGTGACTGAACAAGTTTGACATTCATAAGGTGTTTTGTGGGGGAGGGAGGAGACTGCAACAGTACAGAACTCCGAAAGTGCAAGCAAACGTGTAACCTGAGAGGGTGTAAATTCCTGAGACACTGGGTGTAACTCCGACCTTTGTAAAAGTGCATCATCTCTCTGAACTCCGCAGACTATATCAATGGACATTCAGGGAGTTGTTGCAGTGGGACCTGTCAGAAGTTGTTCACCTGCTCTTAGAAGGAACCGGAGACCCTGAACAGAAAAGGAGCAGAATTCTTTGAGAAATAAGTGAAAAGGAGAAAAACCGACCGTGAAGATGTTTAAATACACTCCTCCTTGGCAAGCACTATGTCAGATGAAGGACACAAAGTATAAGGTAAGAATTTAAACTCAGGATAAACTCTCAGCTCTGTTGTTTGGCTTCTATATGCAGTTGTGATTGTGAATCGACAGCAACATGAAGAGTGGGATTGTGGAGTGGCTCTGAGCTGTGGAATTACAGCAGAAAGAGACTTGTTAAACTGGCTTATTATCTTCTGCTAAACTAAACAGACGAGGGTTTTGGATTCTGCTACCCTTCCATATGAAGAGATCGAAACTCCATTTCTCGTTGGATGAGAACCTTTCTCTTCAGCCCTTCAATTTATCATGCAATCCACTCAAATCTACAGTATGCCCTTGGTCAGAGCCCTCTGTACCCAGAGAATAAGTGCTTCCTGTCCACCCTGTCTGGGTACCTGATAATTTTATTTAACTGCATCTCCACACAGTTTCTTTTATTCTAGTTTAGAGAGTCTCTCTTTTGTGTAATTTTCCAGTCCCAGCAGCATCTACATAAATTCCCACTGCAGTCTCTCTGCAGCCTGTACTGTGACCAGCACTCAAGCCACCCTTGTGCTGTAAGTTGTTCCAGTTTGACCCTCCTATTCCTAGACCATTACTTGTGTAAGATAGACACAAAAAGCTGGAGTAACTCAGCAGGTCAGACAGCATCTCTCGAGAAATGGAATAGGTGACGTTTCGGGTTGAGACCCTTCTTCAGACTATGTTCTTCAGACCATCACCTATGTACCTGCACATAACATATATTCTTCAGACCATCATTTATGTAACTGCACATAACCCATATCCCTCCATTCCCTGCATATCCATATGCCTATCCAAACTAAGGCTGTTCTGATTTATGTTTTTTGAAAAATGTGATTAATGATTAATCACCCAGGTTTAATCATGATTAATCAATTAAAGTGATTACATTTCTAAACACTCTCTTCTCTAAAGTCAGTACTAGAATAGGATGGTACGAGAATTCCTCGTTTTGTAAATAAACGTTTCGTAACTTTTCACCTAGTTTATCCAGTAAAGCTAGGCGAAAACATAGAAACATAGAAAATAGGTGCAGGAGTAGGCCATTCGGCCCTTCGAGCCTGCACCGGCATTCAATATGATCATGGCTGATCATCCAACTCAGTATCCTGTACCTGCCTTCTCTCCATACCACCTGGTCCCTTTAGCCACAGGGGTCACATCTAACTCCCTCTTAAATATAGCCAATGAACTGGCCTCAACTACCTTCTGTGGCAGAGAATTCCAGAGATTCACCACTCTCTGTGTGAAAAATGTTTTTCTCATCTCGGTCCTAAAGGATTTCCCCTTTATCCTTAAACTGTGACCCCTTGTCCTGGACTTCCCCAACATCGGGAACAATCTTCCTGCATCTAGCCTGTCCAACCCCTTAAGAATTTTGTAAGTTTCTATAAGATCCCCCCTCAATCTTCTAAATTCTAGCGAGTACAAACCAAGTCTATCCAATCTTTCTTCATATGAAAGTCCTGACATCCCAGGAATCAGTCTGGTGAACCTTCTCTGTACTCCCTCTATGGCAACAATGTATTTCCTCAGATTTGGAGACCAAAACTGTACACAATACTCCAGGTGTGGTCTCACCAATACCCTGTACAACTGCAGTAGAACCTCCCTGCTCCTATACTCAAATCCTTTTGCTATGAATGCTAACATACCAACATACCATCAACATACCATAAACATAATCAATCAGTTAAATGCATTCAAAAAATTACGAACAGCAAAACCTTGAATAACTGGATTGATTTTCAAGACAAGAAGTCAGATGTTCGGCCCAACTTTCTGTGTGAACAACAACAATAGGAATTTAGTGAGTGCAAGCATTGTGAAACAACTTTCAAATATCAACCATCCCCCTCGTCATACAGGTATCATCTGGAACACAAACATGCTCTCAAATTTGACCCAGTGTCTTCAAATAAGCCCGTTGGCAGTCCATCGTGCATGAATCATGGAACAATTCTTTTTGCATTTCATGAAGAAATCAACAAAAACACCTGAGTTTGTTACTGCACATTTGGCAGTTTTAGACAGAATTCAGTTTGCAACTTTGGCCAAATTGTCGACATCCAAATTGACTGGAAAGCACAAGGTCTTAAATCCCTGGTACGACAGAGGGAATTAGTGATATGGTCATGAAGTTTGGAACAAAAATCCGAGAAGAAATGAAGCAAGAACTGAGGGAAATACTGGAATCTGGAGACTGCTACCCACTCACTTTAGAAGAATGGACCTCAAAGAGAAATTGAAGATGAATACGTTTTTCTGCAAATTACCCATGTGAAATGATTGATTGTAAATTTAATCAGATGTGAAAAAGGAAATGAGATGGCATCATTGATTCTTGACTGCAACACACGTTGGAATGCAATGTTGGCTATGCTGAGGTGGTTATTTAAACTGAAATACATCAAACCAACAGTGCTTAGTGAGCTTTCATCCAGCCATCCTTTCCAATCTGAAATTTAGTTGCAGTGGCCATCCGAGTTAGCTGAAAGTTTGGATATTATTAAATGAGTGTCCTCGCACTTGGACGACATGATTGCAAATTAATCAAAGCCGACAAAATATTTCACTTCATGTTGACCAATATGGAGCAGCAACCTGGTGATATCAGCAGAAAACTGCATGAATCTTCTTAGGTACTTGGATGATCCAATGGATTAGGATTCTGCCTGGAACTCCCGACTAGCATTTCCACCATCAAATGATCTTGTCAAAATTGTGAAAGATGTTTACATGCGGCTGTTCTCAAACAAAACAATGAATTATTTGATGACAATGGTGAAAAATATAATGATCAAGCCCATTGCGAAGCAATGTAAATCAGAAGAGCACGATGCCATTAGAAATATAGAAACATAGAAAATAGGTGCAGGAGTAGGCCATTCAGCCCTGCGAGCCTGCACCGCCATTCAATATGATCATGGCTGATCATCCAACTCAGTATCCTGTACCTGCCTTCTCTCCATACCCCCTGATCCCTTTAGCCACAAGGGCCACATCTAACTCCCTCTTAAGTATAGCCAATGAACTGGCCTCAACTACCTTCTGTGGCAGAGAATTCCACAGATTCACCACTCTCTGTGTGAAAAATGTTTGGAGGGGATGTCGGTCCTAAAAGACTTCCCCCTTATCCTTAAACTGTGACCCCTTGTTCTGGACTTCCCCAACATCGGGAACAATCTTCCTGCATCTAGCCTGTCCAACCCCTTAAGAATTTTGTAAGTTTCTATAAGATCCCCCCCTCAATCTTCTAAATTCTAGCGAGTACAAGCCGAGTCTATCCAGTCTTTCTTCATATGAAAGTCCTGCCATCCCAGTAATCAGTCTGGTGAACCTTCTCTGTACTCCCTCTATGGCAAGAATGTCTTTCCTCAGATTAGGAGACCAAAACTGTACGCAATACTCCAGGTGTGGTCTCACCAAGACCCTGTACAACTGCAGTAGAACCTCCCTGCTCTTACACTCAAATCGTTTTGCTTTGAATGCTAACATACCAGTCGCTTTCTTCACTGCCAGCTGCACCTGCATGCCTACTCTTTCCAGACACAATGTCAAGAAGCTGAAGTCAATGGAGTCATATTCAAACGGGCAAGACATCTTGAAGATATTGAAGCGAGTAATATCTGTCCTGGAAAGCAGGTCAAAATCCCCAAGCACACTTGAAAAGGTGTACAGGGCACTCATGACAATTCCTCCAAGCTCTGTTGAATCTGAAAGATGTTTTAGCCTCTTTTAGCCTCAAAGATGCTGCTGGCCTCCTTGTCATGAAAATGCGCACATCATTGAGTACTGAGACCATTGATACCTTATGTTTTTTGTGATCTTACTTAATGACAATCTAAAGTAGCTTCATGTATGTGAAATAAAGGTAAATTTGCTGAGAAATTTGAAAATTATGAAAGTTAGATTTTTGAAAATCAATCATTTTAATTGGGGTAAAGTGATTCATTATTGATTAAACACTTTATTTTCACAATCAACCAGTTAATCAGAAAGCAGCTCTAATCCAAAAGTCTTTTAAATGGCACTAGCGTATCAGCTTCAACCACCACCACCTCTGGCAGCGCAGCATAGGCACTCACCATCCTTTGTGTAAAAAAATCTCTCTCTCTCTCTCTCTCTCTCCCTCTCCCTCTCTCCCCCTCCCCCCCTCTCCCCCCTCTCTCTTCCCCCCTCCCCCCCCCCCCTCTCCCCCTCTCCCCCTCTCCCCCTCTCCCCCTCTCCCCCTCTCCCCCTCTCCCCCTCTCCCCCTCTCTCCCTCTCTCCCTCTCTCCCTCTCTCCCTCTCTCCCTCCCCCTGGGAAAGAGATTCTTATTGTCTCCCCTATCTATGTCTCTCATAATTTTATATACTTCTCTATGGTCCCCCCGCAACCTCCGGCAATCCAGAGATAACAATCTAAATCTGTCTAACCTCTCCTTGTAGCCAATAGCACCAAAATCAACCCATCATTCTCGTAAACCTCAGCTCCCTTTCCAAAGCCTCCATATCCTTCCTGTAATGGGGTGAACAGAACTGCACATGCTACTCAAAATGTGGCCTAACAAAACTCCTATAAAGCTGCATCACTTCCTGACTCTTCTATTCAGTGCCATGACCTATCAAAACAAGCATAACACATGCCTCTTTACCACCCTCTATGGCTGCATAATGTTGCGCCCTCTATTGCTGATCCCATTCCACTGATGCTCCCACATTCCTTTGGATTCCAGACCCGATCACCTCTCCGTGTCCTCTGTCAACCCCCACCATGGTCATCTGTAGCTTACTGGATTTCCTCCACCACTGCAGAAGTGGCGATTGGAGGAAGAATCCTCATGTGCTTTACTGCAGCGACCACTTCTATTCTGTTGATGCTGGGGCCATACATGGTAGAATATTGAGGACAAGGCAGGACGGGGTGGGAACTGTGGATGCTGACAGTGTCGGTACCATTTTACCCTGGCTCTTTAACTGTAGAATTTCTATTCTTCCTCTTCTCAGTTCTTTCCATTTAGCTGAGAGGGTAGATTCTGCTTTACTAAAGGCCTGGTCCAAAAGCTGCCATTTTAGTGGTCTCTTTGGAGTCCACTTATATTGTGGCACACACACATGCAGAACATGCAAACTGCACAAAGACGTACACGCACACACACCAATTGTCTCTGACTCATCCTTTCAGAATGGAATGAAGTCAAACTCACACACCTTATCGGTTCAACATGACGTAACCACATTCTTAACATTATACAGCATAATTTGAGAGTCTCGTTCAGGAGGGGCTAAGATTGGTCTTTGTACATCATATCAATGTCGCCATCAGGTTTCTTAAGAATGTACATGCTAGTTTTTTCCATCGATACTCTTACAGACATGGTGGGGTTCGTGGGAACACACACTGGCAAGGGGTGTTTTGTAAATTCAGAACTGCTGTAGATTTGGAAGCAACAGCAGCAGGAGTTTAGCAAGAGATACGACTGATTGGCTCTAGCCCAAGTGGGAGGAGAGAAGTGAAAACAGTTAAAGTAGAGGCCAAGGACAGGCAGACTTTACTCAGAACTGCTGTAGGTTTGGGAGCAACAGCAGCAGGAGGTTAGCAAGAGATACGACTGATTGGCTCTAGCCCAAGTGGGAGGAGAGAAGTGAGTCAGTGCTGGGAAAACAGTTGAAAACTGAGGAATTTGGTTTGTAAATTGGTAAATCAGGCAATTTATCAGTCAATTTAAGCAAGACGGCTCTTAGCGAGTGGCAGTGAGTGAGAAGTGCCCTGTGAGTAAAGTGTGAGTCTTTGGCTCGAGAGTCTTTGGCGAGGAGGCTGAGGAGAGGAGACCACGCAATACGCTTGAGAGGTAGAGACGAAAGAAGGAGATGTCAGGCAAGCTGATTCAGTGCGATGCTTGCAGTATGTGGGAGGTCAAGGACACCGCTGGTGCCTTTGGCTGCTACAAATGTGAGAAGTGCATCCAGGTAGAGCTCCTGAAGGGCCGTGTTGGGGAACTGGAGAAGCAATTGGATTACCTCCGGTTCGTCCGAGAAACGGAGTCGTTCCTCGACAAGTCCTACAGTACGATTGTTACACCTAAGGTACTGGAAGAGAGAAGGTGGGAGACAGTGAGAACGGGAGGGAAGCATGGAATGCCAACGTCCCCGGGTGTTGTACCTCTTGTGAACAGGTTCACCCACTTAGAAGCTGTCGGGACAGAAGAGGTGTTTACACTGGGCGGCGGACTGGCTTGTGATGCGAATAGGGCTGTTGAGCCAAAACCAAAAAGGCCTAAGGCAGGCAACGCCATTGTAGTGGGAGACTCCATTGTGAGAGGTACGGACAGGGGTTTCTGCGGCAACAGACGGGATGCGAGGATGGTGTGCTGCCTTCCTGGTGCCAGGATCCAGGATGTCACGGACAGAGTGCAGAAAATCCTCAAGGGCAAAGGTGAACATCCGGAAGTGGTAGTGCATGTCGGCACAAACGATATCGGAAAGAAGGGGATGAATATTCTGCAGCGTAACTTTAGAGAGCTCGGAAAAATGCTGAAAAGCAGGACCTCCAGGGTTGTTATCTCCGGTTTGCTTCCAGTTCCTCGTGCTGGCAAGAGCAGGAACAGGGAGATCCGGGACCTGAGCGTGTGGCTGAGGAACTGGTGCACGGGGCAGGGATTTATATTCTTAGATCACTGGGATCTGTTTTGGGGTAAGGGGGAACTGTACAAAAGGGACGGATTGCATCTTAACAGGTGTGGGACCAGCATTCTGGCAGGCAGGTTTGCCACTGCTACACGGGTGGTTTTAAACTGAATAAGGGGGGTGGGGTGTCGAATGGGATAGTGGAGGATGGAGTTAAAGGGAAAGGGTTTCTTAAATGTGTGAGCGTAGAGACAGAGAGGTGTAAAATGAGGGTAGAAGCAATAGGTAGGAAGGTGAAAAGTAAAAGTGGCAGGCAGACAAAACCAGGGCAAAAATCAAGAAGGGCCACTTTTCAACATAATTGTATAAGGGGTAAGAGTGTTGTAAAAACAAGCCTGAAGGCTTTGTGTCTCAATGCAAGGAGCATTCGTAATAAGGTGGATGAGTTGAATGTGCAGATAGCTATTAATGACTATGATATAGTTGGGATCACGGAGACATGGCTCCAGGGTGACCAAGGCTGGGAGCCGAACATCCAGGGATATTCAATATTCAGGAGGGATAGAGAGAAAGGAAAAGGAGGTGGGGTAGCGTTGCTGATTAGAGAGGAGATTAACGCAATGGAAAGGAAGGACATTAGTTTGGAGGATGTGGAATCGGTATGGGTAGAGCTGCGAAACACTAAGGGGCAGAAAACGCTGGTGGGTGTTGTGTACAGGCCACCTAACAGTAGTAGTGAAGTTGGAGATGGTATCACACAGGAAATTAGAAATGCGCGCGACAAAGGCAAAACCGTTATAATGGGTGACTTCAATCTACATATAGATTGGGTGAATCAAATTGGCAGGGGTGCTGAGGAAGAGGATTTCTTGGAATGTATGCGGGATAGTTATCTAAATCAACATGTAGAGGAACCAACGAGAGAGCAGGCTATTTTAGACTGGGTATTGAGTAATGAGGAAGGGTTAGTTAGCAGTCTTGTTGTACGTGCCCCCTTGGGCAAGAGTGACCATAATATGGTTGAGTTCTTCATTAGAATGGAGAGTGACATTGTTAATTCAGAAACAATGGTTCTGAACTTAAAGAAAGGTAACGTTGAGGGTATGAGACGTGAATTGGCCAAGATTGACTGGCAATTAATTCTAAAAGGGTTGACGGTGGATATGCAATGGAAGACATTTAAAGACTGCATGGATGAACTACAAAAATTGTTCATCCCAGTTTGGCAAAAGAATAAATCAGGGAAGGTAGTACATTCGTGGATAACAAGGGAAATCAGGGATAGTATCAAAGCGAAGGATGATGCGTACAAATTAGCCAGAAAAAGCAGCATACCGGAGGACTGGGAGAAATTCAGAGACCAGCAGAGGAGGACAAAGGGCTTAATTGGGAAAGGAAAAATAGATTATGAAAGAAAACTGGCAGGGAACATAAAAACTGACTGCAAAAGTTTTTATAGATATGTGAAAAGAAAGAGATTAGTTAAAACAAATGTAGGTCCCTTGCAGTCAGAAACAGGTGAGTTGATCATGGGGAACAAGGATATGGCGGACCAATTGAATAACTACTTTGGTTCCATCTTCACTAAGGAAGACATAAATAATCTGCCGGAAATAGCAGGGGACCGCGGGTCAAAGGAGTTGGAGGAATTGAGTGAAATCCAGGTTAGCCGGGAAGTGGTGTTGGGTAAATTGAATGGATTAAAGGCCGATAAACCCCCAGGGCCAGATAGGCTGCATCCCAGAGTACTTAAGGAAGTAGCTCCAGAAATAGTGGATGCATTAGTAATAATCTTTCAAAACTCTTTAGATTCTGGAGTAGTTCCTGAGGATTGGCGGGTAGCAAACGTAACCCCACTTTTTAAGAAGGGAGGGAGAGAGAAAACGGGGAATTACAGACCAGTTAGTCTAACATCGGTAGTGGGGAAACTACTAGAGTCAGTTATTAAAGATGGGATAGCAGCAAAGTGGTGAAATCATTGGACAAAGTCAGCATGGATTTACAAAAGTTAAATCATGTGACGAATCTTATAGAATTTTTCGAGGATGTAACTAGTAGTGTGGATAGGGGAGAACCAGTGGATGTGGTGTATCTGGACTTCCAGAAGGCTTTCGACAATGTCCCACATAAGAGATTAGTATACAAACTTAAAGCACACGGCATTGGGGGTTCAGTATTGATGTGGATAGAGAACTGGCTGGCAAACAGGAAGCAAAGAGTAGGAGTAAACAGGTCCTTTTCACAATGGCAGGCAGTGACTAGTGGGGTACCGCAAGGCTCAGTGCTGGGACCCCAGCTATTTACAATATATATTAATGATCTGGATGAGGGAATTGAAGGCAATATCTCCAAGTTTGCGGATGACACTAAGCTGCGGGGCAGTGTTAGCTGTGAGGAGGATGCTAGGAGACTGCAAGGTGACTTGGATAGGCTGGGTGAGTGGGCAAATGTTTGGCAGATGCAGTATAATGTGGATAAATGTGAGGTTATCCATTTTGGTGGCAAAAACAGGAAAGCAGACTATTATCTAAATGGTGGCCGACTAGGAAAAGGGGAGATGCAGCGAGACCTGGGTGTCATGGTACACCAGTCATTGAAAGTAGGCATGCAGGTGCAGCAGGCAGTGAAGAAAGCGAATGGTATGTTAGCTTTCATAGCAAAAGGATTTGAATATAGGAGCAGGGAGGTTCTACTGCAGTTGTCCACGGTCTTGGTGAGGCCACACCTGGAGTATTGCGTACAGTTTTGGTCTCCAAATCTGAGGAAGGACATTATTGCCATAGAGGGAGTGCAGAGAAGGTTCACCAGACTGATTCCTGGGATGTCAGGACTGTCTTATGAAGAAAGACTGGATAGACTTGGTTTATACTCTCTAGAATTTAGGAGATTGAGAGGGGATCTTATAGAAACTTATAAAATTCTTAAGGGGTTGGACAGGCTAGATGCAGGATGATTGCTCCCGATGTTGGGGAAGTCCAGGACAAGGGGTCACAGCTTAAGGATAAGGGGGAAATCCTTTAAAACCGAGATGAGAAGAACTTTTTTCACATAGAGAGTGGTGAATCTCTGGAACTCTCTGCCACAGAGGGTAGTCGAGGCCAGTTCATTGGCTATATTTAAGAGGGAGTTAGATGTGGCCCTTGTGGCTAAGGGGATCAGAGGGTATGGAGAGAAGGCAGGTACGGGATACTGAGTTGGATGATCAGCCATGATCATATTGAATGGCGGTGCAGGCTCGAAGGGCCGAATGGCCTACTCCTGCACCTAATTTCTATGTTTCTATGTTTCTATGTAAAGGTCATCACTACTATCCACCTCTCTGTGGAATTGTCTCAGCAGCTTGCATTTTTAAGACAGGAGGTGAGATAAAAATACAAAAACATCTGGATCATTCAGTTACTCATGTAGAGAGTATAGGAAGAGGAGGGTGTGATTAACAGCTCGGCATAGGAGGAGGCAGCACAGACTCTGGTGCTGTCTGACAATATAATACCCGTGGAGCAGATGATGGGGGAATGCTCAGTCCCAGCACCAGGGAGTGTGATGGCTGGTGGTGAATTTTAGAAAAGTTCCAGATCTCAGGGGGCTGATCAAAGGGTGGCCCAACAGCACGTTTGACATTTCAAGAGGCGCGTTGTTTGACTGGTGATAAAGTACAGGATGTCTCAAAGTGTCTGCAAAAGGCAAGGAAAGAGCCCGTTGAGATCTGTGCTGGAAGCAATGACTCAAAAGAGTGGAGGGAGAGGCAACTGCTGAGTGAGGATGAGGAGTTTGACTCTGTCCAGGGACCCCAACAGGGTCCTTTCAGGTGAGGCAGAGATTCACTTGCACCTCCTCCAACCTCATCAACTGTATCCGATGTTCCAGGTGAGACCAAGCGCAGACTGGGCAATCGTTTTGCTGAACACCTTCCTTCAATCTACCTTGATCAAAGCGATCTCCTGGTTACCAAACCCCTCTCCCCTGACTCTCAGTCTGAAGAAGGGTCTTGACCAGAAACGTCACGTATTCCTTTTCTCCAGAGATGCTGCCTGACCTGCTGAGTCATTCCAGCTTTTTATGTCTATCTTCAGTGTAAACCAGCATCTGCAGTTCCTTCCTAGACAAAGCTGAAATGCCTGATCTCTAAGGAGCTTAACCCGAGTCACAAGCTAATTGGCAGAGGGACAATTAGATCAGGAAAGTAAACATGCGGCTACAAGATTGTTAGGAATGTTGGCTGCTCTTTGCCTGGAGCTGAAACAAGCACCACCACACGAAGGAACTGTAGACCTGCCTGCACAGTTCTGGCAAAGTCAGTGGCGCCGCTGGCAGGAGTGAAATGAGAGGGTGGGTAGTGTGCTGTGGGTCCTTGATGATGCTGGCTGCCTTTTTCAGGTAGCGCCTCCTATAGATCCATTTGATTGTGGGGAGGACTGTCAACATGATGGTCCAGGCAGCGTCCATCACTTTTTGTAATATCCTTCGTTCCTGGAAGTTCATGTTGCCGAGCTAGGCTCTGATGTAATTGGTCAATATAATCTCTAGCGTACACCTGTAAATGTTCCAGAGAGTATTCGTCGACATACCACATCTCCTCAATCCTTCTCAGGAAGTAGAGGCCTTGATGGGTTTTATTTATGATTACATCAATGTTGCTGTGTCCAGGAAAGATCTTCAGAGATATGTACGGCCTGGAACTTGAAGATATTGACTCCCTCCATCCCTTACCCATCGATGACGACAGCTTTGTGGATCCTCGGCCTTCCTCTTCTAAAGTCAGCATCAGCTCCTTGGTCTTACTGACATTGACAGCAAGGTTGTTGTTCTCACAACATTCAATCTCATCTGATTGATCTCCCTCCTATACTCTGACTCATCATTATCCATAATTTGTCCAACAATGATGCTGTTGTCAGTGAATTTAAAGGTGAATTTAAAGTTGGAGCTGGGTCTGGCTGCACAGTCATGAGTATAGAGTGAATAGAGCAGGGGACAGGTCGCACAGCCTTAAGGTGTCCCTTTGCTGATGGTTAACAAGGTGGAGGTGTTGTTATCCAGGTTGTACCTATCGTGGCCTGCTGGTGAGGAAGTCAAGGATCCAGTTGCAAAGGGATGCGCAGAGACTCAGTTCCCTGGACTTGGTGACAAGTTTGGAGGGGATGATGCTGTTGAATGCCTAACTGTAGTCAATAGTCTGAAGAAGGGTTTCGGCCCGAAACGTTGCCTATTTCCTTCGCTCCATAGATGCTGCTGCACCCGCTGAGTTTCTCCAGCTTTTTTGTGTACCGTCAATGAACACAGCCTGATGTATGTGTTCTAATTGTCCAAGAGGTCCAGCGCAGAGTGGAGAGCCAGCGAGATCACATCCCCCATTGATCTTTTGTGACAGCAGGCAGATTGTAGTGGGTCCAGGTTTGTGTTAAGGTAGGAGTGGATATGGACCATAACACACCTCTTAAGCACTTCATCACCATAGAGGTTGGTAGCAACTTCCGCTTCTTGAGCACCATCCAGGTTATTCAGTGGCTAAGGAATGGCTAATGGAATTTAATTCAGGTAAGGTTTCAAGGTCTCAAGGTCAGTTTATTGTCACGTGTACCAATTAAGGTACAGTGAAATTCAAATTACCATACAGTCATACTAAAAAAAAAGCCACACGACACACAACTACATAAAAGTTAACATAAACATCAACCCAGCGGATTCCCCACATTCCTCACTGTGATGGAAGGTAATAAAGTCCAAGCTTCTTCCTCTAAGTATGAGGCATTGCAATTTGGGAAGTTAAACCAGAGCAGGATCTTCATAATGTAGATACCTGGGAATGAGAGAAAGCAGAGGGATCTATGAGTACAAGAACATAGTTCCCTGAATGTGGTGTATACGATAGATCAGGTGGTGAAGACTTTTAGTATGTGGCCTTCATCAGTCACGGAACTGTACTTGCAATTGTACAAGACACTGGTGAGACCACACAGATGATTGTGTTCAGCTTTGGTGATGTTGCATTGGGAAAGATGCCATTAAGCTGGAAAGAGCAGAGAAGATTTATGAGGATGTTGCCGAGACTTGAGAGCCTGAGCTGTTGGGAGGGTTTGGAGTGGACTTTACTCCTTGGAGCGTAGGAGGCTGAGAGTTGATCTTGTAGAGGTTTTGATTAGGTAAAATATACAGCATGGAGAAACAGGCCCTTCAGCCGACAGAATTCATGTCAACCTGTTCACACTAGTGCTATGTTATCCTACTTTTGCATCCATTCCCTACGCACTAGGGGGAATTACAGAGGCCAATTAAACTACTAACCTACATCGGGAGAATGTGCAAATTCCACAAGACAGTAGATGAGGTCAGGATTGAAACCGGATCTCTGGCACTATGAGGGAGCAGCTCTACAATGCCACCCTGAATAAAATACTGAGGGAAATAGGGTGAATGAATGCATCGAGTCTTTCCCTGGAATTATAATCTGGATCAACAAACTATATAATGTTAATATCTCATGGATAAACTGCAACCTGACCTGAGAACTGGGAGTTGAGACACAATGAGCATCTAACCAGGGTAGGGAAATCAAGAGCTAGAGAGCAAATGTTTAAGGTGAGAGGGAAACATTTTAATAGGAGCCTGAGGGGCAAATATTTTACACAGAGGGTGGTGTATGGAATAAGCTGCCATAGGAAGCAGTTAATGCAGGTACATTTACAACATTTAAAATGCATTTGTATAGGTACATGGATAGGAAGGGCTCCGAGGGATATGGGCCAAAATCGGCAAATGGCACTAGCTTAGATGGGGCATCTTGGTCGACATGGACAAGTTGGGCCAAAGGGTCTATTTTCGTGCTGTATGACTGTGCCGACTGGGTGTCCCCCCGCATCACTTGATGAAAAGCAGGAGCAGGATCTTGGCAGCCAGCTCCTCGCAAACAAAAGCATCAGTGCGCCAAGGCTGATGAGTATTTATCCCTCACGTTTACACAGTCACGTTAATGAAACTGAACTTTTGACTCCAAAACGTTTGAACTCTTGCTTACAACAACCACTCCCAACTCGAAACAATACAGGATAAAGCTGAATAATATAATTGGGATCAACAAACATGATAATTTTAATACTTTACTAGACCAAGTGCAGACCCGTCGGGTCTGTTCCCCCAAAGTGCGGTTGCGGGGGGGGGGGGGCATGTGGCGTCACACACACTAACTACCACCCTGCACACACGCTAACTACCCCCCTTGATATTATATTAATATTATTAATTTGCTCCTTTTACCCCATTGCCGCCCTATCCACTGACGCATAGCCCCCAACTCGCAGGCGCATCTAGAAAGGGGGTGGAGGGTGTAGAGAGTGAGGGCAAGAGAGAATGGGGAGAGACAGAGAGAGAGGGGCAGAGACAGAAGGGCAAGAGACAGAGGGAGAGGGGGTGGAGGGGAGGAGGAGAGGGTGGGTGGGGGAGGAGGGGAGAGGGAGATGGGGAGAGAGTGGGAAGGGGGAGGTGGGGAGAGAGTGGGGAGGGGATGAGGAAGGGAGAGAGAGGGGGATGAGGATGGGGGAGGGGAAGAGAGTGTGGAGGGTGAAAGGGGAGACGGGTAAGGGGAAGGGGGTGGTAGAGGGGGGAGGGGAGGGAAGGGTGGGTGAGGGGGATAGAGAGGGGTGGGGGAAGGGGAGAGGAGAGGGGAAGGTGAGAGGAGAGGGGTGGGGGAGAAGAGGGGATGAGGAGGAGAGGGGGAGGGGAGAGGAGAGGGTAAGGAAGAGGGGGAGGGGAGAGAAGGGGGCAGTGGGGGAAATGCACGGGGGTGGAAGGGAGGGGGAGAGATCTCCCACCCCTGTCCCATTGTGATATCATATGTAAATGAGATCCATTGTGATTGTACATCTGTGAGATGGCACGGTGACTCATGCAGCAGTTTGATTTTAGTGGGACCACGTGAAGGTTGCAATCTCCCACACCTGTCCCATTGTGATGTCATATAAGTAAATGAGATCCATTGTGATTGGACATCTGTGAGGTGGTACTGTGACTCATGCAGCAGATTTTATTTTATTTTTATGTTTTGTGAACAATTTTATTCAAAATCTGGGGAAATAATTGACCAAATCTAGAGAGGATTGGATTTCTGAAATCATAAATTAATTCCCTACTGAAATATGTAAACATCTCCGCGTTTTTGCGTCTGGTTTTCGAGGAAATAAGTTTCAAAGGTAAAATGACATACACGCACGCACGCGCACACACACACACACACACACACACACACACACACACACACACACACACACACACACACACACACACACACACACACACACACACAGTTTTAATAGACACTAGATATGATATGATATATGAACTGCAAACAGTCCTGAGAACTGGGGGCAGAGAAACATTGATAATCTAACCAGTCCTCCCCCACCAAATGTTTTGTGAGCTGAAGATAGCAAAGATGTTGAGAAATGGTAGAATATGGAACTCGGGTGTCAGGTTCAGACCAACATATGAAATAAGATGGGAAGTGGTCCATCTAATCCTTAGTCTTGGTTGACCCTCGAACTTGGTCCCATTGCCCTCGATGGTCTCTTGATCCTCTTAATGTTCAGAAAGCTATGGTCTCTGTTTTGAATTAACTCAGAATCTCCACAACTCTCTTCCCTTCTGAATGAGGAAATTCTCCCCATCCCAGTTCCAAACAGCCAAGACCTTCGTCCAAAACTCCAGAAACTACAGCCCCAATCTACTCAATGTCTCCTCAAAGAATAAATCTTCCATCCCTTGATACGGTCCAGTGAATCCTCGCAGCTATCTGCTATTGCATGAAACTGTGCACAAGACTGTAAAACATAAGAGTGGAATTAGGTCATTCGGTCCATCGGAACTACTGCACCAATTGTGACTGATTTATTTTCCCCATCTCAACCCTATTCTTCTGCTTTCTCCCCATAATCTTTGACACAAGATTACTGTTGCCCTGTACAAATGCAATAGGATATCCTTCCTCCTTCATTCATATATTCCTGTCAAAAAAAGCTAGTATTCCATTTGGTCTCCCCATCATTTGCTGCAGACATCATCACAGTTTTGAATTCCAAATGTGAGGTCAGAAAGTCATGTCTTTGATATCAAAGAAGTGTTTGATCAAGTGTTGCATTAAGAAGCCTAGGTAAAACTGGTCACTGTACATCAAGGAGAAAACACTCCAAAGACTGAAGTCATCCCTCACACAAAGGAAAATGGCTGATATTGTCATCTACTTGTTAAGGGTAACTGAGCAGTCAAATAATCAACCAACCCACATATCTTTTGGATGTAGGAAGAAACTAGAACGTTGGGGGGAAACCCACTTGGGTACTGGATGTCAGTATTGAAGTGATCACTAGAGCTGTGAGGCAACAGCTCTACTAGACTGATCATTGTACTGCTCTATGCTGCCAAGTGTACCTCACCTCCTAACACCCTGAGGCCTTTCCACCATTGGCATGATGGATTCCTTTCCACCTGCATGAATGAGTGCAGCACCTACAACTCTCTGGAGGCAAAACAAAGTCCATGGCAAAGCAGCCAGCTTGATGGTATCCCAATGAACTACTAGTCCAGTGGCTACAGTGTGTGCAATTTACAAAATGTACTGCAGTCACTCACACAGGCTATTCTGAAAGCACATCCCAAACCAACGCCTTGGGCTACATTTAACACCAAAATAAGCATCCCCCCAAATTGGGTTGTATCCCAGAAAAACCGTTGCTGCTGCACCCATGCCACATGCGTTGTGGATCTTGGCCTTTAATAGGTTTCCCCATGGCAACCAGAGCACGAGGCATACCTAATTATTGCCTGTTATCAACTGGATGACCACTGTGCCATTTGTTAGCTTCCCCAGAAAAGATGAAGGAGCTAAATCTTTCCAATGCGGTGCGTGCAAATTCATCATTTACGACAACGATAATCCCACAGCCAACTAACTTTCTCCACGGTGTGCGTTACATCTTCTACAACACTGCCAATACCCACACCACTTTACAAATTGCTCAACCTTTTCTACTTTAATTCACCTGAACTTGTCCACCTACATGCCCAGTGAGGCAGTCTGAGTTGCTTACACTTTTTTTGAGTTGGACTGACTAGGCTGACTGCTCCTCCAATGTTGCCCCACTGTGTGGGTACATGATCAGTTCCACTCGTCCACTGGTCCATTCTTATCTCCTTGTATTTCTCCATTTTTATATTACTTTATAAACACACATGTCCTAGGCTGCTGGGAATAACCCAATTGCTTGGCCTGCTGTTCCCTTGTGTGTGTTAAGTGTACTTCAATTGCTGGAAGTAACCGCTTCTTGATGTAATACTGAACAGAAAGATTACTGCCTGGTGCTCTTGCCTATTTGTATTTTTTATATAATTTGAAAGGTCTGTTTATCATTTAATCATTTTGGGATTTGGAGGGTATTCGACAAAGAGAGCAGTGAGCCAGCTTATGAAAGGCTGCAATACATGTGGTGAAGATAGTCTCGCAGGTTCAGTGCCCAGCTTTCCCTGAGTGGTCGCTCAGAATCTGCAGGAACTTGATACTCAGCTATAAACGTAATGCGGAATATAGAATAGTGCAGCATGGGAACAGGCCCTTCAGCCCATAATAGGGAACTCCATGAGGAACATAGTACAGAACACTCAGGATAACAGCGACAAGAGCCTCTCAGGAAGTTCAGGACTTCCAACGAGCGATTAGCTGCAGACGTAGTGCAACATGATCTAATGGAGTCATTAGCCTGAAACATTAACTCAGAGATTTATTGCCATTCTTTTGAAACTGTGAGTAACCCACACAAAGTGAGTTGGATTGTCAGCATGACTCTCCTTTCAAAAACATTGTACATGAATGTGACAGTATGGGACCTGGATCAGCTTTAAACTGTGTGTATGCTGTAATGGTATATCATTGTTTGTCCATGCTGTGTTTACAGAAAGGAATTAATTCAATCCCTTGTATTATTGTAACCAGTCCTGTCAGAATAGGATATAGGGCATTGACTGCTTTCTGTGGAGTCTTTCATCTGGTTTTGGAATAAGCCTTTTGTCTTTGCCTTGCGAGACGCTGTCCCGCCCTGGTTGGGTGACTGGAAGGGGTGAGGCACCTGTGGCAGTTTACTCAGGTGAAGCTGGATTCCTCTCTTCCCTCCTTATTCCCTGTTTCCTGGTGAATAGCCGTCACCCGCACTCTTTCAACCCCACAGTCAATCCACACCATCCGGCAGCACCGTAATGGTGGGAATACTTGGATTCTCAGCTACTAAAGTTATGGCATGCTTCACCTTGTAGGAACAATTTTCTTTTCTCAAACTCAGGAGATCAGAAAGAGGTTTGGACACAGTGGCTTTTCGATGTGTGGATAGTGTGCAATGAGAACCCTGCTTATCACAGACTACAGGTTGTCATCATACAGACTATTATGAGCGCTAGTCGGCACTGGGCCTGTACTTGCTGGAGTTTAGAAGAATGAGGGGGGACCTCATTGAAACATACAGATGGCAAATTGAATATCACTGTACCTTAATTGGTACGCGTGACAATAAATGACCATTGAACCTCTGAATAGTGAAAGGCTTGGATAGAGTGGATGTGGAGAGGATGTTTCCACTAGTCTAGGACTACAGGTCATAGCCTCAGAATTAAAGAACGTTCTTTTATGAAGGAGATGAGGAGAAATGAATTTAGTCAGAGGGTGGTCTCCTTCTTTTCGAGTCTTTGAAGCTGGTTGACTATATGACAGTTTCCCATTCCTTTACACAGTCCTTTGCGTTTTTATTGAACACTGCAAGATCCTTTGAGCTGCACTGGTTGGGTAGTAGGGGGCAGACAAGGCAGTGCTGCATTGTATGGTCCTCTTCTCCACATTCACAGGTGGTTTGGCCAGTTTCATAGCCCCATCTGGCCATGGCAGCTTTTGATCGCCCTGTTCCTGTTCTCAGGCGGTTGAGCGTCTTCCACTGGACCCATGGTGCTTCTGAGCCCGGAGGGAGGGCTTCAGAAGGAGGGATACCCATGTCAGTAGGAGGGGGGTTGTCCTCAAGCCTTTTTGTCCATAGTTGGAGTCTGGTTTCTTCCCGTGATGTTATTAGGGGCTGGACATGGCTGAGAAAGCTTCTCCTGGACTTCAGCCGTTGGGCCGGGGGTACACGTCCATAGAGGAGGTGGCGCTCATCACTGGTGGCCTTGGTCATCTCTACTCGGCTGGCGACTTCCCGTCTCACATCAGCAGGGGCAATGCCAGCGAGGAGGTGCAGGTTGTTTATGTTGGTGGGCTTCAAGCAGCCAGTGATTGAGCGGCAGGTGTTATTCAACGCTGGGTCTAATTTCTTGGCATGGGATGATCTCTCCCAAACAGGACACGCATACTCCGCAGAGGAGTAGCACCGGGCCAGAGCAGTAGATCTTAATGTGTGTGCTGTGGCTCCCCATTTGGAGTTGGTCAGCTTCCGGAGGATGTTATTTCGGGAGTTAACTTTCAGTTTGGTGTTTTTGACGTGTTCCTTATAGGAGAGAGTGCGATCCAGTGTTACACTGAGGTAGGCAGGGTTGGTGCAGTGCCCAAGAGGTGTTCCAGACCATGTGATGTTAAGGGGTCTGTTTGCTTCCCGGTTCCTGAGATGGAACGAGCAGGCTTGGGTCTTCGCAGGGTTTGCGTGTAGGTGGTTGCGCTCGTAGTAGAGGTGTAGCTCATCTAGGGCTGAGGTGAGATTCGCTTCTACAGCTTCAAACGTACTCTCTTGGGATGTTACACAGAGGTCGTCGGCGTAGATGAACCGCTCAGTGTTCTGGTCCATTGGCTGGTCATTGGTGTAGATGTTATATAGTAGTGGAGCCAGCACACTACCTTGAGGCAAGCCATTCCGTTGTCGTCGCCAGCGACTTTGCTTGTTGTTAAGGACAACATAGAAGCGCCTATCTTTCAGGAGGGCTCCGATGAGGTCCGTGAGTGCCAGGTCTTTGGTATTCTCCAAGATCTTTTTTAGGAGGAGGCGGTGGTTCACAGTGTCATACGCGGCAGACAGATCAGCAAAGACGGCTCCTGTCACCAGTCCTTTCTGGAACCCGTCTTCAATGTGCTGTGTGAGATTCAGAAGTTGACTTGTTGTGGATTTGCCAGGTCGGAATCCAGCTTGTTGAGGGATGATGGCTGGTTCAGCGACTGGGGCAAACCTGTTGAGGATCAGAGGGTGGTGAATCTATGGAATTCTTTGCCACAGAAGGCTGTGGAGGCCAAGTCAGTAGATATTTTTTAAGGCAGAGATAGATACATTCTTGATTAGTACAGGTGTCGGAGGTTATGGGGAGAAGGCAGGAGAATGGGGTTAGGAGGGAGATAGATCAGCCATAATTAAATGGCAGAGTAGACTTGATGGGCCGAATGACCTAATTCTACTCCTATCCCTTATGACTTACAGCTGATAATGACCAGACGGCAGCCGAGAACGTCTTTGGCATTGCCTGAACGAGTCAGCTACATGATATCACACAACTTCACGGAGCTGCAGGAGGTTCAGGTGCACCAGAGGATTAGGGTGTGGCTGTCAGACCTGCAGAACAATAGACCCTTTATCCAGCGACAGCACCAGCATGGCACTCAGACAGGAAGCAAGGACATGCAGAGACCAGGGTGGGTCTGGGCTAGAAGCCAGGAGTAGGAACAGTGGAAATAGAGAGTAGATGGCTGGGTGTGGTGGCGACAAGATTCTCTGCTGGGGCAGGAAGTGCTAGGGATGGGTGTAGGGTAGCGGAAGCAGGGTTTCGTCCCAAAGACATGCAGGTTTGTGGGTTAATTGGCTTCTGTAAATTGTCCCTAGTATGTAGGATAGAACTAGTGTACAGGATGATCGCTGGTCGGCATGGACCTGGTGGGCCAAAGGACCTGTTTCAACGCTGTATCTCTAAACACCTCAGGTTCCTTGTGTCTGAACTTTCTCGACTGGCCTGTCATGGGGGACTATGTTAAAACCCATGTAAACAACGTCTACTGCACAGTCTTCATCAATTTTCTTGCTTGTCTGCTCAATAGGTTCACTCAAGTTTGAGACACATGAACTCTCCTGCACAAAAACAAGTTGATTCTTTCTGTACCTGTTCTCTCCCAATGATATCAGTGGTGAGGAATACTATGAGATTGTCCAAATCGATTCCAGTGTACTCATGATTAACGTAAGTACCCTCCCGCTTCTCCACTGAACTCTGTTGTAGCCCAAGAATCACAAGCAAATAGCTGCCAGTAGGTTCCAGTCTACAAACAATCGCATGAGAGTTTTGAACTTGCCAGCACCTACCCAGGGAAATGATGGTGAATCAAGCTTATTGTTTTCACAACTTCCTAACTCTGTATAACTTCATCTATTATGGTATTTTGAAATAGTTGCTAATAGGGGTGGCACAATAGAGCTGCTGCCTCATTGGTTCAATAAGATCCAGGTCCAATCCCGCTGTCTGCGTGGAGCTTCATCTCCCCTCTGTGACTGAATCTCCTCTCCATCCCTTATGTGAATGAAAGACCTAGATAGAGTGGATGTGGAGAAAATGTTTGCAGTACTGGGCGAGTCCAGAATGTTTGCGGTAGTGGGCAAGTCCAGAACCAGAGAGACAGCCTCAGAATAAAAGGACAATATACATCAATGATTTCAATGAAGGGATTCAAAGTAACATTAGCAAATTTGCAGATGACACAAAGCTGGGTGGCAGTGTGAACTGTGAGGAGGATGCTATGTGAATACAGGGTTACATAGACAGGTTGGGGGAGTGGGCAGATGCATGGCAGTTTAATGCGGATAAATGTGAGGTTATCCACTTTGGTAGCAAAAACAGGAAGGCAGATTACTATCTAAATGGCGTCAAGTTGGGAAAAGGGGAAGAACAACGGGATCTGGGGGTCCTTGTACATCAGTCTATGAAAGTATGCATGCAGGTACAGCAGGCAGTGAAGAAAGCGAATGGCATGTTGGCCTTTATAACAGGAGGAATTGAATATAGGAGCAAAGAGGTCCTTCTGCAGTTGTACAGAGCCCCGGTGAGACCACACCTGGAGTATTGTGTGCAGTTTTGGTCCCCTAATTTGAGGAAGGACATTCTTGCTATTGAGGGAGTGCAGCGTAGGTTTACAAGGTTAATTCCCGGGATGGTGGGACTGTCATATGCTGAGAGAATGGAGCAGCTGGGCGTGTACACTCTGGAGTTTAGAAGGATGAGAGGGTATCTCATTGAAACGTATAAGATTGTTCAGGGCTTGGACATGCTAGAGGCAGGAAACATGTTCCCGATGTTGGGGGAGTCCAGAACCAGGGGCCACAGTTTAAGAATAAGGAGTAAGCCATTTAAAATGGAGACGAAGAAACACTTTTTCTCACAGTGGTGAATCTGTGGAATTCTCTGCTCAGAGGGCGGTGGAGGCAGGTTCTCTGGATGCTTTCAAAAGAGAGCTAGATAGGGCTCTTAAAAATAGAGAGTCAGGGGATTATGGGGAGAAGGCAGGAACGGGGTACTGATTGTGGATGATCAGCCATGATCACATTGAATGGCGGTGCTAGCTCGAAGGGCCAAATGGCCTACTCCTGCACCTATTTTCTATTGTCTATATTGTCTATTGACATACGATTGGAGATGAGGTGGAATTTCTTTAGCATGGGATAGGGAGTGCGATGGGGAGGGAGAGCGATGGGGGGAGGTGGAATGAGGTGGAATGAGGTGGAGAGCGACGGGGGGGGAGGGGGGGGGGGAGAAGGGGAGGCGAGGGGGGAGAGGGAGGCGGGGAGGAGGGGGGGGGGAGGAGGGGAGAGGGGACGGGGGGGGGGGAGGGGGAGGGGGGGAGGGGAGGAGGGGGGGAGGGGAGGAGGGGGGAGAGGAGGAAGGGGGGGAGGGGGGGGTGGGGGGGGGGGGGGAGAGGAGGGAGGGGGAGGAGGAGGAAGGGGGGGGAGGAGGAGGAAGGGGGGGGGAGGAGGAGGAGGAGGGGGGGGGGGGGGGTTGGGGGGGGGAGCGGAGGAGGAGGAGGGGGGGGGGAGCCGTGTGGCTCTCCTCCCGGAGGGGGCGGTGTCTCCGCCTTACTATGAGATCCGCGGTCGGGAAGGTGCACGGGTTGTGAGGTCCACACTGCGGGAGGGTCAAGTGAACTCTACACTGCGGGAGGGTCAAGTGAACTCTCTCCGCCCGGGGTCAGTGCCGCTTCACAAGGCGCTGCTCCTTCTCCGTCCGCCTAGTATCCTGCCTGACTGGAAGCGGAGCAGAGCCCGCCTTGCCTCCCCCCCTCTGCCGCTGGGTGTGGTCCCAGTCGAGCTGATGGACTCTGGACTTGAGAGCGGTATTAGACAGCCAGCGAGGCCGGTCACCAGTCCCGAGGCACCGAACAGCCGCAGGTAAGTGGCGCAGGGTAGGCTCTTTGACCGGGGGAGGGTGGCGGCGGCGGCGGTACCGTCACCGTCCAGGAACAGGAGTGGCTCCCGTCGGCTGGCTGGCTGGGCTCCTTCCTCGCCCTACGTTGCTCAGTTCAGGGAAATAGTCAGTAAAACACTTGTCACACTTGTTGAACTGCATGTGTGAAACGGGGGCATTTACAGCAAAGATGAAGTAGTTTCTCTTCTACACCCCACTGCGATAACGATATCCTCAACTAAAGACAAACATCAGCCCCTTCTCTCGGCAGATTGCAAGTACAGTATATGCTGTTTTTCGGGCAGAATTTCAGCGAGTCGTGTATCAATTTTAGACGTTGGTAATAATTCTCTTCGCTCTGATGATGAACCCCAACATCCGTAGGAGCGAACTGTTAGAACTTGTAATACAGGAAGTGTATGGCACTTCGAAACGTTCAACCAACTGGAGAGATTCATCATGTGTTTATAACAGGAGAATCGCGTTTATTAAACTTGCTGGAGTTTCTTGAGGATGTAACTGGTAGAGTGGATAAAGGAATACCAGTGGATACGATATGTTTGGATTTTCAAAATGAATTGGCTAAAGTTTCATAAGTTTATGTACTTCTATCAATTCTCCCATCGACCTCTGATGCTCCAGAGAAAACAATCCAAGTTTGTCCAATCTCTCCTGATAACTAATACCCTCTAATCTAGGAAACATTCTTGTAAACCTCTTCTGAACCCTCTTCAAACCTTCACATCCTTCCTGTAATGGGGTGACCAGAACTACACACAATACTCCAAATGTGGTCTAACCAATGTTTTGTAAAGCTGCAATATTGCTACCTGACTTGTACTCAATGCCCTGACCGATGAAGGCAAGCATACCTTACAGCTTCTTTATTGTTCTATATACCTGTGTTCATGGAACTTAAGTACTTGGACCCCTAGAGCCCTTTGTGCACTCATGTTGTTAAACCAATTGACAAACCTATATACTTCCCATTAAATTGAACCTCTCAAAGTGCAACACCTCTCATTTGCTTGGATTAAACTCCATCCACCATTTTTCTGCCCATATCTGTAACGTATTTATTTCTCACTGTGTACTTTGACAGCCTTTGACTGTATCCTTCTTCTACACCCCACTGTCTCTTCACTGTCTCAAACTACACCAATTTTACAAATTTACAGCAAACTTAGTGTGTGTGTGTATATTGCATATATACTGAAGATGGGTCTCGACCCGAAACGTCACCCATTCCTTCTCTCCAGAGATGCTGCCTGTCCCGCTGAGTTACTCCAGCATTTTGTGGTCTATCTTTGGTGTAAACCAGCATCTGCAGTTCCTGCCTACACTATCTACCCTCAGAACTGTGCTGGTCATAGATGTCCAGCCAAAAAAACACTTCCAAAATAACACTCGTAACACCCATGAAAGAATTTAGCAAATAGCCTACTAAAATCCATATAAACAACATCAACTATGTTGAAGCCAGAATTCCCCTGGTCTTCCAATCCACTAACTTCTGTTTTCAGGGAATCATCCTTTACAATTTCCACCGTTCCAAAAGGATTGCCATCAGACACGTGCTGCTCTCTCAGCGTTTTGTGGATCCCTCCCCTGGTGATTCCCAGGTCCACTCTTCCATCTCCACCAACTACTCCCCATCATGTTACCCTTTTCAATGCAAGTCAGGCGAAGCAACACCTGTCCTATCACCTCTTCCCTCCCCACCATCCTGGGATCCAAACAGTCTTTCCAGGTGAAGAAGCGATTCACTTGCACTTCCAATCAGCTGCATTTAATATTCACCATGTGGTCTCTGCTTTGGAGAAACCATCTGCAAATTGGGCTTCTCGGTTTGTGTTAGTTCACAGAGTAACCTTGACCTTCCTTTTGCCTTACACTTTAATTCAACTGACCACTCCACTCTGATCTATCTGTCTCTAGCAGCCTTTATTGCTGTAATGAGGCCCAATACAGTGATTCCCAGCATCGCATTTTCTATCTACCCGTTACAGCCTTCCAAATACTATTGGATTCTCCAACCTCTGCTAAACCACTTTTTCTGTCTGGATTAAAACTGCTGTGTGGCAAAGTTACCCACTCACCTTTGATCTTGGCTCAGTTCCCCAACTGCCCCATTACTATTCCATCCCCACAACAAGTGTGGTCCCAACTTATCACAGATTTCCCCTTTATCCCATCCACCCCTTACCCACTTACCCAGCAACTTAAAACTTACTTTGCTTTCTCTTGTTCGGACAAACAAACTGTTTCTCTTTCCATGGTTCTTGTCTGATTTGCAGAGTCTTTGTTTTGGCTCAGATTTCCATCATCTGCAGCATTATTTTACATTATGTTTTACGATCTAATTAGTCCATTTTTAAATCGTTCATTAAAGCTTCTGTGAGGCATTTTACTGTACTAAAGTTGTTCTGTTGCTGTTCAACTAGCCTGCCCAAGACTGGTTTTCCCACGGCTCCTATTACAGCCCTTCTACGTTGATTCATTGTTTGTCTCCAGTCAGAGCGATCAGGTTAATTCATCCCTCAGCCGTTTGTGAGGAGGGACGGTGCTCTTTCTTGCTCCTAGGGTAATGCACACTCTGCTACTGATATTGTGCAGCAAAAATGGTGGTTGACAATTGTCACAGACATGGTGGGTTGAAGGACCTGTTTCCGTGCTGTAGCCCTCAATTACTCCATTACATTTGGGTAGGTACCTGGATAGGAAAGGTTTAGAGAGATATAAGGACCAAATGCAGGGCAAATGGGACTAGCTTAGATGGGGCATCTTTATCGGCATGGGTAAGTTGGGACAAGGGCCTGTTTCCATGCTATATGACTCCATAATTCCTTCCTAGGGGCATTAAAGAAGCTGCTGACCATATCCTACAACCTGATGCTAGCAAGGCACAACAGGGCAGTTAGCTCCTCCTGTCTGAACAATAGATCTGCAAGTATTGGCTGGTGAAATACATACATTAGATTTTGGCACCTTTCTTTTCCTCAGGAAGTAGATTAGACAGCAGGTAAATGGGAATGTTAACACTTCAACTGAGTTGAGAAAGGCAGGGAAAGATAGATTCCGAAGATAGACACAAAAAGCTGGAGTAACTCAGTGGGACAGGCAGCATCTCTGGAGGGATGGAATGGGTGACGGTTTGGGTCGAGACCCTTCTTCCGATTCCCTTTGCCTCAATCTTAAAAGATGTTATTAATAGATAAAAAACTTCTGCGTATTCAGTTTGTAAGCAATGGGAAACCTGAGTGGGTATGAAGGTGCTTCTTATTGAGTCCACATACAAGATTAGAAGTTGTTCAGCCAGAGCTGAACACACTTCCCGGCATCTGCATTACAATGGTGTCTGTCTTGTCGCTTCTGGTGTGTGGTGGTGAAAACAGGGCCGCAACGTGAACGCTCTTTCCTTGATCCCATGAAGGTGCTGAAGTGACATTGAATTCTTGACAAAGGCAACACCACCAGATCAAAGTAGTCTGAATACCTTTTGCAAAATGATTAAAGCCCTGCCCCAGGACATTGTTATGATGTAATTAACTAAAAAATTATATAGGCACCAAGGATGAGGTGTGAATTAAAAATGCCCAAAACATGGATGCTTGAAATCTGAAATTAAAAAGAAAATGCTGACAAAACCCAGCAGTTAAAGTCAAACAACTGTGCTAACATTCCAAGTCTGGATTCTTGAGAGAGAGAGAGAAAACAAGGGTTCTGAAGAAGGGTTTCGGCCCGAAACGTCGCCTATTTCCTTCACTCCATAGATGCTGCTGCACCCGCTGAGTTTCTCCAGCATTTTTGTGTACCTGAGAGAGAAAACAAGTTCGTTTTCAGTGGCAGCAAATATGGAGGGAGGGACAGATAGAAAAAAGAGAATGCGTAGGAAGGAACTGCAGATGCTGGTTTAAACCGAGGATAAACACAAAAATGTGGAGTGACTCAAGGGATCAGGCAGCATCTCTGGAGAAAAGCATTAAGTGACATTTTGGGTTGAGACCCTTCTTTAGGCTGAGGCCTGAAGAAGGGTCTCGACCCAAAACATCACCTAATGCTTTTCTCTAGAAATGCTGCCTGAGCTGCTGAGTTACTCGGGCATTTCATGTGTATCTTTAGAAAAAAGAGAACATCTCTTGTCAGCTGAGACCCTATGAGTTAATGTTGCAGTGGGATAGCAGGGTCAGATTATCCTTCTCTGTCTGTGTACTGTGTTAGTCATAGCGGATCAGTGAACAGAATCAGGTGCAGAAAGGGGTGGCAAGAGGTAAATGTGATTGTTGGTGGAATCTTATTAGAGCTGGATGTGGAGACAGGATTTAATGTTCACCTGTACCTCTGAGTGACATTGTTACCTGGACTAATTGCATAAAGTACAGGGAAGTAAAGAACAGCAAACCTCAGTCTGGGTAAATACCTTTGGGCAAGTGCTGTTGACCGAGATTTTTGACAGCTCTTCAATCATCACCGTGCTTCTGAAAGAGCTTTGTGTTTCTCTAGAACTTGATCAGGGTTCTCAGGAAACTTTTACATGTTTCATAGCCAAAGAATTCCTTTCAAAATGCAGCTGATATCCTACAGTGAACTGTGCACGGAGAGACAAACAGTAATGATTTTGGTTTACCCACTACAAACCCACTGACTCCCATGGCTATTTGGACTACACTTCTTCCCACCCTGCCTCCTGTAAGGACTCCATCTCCTACTCCCAATTCCTCTGCCTACGCCGCATCTGCTCCCAGGATGAGGCGTTCCCCAACAGGACATCTGAAATGTCCTCATTCTTCAGGGAAAGGGGGTTCCGCTCCTCCACCATAGATGAGGCTCGCACCAGGGTCTCTTCCATACCCCGCAACACTGCTCTCTCTCCCCATCCCCGCACTCGCAACAAGGGCAGAGTCCCCCTAGTCCCCACCTTTCACCCCACCAGCCGGCACATACAACAAATAATCCTCCGTCATTTCCGCCACCTCCAACGTGACCCCACCACTCGCCACATCTTCCCAT
Organism: Amblyraja radiata; assembly: GCF_010909765.2. Lineage (NCBI taxonomy): Eukaryota > Metazoa > Chordata > Chondrichthyes > Rajiformes > Rajidae > Amblyraja > Amblyraja radiata. The sequence continues at coordinate 19,178,486 of NC_045984.1, forward strand.
CTCCCCCCATATCTGCCTTCCGCAAAGACCGCTCCCTCCGCAACTCCCTTGTCAATTCTTCCCTTCCCTCCCGTACCACCTCCTCCCCGGGCACTTTCCGTTGCAACCGCAAGAAATGCAACACCTGTCCCTTTACCTCCCCCCTCGACTCCATTCAAGGACCCAAGCAGTCGTTCCAGGTGCGACAAAGGTTCACCTGTATCTCCTCCAACCTCATCTACTGCATCCGCTGCTCTAGATGTCAGCTGATCTACATCGGTGAGACTAAGCGGAGGTTAGGTGATCATTTCGCCGAACACCTCCGCTCGGTCCGTAAGAACCTACCTGACCTCCCGGTGGCTCAGCACTTCAACTCCCCCTCCCATTCCCAATCCGACCTCTCTGTCCTGGGTCTCCTCCATGGCCAGAGTGAGCAACACCTGAAATTGGAGGAACAGCACCTCATATTCCGCTTGGGGAGTCTCCATCCTGCGGGCATGAACATTGAATTCTCCCAATTTTGTTAGCCCTTGCTGTCTCCTCTCAGCCCTCAGGCTCCTCCTCCTCCTTTTTCCTTCCTTCTCCCATCCACCCCCTATCAGTCTGAAGAAGGGTTTTGGCCCGAAACGTTGCCTATTTCCTTCGCTCCATAGTTGCTGCTGCACCCGCTGAGTTTCTCCAGCATTTTTGTGTACCTATGATTTTGGTTATGTTGGGTCCATCACAAGACTTCCTACTCTTCCTTGTGTAACCTTCAAAATTCCTACCAAGTTCACCAACAGGCACATATTTCCTCACACCGCCCCGTACCTTTTACCCTTCACTTTAACATGTGTTGCTGTCCTAGAAACAGCAGTAAATAGGAACAGTTCTCCTCCGTTAACCCAGTCTAAACCCCCATGTCTTGCATATCTCTATCAAAAAAAGGGGCGCAAAGTGGTGGAGCAGTAGAATTGCTGCCTTACAGCGCCATAGACCCGGGTTCGATCCTGACTATGGGTTCTGTCTGAATGGAGTTTGCAGGTTCTCCCTGTGACCACGTGGGATTTCTCCCAGTGCTCCGGTTTTGTCCCACATTCCAAAGATCAGCAGGTTTGTAGGTTAATTGGCTTCTGTAAATTGTCCCTAGTGTGTAGGATATAACTAGTGTAGTGATCATTGGTTGGTGTGAACTAAAGGGCCCGTTTCCACAGTGTATCTCTAAACTAAACTAAATCTCTTCTAAACTTCCTTTGGTCCCAGGAGAACAATCTCAACTTTTCCAGTGAAATTCCTGTGCTTAATTCCTTAATTCCTCAATTTAACTTTGGGTGTAATGTTGATCCAATAGTGTTTGCATTCTTTCAAAGGGATGTATATTGGTTTCAAATGATGAATTGTTTCTTTAAACCATTGTTATTTGTTTGCCACAAAATCTTTTGATCCCAATCTACCTCAGCCAATGTTGGCATTGACACAATGGGTCAAACAGCTTGTTTCTGTGCTTTAGGACTGTCTAAATTGACTCATGTATTTTATAATGGCTTTGTTTGATTATAGTTTTGAACCACCAGATAAACCTCTAACTCTAGGTCAGAGGTCAGCTCTGATCTACCAGCACCTATGCCTGTAACTGGGCTACTTAATGTTATCTCGTTCTGATTTGGGGGAATATCTTCCTGCAGTCTATCCTGTCTATGATTAGTAAGTTGCATATGATGCAGAAATCAGTGCTGTTGTTGATAGAGAGGTAGTCATGATTTTGATTTTCGAGGGAACATCCTTTATTATGCTGTCCTTCCATTTAATTCTTGTTATCAGAAACACTCCAGCTTCTCCATAGAAATGAAATATCAAATGTGTTGAATATTTTGGCCAGTTTTCAGCCAATTTGATCAAACTTATCTTTTTTATCTTGTTTATCTTTGTGCCATTAGTTTACGCAACTTTTAACAAGCGCATTAAAGGCAATAAGACAATAGCACCTTTATTAACCTTAACTTTCCTGTTTTTCACTGTGCCGTCTGTCTGAATTAGCCAAATCCATTCTACTGCATTTAAGTGATCACTTTAGAGATATATCTGTTTAAGACCTAATCCTCAATGCAAAGTTACCATGCATTTCTGCGATGAGTCACACTAATGCACACATCTGTATTTTGGCATCATGCTATACACAATACAGGCCTTCATATGACCTTATCAAATGTTCAGTTAGACATTTCCCATTTTCTAATGTCAATAGCGGTCAGGTTATTGAACTGCAGTAAGAACAAAAAACTGAGATATGCAGCAGGGCAGGCAATATGTCATTGTGTCATGGAATCACGAGGACAGAAACAGGCACTTCAGCCCTCCATGCCTATGCTGACCATCAAGTACCTAATGGGTCTGTCCCACTTAGGCGATTTTTCAGGCGACTGTCAAGTCGTAGCAGGTCGCTGAAAAACTGGCGACTGGAACGGCGACTGTCAGAGTGGAACACACACACAGACACACACACACACACACAGAGACACAGACACACACACAGACACACACACACAGACACACACAGACACACACATATATCGCTTCCTTCAACAGCCAGTTATGCAGGCGGGGGACAGGGCAAGTCTGAATGAAATTCACGCTGTGCAAAGCTAATGTGATACAGGCACACACCACGATGAACAGGAAGGTTGGCGCTGTAATTAAGACGGTGAAACCACAGCGTACGGGAATGGCCACTTAAGTCCTTTAAAAGAGGGGGGGAGTGGGTGGGCGAAGGGGGAGATGGGGTGGGGAGAAGGAGTGGAGATAACTTTTAAGAAGCCAGAGATACACGGCTGTGAAGCTCGGTGGACATTAACATTGCCGGTTGGTTATCCTTGGTTCTGAAAACTACTGTTTACGGTTTTTTTGTAATGAAATTCACCGGTCAGCTGTGATATGTGATTCACATCTCCTCGAAACCCCGACGCGGTAACGGTGAAATTTTTACATATTCCGGTAGAGATTTACCTCATGATTTTGAAAATCCCCCTCATCTGAAAATTTGATTTTTTATTATTTCCTGATTTTTTTACTAAAATTGATCACCAATCTGACATCTTTTTAAAATCTAACGTGCTGAAGTGAGCTCATGACGTCACAATGCCTTTGCTCCTCGCGGCCAGCTGCACAGAGTTTGCAACGTGCTGCCTGCTGGGCACTGTTTTCCAGGAGTGACGTCACCACCCTTTTCCACAATTTCACAGCTCTCTGTGTGAAAAGTTTTTCCTCATCTCATTTCTAAATGGCATACCCCTTACTCTTAAACTGTGGCCCCTGGTTCTGGACTCCTCCAACATCGGGAACATGTTCCTGCCTCTAGCATCCCTTAATAATTTAATATGTTTCTAGAAGAACCCTTCTCATCCTTCTAAATTCCAGTGAATACAAGCCCTTTCACTCTATTCTTTCATCATATGACAGTCCCGTCATCCTCGTGAACCTACGCTGCACTCCCTCAATAGTAAAAATGTCCTTGTTCAAATTAGGAGACCAAAACTGCACACAATACTCCAGGTGTCGTCTTACCAGGGCCCTGTACAACTGAAGAAGGACCTATTTGCTCCTATACTCAACTCCTCTTGTTATGAAGGCCAACATGCCATTAGCTTTCCTCACTACCTGCATGCTTACTTTCAGTGACTGATGTACAAGGACAACCAGGTCTTATTGTACCTCTCTTTTTCCTAACCTGACACCATTCAGATAATAATCTGCCTTCCTGTTCTTGCCACCAAAGTGGATAACCTCACATTTATCCACATTATACCGCATCTGCCCACTCACCCAACCTGACCAAGTCACCCTGCATCCTCATAGCATCATCTTCACAGTTCACACTGCCACCCAGCTTTGTGTCATTTGCAAATTTGCTAATGTTACTTTTAATTCCTTCATCTAAATCATTAATCTATATTGTAAATAGTTTTGGTTCCAGCACCGAGCATTGCAGCACCCCATTTGTCACTCCCTGCTATTCTGAAAGGAGCCCTGTTAATCCCTACTCTTTGTTTCCTGTCTGCCAACCAATTTTCTGTCCATGTCAATACCCTACCCCCAATACTGTTTGCCCACTAATCTCCTGTGTGGGACCTTATTAAAGACTTTCTGAAAGTCCAGGTACACTACATCCACTGATTCTCCCTTGTCCATTTTACTTGTTACATCCTCAAAAAATTCCAGAAGATTTGTCAAGCATCACAATCACAATAATACTTTATTAACCAAATATGTTTTGCAACATTTGAGGAATTTCATTTGACAAGTCAGTCATACAAATAAAAAGCAATGGAGCACACAAAATACATTTTAACATAAACATCCACCACAGTGACTCCTCCACATTCCTCATTATTGTGGAAGGCGGAAAAAAGGTTCAAATCCCTTCTATGCTCTCCCATGGTCGGGGACCTCAAGCCTTTCGTTGACGGGACGATCTTGACTCCCGTAGCCGGCAGTCGGGCCCTCTGCATATCCCCTTCATAAATCCAAGCTGACTTGGACCAATCCTGTTACTGCTATCCAAATGTACCTTTGGATTACGTTGATAATCGACTCCAGCATCTTCCCCACCACTGATGTCAGGCTAACTGGTCTATAATTCCCTGATTTCTCACTCCCTCCTTTCTTGAAAAGTAAAAATACATTAGCTACTATCCAATCCACAGGAACTGATCCGGGATCTATAGGACATTGGAAAATGATCACCAATGCGTCCACGATTTCTAGAGCCACCTCCTTGAGTACCCTGGGATGCAATCCATCAGGCCCTGGGGATTTATCAGCCTTCAGTCCAATCAGTCTAACCAACACCATTTCCTGACTAATGTGTATTTCCTTCAGTTCCTCCATCACCCTAGATCAGCATGCGTTGGGCTGAAGGGCCTGTTTCTGCACTGTATAACTATGATTCTATGACCTTGAACTTATTCGAGTCCTGTAATTTCCACCCCCACCTCACCTGCCCTTAACACCTGGATTCCTGTACTGCTCTGCTCTCCAAATATTGCTGCCAGGCTTTGTCCTTCCTCTCCTCTCTTCTAGCTTTCTCCCCACCCCTCCACACACAATTAGTCTCAGGAAGGGTCGCAACCCAAAACATTACCTATCCATGTCCCATGGGGATACTGCCTAACGTGCTGAATTACTCCAACAATATTTTTTTAATAATCTAGCATCTGCAGTTCCTTGTTTCTATATTTCTGACTGCTCCGATCTCAGGCCCTGTGATGCCAACCTCCCTAGTCTTTCCCAATTACTGGGAAAGTTAGACTGTGAAGTGGTGGGACAATGAGCAGCATGGTGGTTGAATCGCCTGATATTCACACAGTTGACAGATTGATACCAAGGGGCTAAACCTTTCTGCCCATTTTGTCAATTTATTTTACAAACATGAAATGAGCCCATTTTTTTCCTTTCAAGATCATTTATACTGAAAATAAAGACGAGAGCAGTTAGTAATCAGTGGTTGCACAATGTAAGCTAATGAGGGGAATTAGCAAATGGAATAGTCTTGCTTAGCCCTTTGGCCGTTTAGCTTTGCCAGCTGCCTCTGTGTGCAGTGTGCAGGAGGTTGGTGAGGTGCAAAGTGCTGGCCAATGACACTCTGGCTGACAAGATTCCAGGAATTCAGCTTATCAGGGATGTCCATAGTCCATCAATAGACACTCTCTCGCTGCAGATAACATGGACAAGTTAAACTCTCTTCAAGCTGCTTGATGCCTCTTTGACTTTATACATTAATGTGCTGTCCTGTTAGTCAATGTAGCTGGTGCACAGCAGTGTCTATTTATTCAGTTTACCACTGAATTTCCAGTAGGAATATTAGGGAGGATCTATCACAATACCCTGCTTCAATTGGCCCACTCCATCTCCAAGATTGTCCTAACTAACAAACAAGTCTTCAGTGAAAATGAAAACATGAAAATAATCTTTGAACTCCTTGCCTGCAAGTTAAATTTTGCAAAACAAGTAGAGTTTATTGTCAAACACACATGTATCATGATGTACAGATATAATTAAATTTTGATCACAGTAGTTTCTTAAGTAGTTTAATTGAGCAATGGATATCGCTAGATAACAGTTGCAGGGCATGTAAGGGCATGAATTATGACAGATGTTTTAAAAACATTTCAAAGCAAAGTGTTCCCACATGATATTTCCATCATGACCTGATCAGATCTGATTTATGATCAATTTTTAAAATTATTATAAAATTATTAGTAACTATCAAAGTTCTAGGTGCACAGGCTGACTCTGCTCCTTTCCCAAGTAAAAACTCCTATCTTAGTCAATCTCCCCATCTAACTAAACTTCTGCTGCCTTGCCAACATCCTCGTCAAAATTCTCTGCACCCCCCCACCACTGCTATCACATACTTCTTATCGTGTGGTGACCAGAAATGTGCACTGTGCAGTAGTTTGTTCAATAGCTTGAGCATTACATAATTACAGTATAAGACATAGGAGCAGAATTAGGCCATTCAGCCCATTGAGTCTGTTCCGCCATCTTATCACGGCTGATCTATTTTTCCCTCTCAGCTCCATTCTCCTACCTTCATCCGTAACCTTTGACGCCTTTAACACGCCTGATCTTGTATTCTGTCTCTTGCCAATAACGGATAATATCCTAAACAAAATCAAAACGCTGATTTTGGGGAGGAAGCGGCCGCTCCAGACATTCCAAGCCGCTGAGGCGTGTTCACCCGACGCCGGAGTTCCATCTTCCCGGAAAGAGGGCCTGAAGCATCGGGCTGCCTTAGCGGCGACTGCAGAGGCCACAATAGGCCCGACTATGGGTGAAGAGGGGACGGGACTGGACTTTGCTGCTTTCCCCCACGTGGGAACCATTGTCGGGGGATGTTTTTATGTTTATTGTTAAATTCTTTAATGTTGTGTCTTATCTTTATTCGTGTGCTGCAATGGCAAGTCAAATTTCACTACACCATTGGTGTATGTGATAATAAATGTCCTTTGTATCCTTGTATCCTTGAAATACTTTAAAGAAATCACGTGGCAGATTCAGGCAAGGGGGGGAGGGGAGGGGGGAGGGGAGGGAGTCGAGTCGAGAGAGGCTTTTGAAGAATACAGTGAACACGAGAGAACTTAAGAATGAAATTAGGAGAGAAAAAGAGGTCACAAAATATCCTTGACATGTAAGATACTTAAAGAATGCCTTTGCATTCTCCTTTATATCTGGAGTAAGAGGGTAACGTTGGAAAGAAAGGGGCCCCTTGGGATCAAGGTGGTGATCTATGTGTGGAGCTAGGCAATGTCAGTGAGGTCCTAAATGAATACTTCTCATCTGTATTCACCAAGGAGAATGACTTGGAAGATTGTGAGTTCAGGGAGAGGTACGTAGATAATCTGTAGCTACTCAGTAAAAAGAAGGAGAAAGTGGAGGATGCCATGTGTCAGATAAGGGTGAGCTGAGTTGAATGAGATCTTTCCCAGAAATGGGAAACCAAAGAAGTGATTACTGGGTCCCTGATAAGAGATTATTTTTCATGTTTATCAGTCACAAACGAGGTGCCAGAAAACTGGATGATGAGGGCAGGGCATTGGACATTGTCCATATTGAATTTGACAAGGACCCACGTGGTAGGATAGTCTGGAAGGTTGGATTGCATGGTTTCCAAGGCGAGCTAATGAAGAGGATACAAGATACATAATGAAGAGGATACAAGTTGGAGAAAGGAGTCAAAGGATAGTTGTGGAGGTTTTTTCTGATTGGAGGCTTGTGAACAGTAGAGTGTTGCTGGGGTTGGTACTGGTTCAACTGCTGTTTGGTACGGACATTTTTGATTTAGATGACAAGATTATTGAGAAATTTGCAGATGACATCAAAACTGATGATACAGTGGACAGTTAAAAAGATATCCGAGATTATAACAGGATCTGGATCAGTTGGGAACGTGGGGCAAGAAGGATGTTAATCCTCAACCAGGATCAATGCCTGGTATAATGTATCAAGTCACACAACCAGGACACTCAGTTCTTAAATGAACTTGCTATTTTCTTCAGATCATATGGGATTTTGCCAAAATCCTGCATTAGATCGAACTGTTTATTAAAATCTAAGTGGATGATAGAAAATGAGTTGTCCTTAACAGCTCCCCTTGTCAACCACCACCTCATTAAAATCCATTCAACACTGCTAGACAGAACATTCCCTAAACCAAAGATTCTAGAGGACGCCATGACAGAAGCCCATTCAAAAAAACCCCCTCATATATATGATTCCCAAAATGGCGCGAAACAAATTTCCCATGAGCCCATGACCGTACTACAGCTTTTTCATCGAGTGGTTTATCTTGCTCCTCTAGAATCTTTGCCCTAAACAAACCATGCGGATTCATTTTGCTTTTCTACACAATGCTTTACACTGCCCTCTGTGGTTTCTGAACATAATGTACCCACCATCAGTATTAACATTAACTGTAATTACATCCTCTCTCCCTTTCTTAAACCATGACACCATAATAACAGTCTTTCACCCCTCTGGCATCAGTGTGTAGCCAGAATATCATAATCAGAACCATTGTTATTTCTTCCCATGTTTGTCTAACAGCTTGTGATATATTTTGATTAGTCCAAGTATTTTATCAATTTTGATGAAATGATGGTACAAATAGTTGTAAATTGATATGATCTAATGAAGGTAGACAAAAATGCTGGTGAAATTCAGCGGGTGAGGCAGCATCTATGGAGCGAAGGAAATGGGCGACGTTTCGGGTCGAGACCCTTCTTCACACTGATCTAATGAAGGTAACAGATCCACAAATCTGCCTGACCTGCTGAGTTTTTTAAGCACTGTGTTTTGCTCACAATTCTAGCATCTGCAGTTTCTTGTGTGTCTACATTAGAGCTGGTTCTGTGCAAGGTGATCTTGTTACAGTAGGGCCACAGGGTAAAGAGACCATGTATATTACAGAATTTTACTTGAAGATCAGAAATGAACCCGTTTAATCTTAAACCTTGGTTTTCAATCTAAATGAAGGAAATAAGTGCAAGAAGTGTAAGAAAAAATTGCAGATGCTGGTAGAATCAAAGGTAAACACAAAATGCTGGAGTAACTCAGCGGGTGAGGCAGCATCTATGGAGAGAAGGAATGGGCGACGTTTCAGGTCGAGACCCTTCTTCAGACTGATGTCAGGGGAGGGGGCGGGACAAAGATATAATATAGGCAGAGACATTAAGAATAGTGGGAGAACTGGGAAGGGGAAGGAGAGAGAAAGCAAGGGCTATCTGATATTAGAGAGGTCAATGTTCATACCACTGGGGTGTAAACTACCCAAGCGAAATATGAGGTACTGTTCCTCCAAATTGCTGACAATCGAGGAGGCCCAGGACAGAAAGGACAGATTGGGAATGGGAGGGGGAGTTGAAGTGCTGGGCCACTGTGAGATCAGATAGGTTAAGACGGACTGAGCGGAGGTGTTCAGCGAAACGATCGGCGAGCCTGCGCTTGGTCTCGCCGATGTAGAGAAGTTGACACCTGGAACAGCGGAAACAGTAGATGAGGTTGGAGGAGGTGTAAGTGAACCGCTGCTTGACCTGGAAAGACTGTTTAGGTCCTTGGATGGAGTTGAGGCGGGAGGTAAAGGGACAGGTGTTGCATCTCCTGCGGTTGCAGGGGAAAGTACCTGGGGAGGGGGTGTTTTGGGTGGGAAGGGACGAGTCGACCAGGGAGTTACGGAGGGAACGGTCTCTGCGGAAAGCAGAAAGGGGTGGAGATGGGAAGATGTGGCTAGTAGTGGGATCACATTGGAGGTGGCAAAAATGTTGGTCCTCCAACATTTTCGCCACCTCCAAAGGGATATTTTGCTTGGGTAGTTTACACCCCAACGGTATGAACATTGACTTCTAAAAACTTCAGATAGCCCTTGTTTTCTCTCTCCTTCCAAGTTCTCCCGCTAGTCTTACTGTCTCTACATTCTAGTGAGAGCCTCATCTATAATGGAAGAGGGGAACTCTCATTTCCTGCTTACATTCTATCTTTGTCCTGCATCTCCCTTAACATCAGTCTGAAGAAGGGTCTCGACCTGAAACATCACCCATTCCTTCTCTCCATAGATGCTGCCTCACCCGCTGTGTTACTGCAGCATTTTGTGTCTACCACCAATAAGAAGTGCAAGTTGGCTGGGGCAGATTAGGAAACGACATTGGACAGGCGATGGCTGAAATGTAAAGGAAACAGTGGAGTAATGATGCTGGTTTGACTCTGTTGGACTGCAAGAGTTCCTGTCAACAAGACAGGGCAGGTGGCCGGTCACAGATAATTGGCTTCCAAGATTTCTATGGAATAAGTTCAGTTGGGAAATCCTGAATGTGGACAATGTTCTTATTGGTGGCTGTTGTGCCATCATTAGCAATGAATCTCAGTGGGAAATGAGCAGATAGATCTATCATGAACAGATAGATACATAAATAAGGGCAGCAGGGTGGTGCAGCGATAGAGTTGCTGCCTTACAGCGCCAGTGATCCGAGTTCGATCCTAACTTACGGGTGCTGTAGATACGGAGTTTATATGTTCTCCACGTGACCCGTGTTGGTTTTCTCCGGGATCTCCAGTTTCCTTTCACACTCCAAATACATACAGGTTTGTAAGCTAATTGGCTTGGTATAATTGTAAGTTCCTCGTGTGTATGTGTGTGTGTGTGTGTGTAGGATAGTGTAAGTGTGCGAGGATCGCTGGTCGTTGCGGACTCGGTGAGCTGAAGGGCCTGTTTCCGTGCTGTATCCCTAAACTAAACTAAACTAGTAAGCACACAAATGCAACATGATCGCACCATCTCTGGATATTGTAGGGCCCAGCCAACCTGTCTCTTAGCAGAGCCCCATGATCAAATCTGATGTGCAAGCCGAGACTTTGCCTGCATTGTTCTGTGCTGTAACAAGACATTCTCTCCACTGATGTACAGCCGGCTGAAGGTACTTGTACAGAAATCATGGAGCCATACAGCACTACCAGCCATTTGGCCCAACTCAAAAATGCCTATCTAAGCTTGTACCACTGGCCCACGTTTGACCCATATCCCTCCAAACTGTTTCTATCTTTGCCCCTGTCCAAATGTCTTTAAAATACTGCACTCTGTTCTTCTGAGGTTAAGTTTCAAGTTTTCAGTTGTGTCTACTCTTGACAGTAAATAATATCACTCTTTAACAAATATCATTGGTGGGAGCTCTATTCTGCATCTGAGAATAACTGATTGTAATAGTGAAGATTGCATGCTCCGGGTTACAACGGGCACTGTGTACATCCTCTGACTGAAGTTTTTCTTTTTCCTCTATCAGAAACAACAGACTTATGCGTCTCCAATAACCGTGGTGAATGAAGTTGAATCTGACCGGGCCGCTACTACCTCCAAGGATCTGCTGCACAGGGAGCCGCCAGTCTCTGGAACCCTTCCGGTAGGAATTTCAGAGGGTGGACCCGAGTGGAACAAAGGTTCAGAGAGAGATAAATCTCTCACTGAAATTACACAGCAGATACCAGCAGGCACTGAGGATCAAGTGCATGTGGAGGCAATTGATGAGCTCCAACTAAAGGAAGGTGAAGGCAATAACATTGTCCTCTCCAGAGATCTAAAGACACCTAGAGAAACTGAGGACTATCTTGAAGACGAGGCTCCTGTCCCAATGCAGAACACTGAGAGTAATCATTTCAGCGTGGAGAATGGGGTTTTAGTCAATAAGGATGGTTCTAATGTGAGTCTTCAACACCAAACCAACGTTTCTCCTAATCTGACCCCAATCACACAGAATAGTTCAGAGCCTTCTTTTTCAGCCATTCCATTGAAGATAGACTGTGGTGATGATTCCATCATTCATGCAGTGAAGGTTACTGTCATCCAAGACATGAGTGACCAGGACACTCTGAGTAATGATGGACTTGGCGGTGTGCCTTCTGCAGTGAGCACAGCCAGGGATGGAAAGTTAATTACCATTAAAAAAAGAAGCCAACTTTGATCTTCGAAAATATGATAAAGGAAAAAACCCAATTAAACTCTTCTCAGACGATGAGGAAAGAAAATACCAAACAGTAATCATTAAAGAAACAACAGATGGTGGCAATCTTGATAAAGAGCGAAGGGCCTTAATTCGAAACCAAGCCGTGAAGAAGAGCACCACCTTTGCGGCGGCACAGGTTTCAACGAAGTCATTCAATTTGGAAGGGACTCCATCGGTTGAAGATTTCACCCAGAAGCCAGAGGAATCCCAGATCCAGAAGTCTGCTGAACATTCCGATTCATTTTCTTTCCATGACGAGTCCTCCATTTCTCATCCCGAAGACATCAACAGTCAACAAAAAAACTTTGTCGCTGCTAGACAACAGTTTCTCCTGATGGAGAAGCCAAGGCTAGAAGAACCAACCAGTCCTCAGCCCTCTGCTCGGTCCCACGGGGGTTTGGGACATTCTTCCGCGCCCTCTGAATCAGCTTGGCTACTTCACGACAAGGGTGGGATTGTCTTGGACACTAGTCCAACATTCATGGTAAAAGCTGTTAGAGTTGATTACACCGACGAGGATGAGAAGGATAATGGGCCTGAAAGTCCTGTGAGCAATAGTGTGTTAATTGCTGAGAAGTTTGCAACTCTGGAAGATAATGATGGCTGAAAAATTTGGTTCCACTCGGCGAAATCTGGCTGCCTGCTCAACAGATGACCTTGATTCTGGATTAGGTGAGATGACCAATGACTATGGTTATGGGTACACTAGTGATGGTGGGGCATCAATTGAAATGCAGAACATAGGAACTGATAACTATGAGTGTCCGGAGCAGAAGCCAATCCTTGAAACTCCCATTGAGAAAGAAATCCGATTAGCCTTGGAAAGGGAAGAAATTCTTCGCAAGGAACGAGGAATTAGCAAGGCAGTGAGCTCTGATGAAATGGTGGAAATCAAGACGAAACCACTCTTATCCCAACTATCCCCTGGATCTCCTTTCTTAAAACATAAAGACAAGAATCGGATGGTCTTTTTTGTACAGAGAGAAATTGAAATGGACACCAAGAGGGAGGAGAAATTGAAGGAAGAAGGCAAAGTCAAAGGCCTGTATGATAAAGGAGTGCCTCAAGAAGTGGAAGAACGGAAAAAGGTATTTGAGCAGCAAACGGATGATGTGCCAGTTGCACCACAGCCGGGTTGGCAGACCAGGTTAGTCCGCTCGGCTTCACGGGAATCTCTAGATGTGCATGATGTTCTAGAGGAAAGCAACTCGGTACATTCTGACTCAACTGAAAAGAGATCGGAGTCCCAGCCCTACACCCTGCGACCTTGGAAGCCTCAGACCAACTTCCTGATTGAGCAGGAAATTGAGGACGAGCAACGTCGGGAGGCGGAGCTGCGGGCGCAGAGACTGAGGCAGCAGCCTGGAGGGAGTCTTCCTTCAGGTAGGTACATCCACTAGTTTGCCCAATGTGTGGCAGAAAATCCCAGGAACTGACTGGCCTGTTTGTGACTTGAGAAACCTGTAAGGGAGCAACAGATGCCCAGTCCATTAGCCTTCTGTTGCTGCCCTCCCCTCTTGGACAGATTATTGTGTGATGTTGCGGCTATGGTTACTGGGTCACTTAACATGTTGGATCTACAACTGGAGGAGATAAAGTCCACGTTTGTTGTACAACTGCACCATTACCTCCCGGTTTCATTGATTTGTAACCTTGCTTACTTCTTACCTTAATGAATGGTGTCTAGTCCTTAATTTGGCCATTCATTAAATGTGGCAAAGAGTCACCACTTGATCAAAAGTGCAAAACTTGATCCCTTGCATATTAAACTTTGCCTCTTGATGGAAGCCTGCACTTGGTTTCTATCCCTGGGAACATTAGATGTCCAGCATCAGCTAAACGCATGGTAGCATCCCCTTCTGAAATGGTACCCTTGAACCATCTGAGATTTCACAATCCAACTGCGTTCTGTTTGTTTTTACATGATAAACCACCTTACAAATTTAATTTAATTTTATTTGTTACTAAATGAGTGGGATATAATCTCATGGCCACTAGATTGCCACTATCTTACCATAATTACTGGGGTATCACCTAGAATTTGGTTTTTCACTTAAATAGCCCTCCACAAATGTTTCTACCTTCACACATAGAAACATAGAAAATAGGTGCAGGAGTAGGCCATTCGGCCCTTCGAGCCTGCACCGCCATTCAATATGATCATGGCTGATCATCCAACTCAGTATCCCGTACCTGCCTTCTCTCCATACCCCCTGATCCCCTTAGCCACAAGGGCCACATCTAACTCCCTCTTAAACATAGCCAATGAACTGGCCTCAACTACCTTCTGTGGCAGAGAATTCCACACCATGTTGATGTGACATAGTTTAACTATTGACAATGTTCCTCAATGCAGAATGCATTAGACTTCAATGTCTCTGGTCAAGGTGGAACACTGTGCAATGTTAAGGTATGATACAGACTAAACGATTCAGATCATTTACACTTTAGAACCAAGATCCTAGTATAAAAGGGAACAAGGACAAGTTACTGAACAACATCATGGATATAGACTCTAGGACATGGAAGTGTGAAGAAATAGAGCCCTTGGTGTACATAACCACACATCCCTCAAGTCTATAGAAGGGTCTCAACCTGAAACATTGCCTATTTCCTTCGCTCCATAGATGCAGCCTCACCCGCTGAGATTCTCCAGCATTTTTGTCTACCTTCGATTTTCCAGCATCTGCTTTTCCTTCTTAAACATCCCTCAAGCTAATCAGATGGCAGAATATGACTATTGTCTGAGGAATAAAATATGAATGCAGGCAGGTCATGCTGAAACTGCACACAAGACCTCAGACTAGATCTGTGTATGCTTCTCGTTATCTTAACCATGATTAATTGATAGCTTGGGGGCCCCATACAGTCATACAGCTCAGGAACAGGCCCTGCACTTCACCCACACCATCTGTTTACACAATTCTATTTATTTTCTTGCATTCCTATCATCTGAAGAAGGGTCTTGACCCGAAATGTCGCCTATTCCCTCTCTCCATAGATGCTGCCTCACCCGCTGAGTTTCTCCAGCATTTTTTTGTCTACTTTCTACTACTCACATACATGGGAGAAACAACTTACAGACCCCAATCAACTTATCAACCTGACCTTTAGATATAGGAATAAAGCAGAGCACCGGTGGGCAACCTATGTGCTCACTGGAAGTAGCTTTTCATCCCACACAGGTCACCAAAGGTCTAAGCTTAAATCATCGGTGCCATGAGATAGCAGCTCTATCACCTATAACACTCTGCTGTCCTAAACCTAACACAAGTCAAAATTAATTAGGAGAACGATTAAAGGAGAATAAGAATTATTTTTCACCGAAGAGTAGTGGGAGCTGGAACTGGGCCTGGCAGAGTGTTGGAGACGGGAGCCGTCATCGTATGTAAGTGTGTTTGGACGATCGTTTGATGAGCCACGACCCACGGTACTATGCACCGAGTGTTGTGGAACCGTTACAATCTAAATAGCTGTTGTCAGCATGGACATGGTGCCGACCAGCCAACTCTGACCAAAGCTGCTCTAAGGTTATAGCTCTTGTCAGTGTGGCCTTCACGCTCATGTTTCTGGGGTACAGGTGCAGAGAGACAATTTCCAAACTTTGGGAAACCCACTGATCGAGCATTTGAAGAACTTAAAGAATTTTTAGATCACATCTTTCACACACCATTAAGAAATCACAGCTGTTTTGGTTTATTCATTGTAGAAATTACATTAGTCAGTTTGTATACAGAAGGCTCATACAAGTGGTTCTACGATTATGACCACCAACAGTGAGGCTGTTTGAACAAAAATGTCTCACCAAACCACTAACAGTTCCCTGCCCTTTATCAGAATAGATGGTGATGGCCTATCTAACTGTATAGAATTTCTCCTGTACCACCCCCCCCCCCCCCCCACACACACAGTACAACCCCGCCCTTCCTCTCTACTGCCCTTCAAGTAGTGCTGCATTTCCTCTATACTGCCCCTCTCGCAGTGTAGCCTTCCCTCTTATCTGCCCTCTAACAGTGCAGCCTTCCCTCTTATCTGCCCTCTAACAGTGCAACCTTCCCTCTTATCTGCCCTCTAACAGTGCAACCTTCCCTCTTATCTGCCCTCTAACAGTGCAACCTTCCCTCTCTGCTGCCCTTCAAATAGTGCCGCATTCCGTCTGTACTGCCCCGCCAACAGTGTTCTTCATCAGTATGGAAAGATGTAAGATTATTCTAACTTCCTTGCAGCAACAGTCTCCACATTGGAGTCCCAAAGTCCCCCAGTGTATCCTCAGTTGACGTCCAGAGATGGAGCTTTGAACGGTGATCGAACAGACGATCTCCCAGCGACGCACTGCCAGGAAGAGAGGAGAGCGAAACCTTCTGGAAAAAAGGATGACTCTTCGGTATGTTGAAGTTTGCGATTCTCTTCCTTTTTGGCAGTAAACTGTGTGGATATTCTGGCATGCTTTGTGAAAGGATGTTGAGCAATCTGTTTTGCCTCTGTCAGTGGACAATAAATCTTGGGTTATGTGAAAGTGATTGGATTTCTAGATCAATGAGAAGTCACAAGGTCATCTGACCAACTGGAAGTGAAGTGTGGTTGGGGGAAAGATTAGGGGTACAACTGAATAAACAGATAGGGTATGGAGGTGAATTGGATATAAAAGGATCAGATTTAATGGCACCTTTTTTTGTTAAGAATGGAGCCAGGGGGAAGATTGTTTGGATGGTGCAATACTATTGGTTTAATTATGAAAGAATTAATGGAGAAAAAAATATTCTGCTTCCTCCTTTGTTAATTTGCTTCCTCTCTTTTACATCTTTCTCTACTATTTTCCTCTTTCCTGAACTCTCCCAGGCACACAATGAGCCTGGTATATAATGTGCTGATGTTTTAGTATGTAAAGCCATGGTAGAGTGCTCGGTTGTGCCCCCCAAGCCCCTCATTAAGCTTCTGCGTAATTGTGTTGGACAGACAGGTTGGATGGGCCGGTGAATGACAGTACCATGAGAATACTAAGGCATCTCAGCACACAGTGTCAGTCGGCAAGTCCAAGAGACAGTGAAGGGACAAAATGTCCAGTGTCAGGATCATTCGTTGTTGCTTCTAAAGTGGTTTATTTCATGATGTTTACTTAAATTATTATGCGTTTTTTTTAAACTTCAGTATGCTGGTATCGAGCCTTCTGATGACGTCAACACTGAGGTAGTCACGTTTTCATTGCGCCAGACTTCAGCTTGCTGTCTTTCAGTGTTGCATGCCACAACATATACTCAAAACGCCATTCAGTGTTACTAACTGCTTGACCGCTGCTCAGCAATGGGTTTGAGAGACTAAACTCCTCTGGCTTATTTAATTGTGCTGTGCCCTAATGATAATCTGATCATTAAAACCATTCCTGGCTCTTGTATTACTCCATGTCAGAGGAACATCTCTGGAAGAATGTTGCCTATCCCTAGGACCTCTAAGAAGGTGATAGCAAGGCACTTTCTTGAATTAATGCTGTTCATAGGTAGAAGCACTCCCACATTGCAGAGGGCCCAGTGACATGAAACTTTGATTACATGTAGTGTCAAAACCTAGCTGAAAGCATTTGCAATCTTCCATATTCAGCTTTCTCCTGAGATCCCCACCATCTCAGCAACCTGTCCAATTCACACCATGTGTGTGATATCGAGAAATGGTGAGTGACTGGACAGAACACAGACAATAGAACAGGATAATATATGGATGTTACTGAAGACGTGAGCTCCTTGAGTTGCTGTGTTTCTAACTGTTCGAGAGCAATTACAATCCTGGCATCCACCCAACAATGTGGAAAATTCACTGGACAAATCCAATCCAGTTACTTACCGGCCAGTTGGTCGACTCCCAACCAGCAAAGGCCAGGGCTCGGTTTGGATGGATGAACTGAATTCTAGAGGTGTAATGATGGTGTCAAGGTTTTATTCGAGCAGGTATGACTAGCAAGGAACCCTGGTAAAACTGAGCTTGGGGAGAACTGGAGTGATGTGTTGTTGGTGGTCAGTCACTTCAGCTGCAGTGTATTACTGCAGGAGGTTCTCGGAGCACGGTGTTGGGCGCAACCTTCCTTCCACCACAGGGTCAAAAGAAGGGATTCTCTGATTATTGCACCATGTTCAGGCCCATTTTCATCTCTTTACAAATGAATCCGCTCATGCCTGCAGCCAGCAAGACTTGGACAACATTCAGGCAGGAGCCAATCAGTGGCAAGGAGCTCATGTGCTACGGAAATGCTAAACAAAGACTATCTCCAACCTGAGGGAGTTTAATCACCTAAATCTGACATCACAAATACACTGGGTCTCACCACTGATCAGGAACTATACAGTCGTTAGTAAAGCACGGCAGCAGCTGAGTATCCTACAGCAAATGAGATCCGTCCTGACCCTCTAAAAGTTTTCCTACTCTCCGTGAGGCACGTCAGGAGCATGATAGAACACCCTTCAATGGTTCAATTCGGCTCCAGGAATAATTTTTCCTTTATCCCCAGTAGTCCCTTCCGAATGTTGATCTCTGATTTTGACCATTCTCCACCTCAACTAAACCTTGGCTCTCCATGACCAGCCATTCTCCCACCTCTCCAATGCCATCGAAGTATCTATGACTCCCCATTATCTGCCTGATATCTCACCTTCAAATCTCTCTCAGTATTGATCCTCTCAGTCCTCAGGTGTGACTGGGTTGCTGACATATGTGGTTACTTCATGGATACATGCTTCCCTCCTTTCCTAAACCAGCATTGTCAATTGGGTAGGTGAGATCTCACCAAGGCCTGATGTTAGCGTTTACGTCAGGATACTTCCTCAAATCCAGGGGAGTTTCAGGTTCTCCAGAACCTGGGGTAATATTGACTTGACTTTAGACTTTAGAGATACAACGTGGAAATAGGCCCTTTGGCTCACTAAGTCCACACCAACCAATGATCACCTCATCCACTAGCACCACCTTACACACCAAGGACAATTTACAATCAATAAATCTACAAACCTGTTTGTCTTTGAAGTGTGGGGGAGGTGTGTTCACAGGGAGAACCTATAAACTCCAAACAGACAGCACCCATAGTTAGGATCAAACCTGGATCTCTTGCTTTCTAAGGCAGTAACTACCGCTGCACGACTATACCGTCCCAAATGTTTTGCAGTGGATTGCAGTGGAAAGCAGCAAAATCTACTGATTACATGTGTTTGAGCAGTCAATATCTTTGCAAGAGAATTCTCAAATTCCGTCAATTTCTGAGCATGAAAGTATGGAAAATGTTGGAAGCATTGATTGTCGGGCTGTTCTAGCACGCGTTTGGGAATATCCAAGAATGTTACTTCCAAACACACTCTCCCATTACAAATGCAATCTTCAACGCACCAACCTTTCCTTCAATCACTTTCCTATTCCTAGATATGCCCATCCTGCTCCCCTCTCAATCATAACCATTTTAATCTGTTAATCTTTTTTCCTTCCAGAGAGTGTATGCCAATTTTTCTTTTGTTTTTCTTTTCATGGCATTGGAAGTTTGTTAACCTCAATTGGTGCTTCATGGTTTGCAGATTGCCTATTCTGCATCATGGTGGATGTATCATTTACAGCTCTACTGTCCTATCTTCCTGACCCTTGTTATCTTGCCTGTAGGTACTTGAATCTACCAGAGTCACTCGCCGTAAAAGCACAATGGCCCAGCGCTGGGAAGCAGGGATATTCAACAATCATCTGGACGAATGAAGCCAGCCCAGCTGCCAGCAATATATAATTGTATACATATTGATAGTGAAATTATGGAAAGCACTGCCTATTGATCAGAAATTAAGTTCTTTATAGCACTCTGGACAAATTTCCATCTCTGAGTGACTCTCCTGTTTTCAAACAGTGACCAGTAAACTTCAAGAACAAAGACACAAATCTGAAGTCCAACCTTCTTGCCCCAAGTTTGCAATCCCATCCAACTCCTCACTTCGTTCTATGTGAGTTCAATGCAACGTCAATCTCACACATGTACTATCTCAGCCCCAACCTAAATAATACTATTATGCACTGTTCTCCATCAAACACAAACTGAGTCACAGAAACTCTTTTCCAGTATCCAGTCTCCGACCTCGATGTTGAGGCCCAAGATTGTGTCTTTCTTTAATAACCACAGTGCCTTATCAGACAGTTGCCACTTGTTTGCCATGAAGGCAATGGGTTATAGTATTCACAGCCAGATTTCCCCCCGATTCCCTCTACATCACAGACCTCTTAGCAGCGTTTCTTTAGTTTGGTAAATTTACATGAAATGCTCAGTTTCATGAAGAGAACTATAAATAAAAATGTTTGCTTTTTGTTTCTATAGATATCAATCAACCATTTGAAAGAAAACAAATGAATGCTTGTGTGCCATTATTTAAAAATATATAAATAAATTAGCATTTGGAACAAAATATGAATACTGTCTAAGTTCCTGCTGCAAACATTGCTAGAGTGGAGTGATGAAAGCAGAAAATGTTATGTGTGAGTGCATTTGAGCAGTGTTTGCGAGTGAGTACTGTGAAAAGTGCAAATGAGTGGCAAGAGCCAAGAGTATGCAGTGTGAGAGTGAGTAATGTAGGCTGTATGTGTGTGAGAGCAAAGCATTTGTAGTGTGAATTAATAAATGTTGCATGTGAAAAACCTGAATCAGCTCTGTATAATAAAGCGATGAATGAAGTGTGCAGAGTGAGCAGTGTGCACATTGCATGAGCGAGTGTGTGTTTGTGTGGCAGCAGTAGAGTGAAAGAGCACTGTGCGCTAATGACAATTTGTGTAGCGTGCAAAGTATGTGTGAATGAAGCAGGTTGTCTGGGAATAGTGCAATAGACAACAGACAATAGGTGCAGGGGTAGGCCATTTGAGCCAGCA
The DNA here is from genome assembly GCF_010909765.2 of Amblyraja radiata. NCBI lineage: Eukaryota > Metazoa > Chordata > Chondrichthyes > Rajiformes > Rajidae > Amblyraja > Amblyraja radiata. Next base: position 19,199,359 of record NC_045984.1, read on the forward strand.
CCGCCATTCACTATGATCATGACTGATCATCCACAATCAGTACCCCGTTCCTGCCTTCTCGCCATATCCTCTGCTATCTTTAAGAGCTCCATCTAACTCTTGAAAGCGTCCAGAGACTTGGCCTCCACTGCCTTCTGAGGCAGAGAATTCCACAGATTCACAACTCTCTGGGTGGAAAGGTTTTTCCTCACCTCCATTCTAAATGGCCTACCCCTTATTCTTAAACTGTGGCCCCTGGTTCTGGTTTCCCCTAACATCGGAAACATGTTTCCTGCCTCTAGCCTGTCCAATCCCTTAATAATATGTTTCAATAAGATATCCTCTCATCCTTCTAAATTCCAGAGTATACAAGCCCATTCGCTCCATTGTATCAACATATGACAGTCCCGCCATCTCGGGAATTAACCTTGTGAACCTACACTGCACTCCCTCAATAGCAAGAATGTCCTTCCTCAAATTTGAAAACAAAAACTGCACACAATATTCCAGGCGTGGTCTCACTAGGGCCCTGTACAACTGCAGAAGGACCTCTTTGCTCCTCTACTCAACTCCTCTTGTTATGAAGGCCAACATGCCATTAGCTTTCTTCACTGCCTGCTGTACCTGCATGCTTACTTTCAGTGACTGATGAACAAGGACCCCCAGATCTCGTTGTACTTCCCATTTTCCTAACTTGACACCATTCAGATAATCTACCTTCCTGTTTTTGCCACCAAAGTCGATAACCTCACATTTATCCACATGAAACAGCATCTGCCATGCATCTGCCCACTCACCCAACCTGTCCAAGTCGCCCTGCATCCTCATAGCATCCTCCTCACAGTTCACACTGCCACCCAGCTTTGTGTTATCTGCAAATTTGTTAATGTTACTTTTAATCACCTTCATCTAAATCATTAATGTATATAGTAATATATAATAGCTGCGGTCCCGGCACTGAGCCTTGCGGTACTCCTAGTCACTGACATTCTGAAGGGGACCCGTTAATCCCTACGCTTTGTTTCCTGTCTGCCAACTAATTTTCTATCCATGTCAGTACCCTAACCCCAATACCATGTGCTATAATTGTGCCCACTAATCTCCTATTTTGGACCTTATCAAATGCTTTCTGAAAGTCCAGGTACACTACATCCACTGGCTCTCCCTTGTCCATTTTCCTAGTTACATCCTCAAAAAATTCCAGATTAGTCAAGGATGATTTCCTCTTGGTAAATCCATGCTGACTCAGACTGATCCTTTTACTGCTATCCAAGCAGTGCACGCAGGAGATGTGACAGCAAAGTAAACCATGTGTGGGTGTGTTGTGTGCAGAGTGACCTGTACTTGCATTGTGTGAATGAACTGTATATGCAGATAGTGAACCTTCGAGGCAAAGGGCAATGTATGTAGAATATGTGAGCAATGGGTGCAGAGTGACACTTATATGAGCAGCATGGTTAAGAACAGTGTGCGGAATGTGTGACACTACATACGAGTGAGCTGTGTGTGCACAGCTTGCACTGGCAGTGCAGTGTGAGGAAACTAGATGAA